>NC_057861.1:503385486-503694986 GCF_019393635.1 Dromiciops gliroides | reverse complement strand
TGATCACTTCAAGTACAGCTGTCCTCATCTGGGTAATATCATTAGGTGATCCCTATTCCCATGTCCCAGCAAACAAGATCTGCAGCTTCCTAATCAGCCCAAACACTTCTAACCTTTGGTTCTCCTGCATCTCAGTAACAACATCTCTGGGGGAAGGGTTATATAAATACAAGGTAATGGAGCTTGGGGCACTGTGGAGATCAGGAAGTGCCTAAAATCGGAGGTGGCATCTGAACCGAACTTTGAAAGGAACCAGGATTTCTAAGAGGCATAAATGAGAAGGGGGTGCATTCCGGACACTAGGAATATAGAATGTAGTGTGTGAGGAACAGCAGGAAGGCTATTTTGGCTAGACCAAAGAGTATGTGAAAAGGAGTGATGTAGACTTAAGCTGGGAAGGTGGGTTAGAGCTAGGTTGTGAAGGACTAAAATTCATTTTAAAGGGAGTTCCCATCCAAAATGATAAAAACATTAAAGGTTTGGTTGCTTAGAGAAAGAGTAAGCTTTTATCTGGGGAAAAAATATATATATATATATATACATATACATATACATATACATACATACATATATATATATATATATATATATTACCAATCAGTAAAAGCCCCAAACTTCTAAGGATTGAGAGAAAATGTCTGTTCCTTCCAGAGGACCTGTCTTTCCTTTGGCCTTAACTTGAAAATTGCATTTAGATCTCTGGTCTCCTATTTTTTTTTTTTTTAGTGAGGCAATTGGGGTTAAGTGACTTGCCCAGAGTCACACAGCTAGTAAGTGTTAAGTGTCTGAGGCCAGATTTGAACTCAGGTACTCCTGACTCCAGGACCGGTGCTCTATCCACTGCACCGCCCAGCTGCCCTGGTCTCCTACTATTTAAAGGAGATGGGGTAGAAGCTGGGAGTGATTCTTCTCCAAGGACAGGTAAGATTCCAAAGTAGTTTTACAGGTCTCTACAAAACCCATTTCTTTCTAGCCTTGTGACTTCCAAAGCTCTTCCCTGGGGAGAGATTGAATTTGTACTGGAGATTCAGTGGGAGATTTCAGATAATTCTATTTAGGTTCAAATCATTTCAGGTGAGGTGGGGCAGAAGTGTCATGCTGGGAGAAAGGATGCACTACCACCCAGGCCATAGATGAATAGGAATAAGAGGAGGAGCAATCAAAAGAGGTTGGCTTTTGCTGCTTTAAACATGTAGAGTGAGAGACAGAGACCTCCAGTAACAGATGCCTGGGCACAACGGAAGAGGGAGAAATAAGGGAGGGAGGGAGGGAGGGAGGGAAGGAGGGAGGGGGAGAGAGAGAGAGATTGAGATTCAATAAAGCCCAGAAGAGGTCACCATAGTAACAGAAATCAGCTCCACTCTGAGGATCCTGTAGCCAGGGAAGGAGATAAAATGTTTTCTATCGATTGCTGTCGAGAAAGTCATTGGTGATAAGCTCCTTTGAGCCAAGATGGAGCAAATGGGGGGGATCTGGGCTCTGTGGAGAAGGAGGCTTTAGACAATCAGCCACCCTCTGTTTGGGATTGGAGGAGCTGAGAGGATCAATACTTCATCTGCCTCCCATGTAGATTTCCTTATTCTCACCAGTTCTTGTGTGTGTGTTTGGGGGGGTGGGGCTGGTGTGCATGACTGATCAGGTGAACTTGGGAATGGGGTTGGTGGGGGGACAGTCTGTGAGCACATAAGAATTTCCAGGAGCATAGCCTTGAGCGTCTGGAATTGTATTATTGGGAAACAAAGGTGATGGTAGAACCTGGGGTATCAGAAGAAATGAATACAGCCCATGTCTACTGCTGACTCATTTAGGGAACTTTTAGCCTATTTGGTCTCAATCTTTCCTTTGTGAAATGGGAATAACAATACCCTCAGAGTGTCTGTTACCTCACAGGGCTACTCTGAGAACTCAATGATTAAAGGTCAGAAAGGAGGGGAAAAGGGTTGGGGCTGGGAGTTCCACAGAGCTGGTACTCTGTGTAGGCAAAGTAAAAAATAAGCAGCTACTTAAGGCTCAAAATAGAGGCACAAAAGGTACACTTTTAGTATAGACACATGTAATTTTTTAATGCCAGAATATTCTGCTTTCCCTGGCTCTTAGGTATTTCTTTTGTGATAAATCGGATCCATATTTTTCAGTGAAAGGACAAAACTTCAAGTGGGTAATAGAACATAGGAGGCATAATTTTCAAACACAAGAGGACAAAATGTTCTAACCTTGCCCACAAATACCTTGTCTCAATTCTGATGTTCAATACTGATTTCAGACTGAGCCTGACTATAAATATTTAGTAAAACTAGTTGTCCACAGACCCATGACTAGGGCAGGGTGATGAGACCTTTGCCCCAGAATTCTGAAATCTAGAAGTCACAGACTGAAGTCCTTCAGCAGGTAGAAATAACTCAATTTAGTACTTAGTTGTCAAACATAATTAGTTAAAATAGGAAGAAACCCTTTCTCAGACCCTGTTCCTAGTGGCAGCCTCTCCTGTCACTTCTTTGTGTCCTGAAGTTCAAGGTGTCTCCTCAGGGTCTCCCTGCTGACCCTAAATCTGTGACTAGTTTTATGGTTCTTACTCTCAGTGCTAGAACTGTTAGTTAACAACTCTGCCTGCATGGATGTTGTTTTGGCTTGATATGGAAAGTGTTTTCAGAATACAATAAAAAAAAATACAAGGCTGTAAAGACAGCCTTGTGAAGTCTTTTCTCTTTCAGTGACATTATCTGTCAGAATTAGCTAAGGTATAGCAAATTGCTGCAGATTCACCAGAGATTGCTATTACCATTGGGAGGGGGTGGGAACCTCCTTGGGCACTACCCTCACTGGACAGTGGGGTGAGCTAAGTGAGGTAACATTTGCTGATGCAATTGGACCTCTGATTAACCTTTATTTACTGGACTAGATACTATTTTTAGCTGTGTGATGGTGTATGATGTGTGTATATGTGTGTGCACATCTATGTATATTTGTGTCTTTGTGTATGCAAGTCTTTGTAGGTGTCTCTGTGGTCTAAGCCTGTGTGTGTGTGTATATACATTTATACTTTCACCATCATATCAAAAGGAATGAGACCAATATCTGCAGATCTCTAGGGGTCTGAAACCCTTCTCTACAATACCTAGGACATAGGGGCAACCAACCAACCAACCAATCAATCAGCAAACACTTAATAAGTGCCTGTGTTGGGTTCTGGAGATACAAAACCAAAAACGAAATGGTTCCTGCCCTCAAGGAGCTTGCTCTTTGGGATTTTGAGCCAGAAGGGACATCTAAGATCCCTTTTGGCTTTAAACACTTCTAGTCAGTGATCCTATAATCCTTTGGTCTAATCCAGAGCTTCTTAAACTTTTTCCGTTGGAGACCCCTTTTTACCTGAAAAATTTTTACATGATCTTAGGTATATAGGTATATAAAATAGGCATACATAACCTTATACTGTTGTCAAATTTTTCACATTTGGCTATGTGACCCCATATGGGGTCTCAACCCATAGTTTAAGAAACCTTGGTCTAATGCAACCTCCTCATTTTGCTGACAAGGGAAAGGTCCAGAAAGGTTAAGTGACTTGCCCAAGGTTACACAGGCAAAAAGTTGCAGAGCCAGAAGAGGCATATATATGCTCAGTAGAGATTTCTTCCCCCCACTTTTTTTTTTCAGTCGAGATGTCATCATCAATTGATACAAAGAACCACTTAGCCAGTCAAAAAGCTTTGTCTTTTTCTAGCTGACAGCTGGCTGATGGCTGCAGAAGGTCATCTGAGCTCAGCTTCTTACCTTAAGGCTTGGATTTTCACACATACAAAAAGAAAAAACACCAAAATGTGCAAAAACCTAGTCCAGATTCTCCCCCTTATCAGAGTCCCTGTTCTCACTCTAGATCTTATCTTAAAGTTCAGTAATTCACTAAATTCTTTTTACAGAAGAGGAAACTGAGAGCTCAAAGAGGGAGTTACTTGACCAAAGTAATAGAACAAGTTAGTCAGAGCCAGGGATTTTCACACCCGATCCCATATCCTTAATACTTGAAGTATCCCCTAGTATATAGAGCCATGACTAGGGTTAGGTGACCAGACCTTTGCCCCCAGGGTGCCCGGAACCAGAAGGCAGAGTCTAGCATAGGGTCTTACTGTTTCTCCAATGAATATTTGATTATATTCCTTAGAACCACTTCTGCAGGATGGTGTGACCTGCCTTTCTTGATTCTGGGATTGCCGGTCACTCTTCTAACAGAACTGAAATATGTACTAGCTTGATACCCTGGCACTTTGAGATGGGGCAGGACATGGTAGTGTTAAAGAATGCCCAGTGAGCAGGAAGTGAATATTTTGTAATTCATCTAAGTGTACTCTAATTGCAAGGCCTAGCTATGGTTTGGCTAATTTCCCCACCTAGGATTCCTAGGGTTCTGGGCTTGGTAATAGGGCAGAGTGTTCTGACCTGGCATTTGTGAGAAGAAGGTTTTAGGAAGATGCCCCAGGAGGAGCCATTAGGAGCTGCAGGAGATCAAACCAGGCTACTAGAAAGTGATGCTATGTATATCCTGGACTTCCCTGGGGAGGAGACTGACCCTATATTTCCACTGGGACACCAGCCAAGAGGAACTAAGCAGGGTCTGAACCTCCTGGAGGGGAGTGGAAGAGATAGTCACAGGAACCAAACCTGGTTTGGTTTCCTTCTTGTTTTGCAGGTGGCTGTGAACCCTTTTACCTCCTAGCAAACCTGCTTGTCCCCTTTCTGGCCGTCTGTCAAAGGCAGTCAGGACATGTAAACCTGTGTGGGTGTTAGACTTCTTTTTTTTTTTAATTAATTTTTTTTTTTTTGCAGGGCAATGGGGGTTAAGTGACTTGCCCAGGGTCACACAGCTAGTAAGTGTCAAGTGTCTGAGGCCGGATTTGAACTCAGGAACTCCTGAATCCAGGGCCGGTGCTTTATCCACTGTGCCACCTAGCTGCCCTGGGTGTTAGACTTCTTATCTAAATTGTATTTGTTTATAATAAGACCCACTGACTAGTGGTTCTGGCCCTGCTTATTATCATGCCAGCTTGTGGGGGTAGGGGTGGGTGAAGGGATACAGTGAGACATCTTTTCTAGTAGATTCCAAGATATGTTTGCTCTCTGAGCTGTAGAACACATTTATGCCTTTTGTTAAACATTTGTGAACTTCCTCAGGACTCACAGTGTATTCCTAGATAGTCCCTAACCCAATTCACAAGAAAAATCTGCTGAGAAGAAAAGCCCAGTCACTCTTCAGACAGAACCTAAACATGTTAGTCTAATACCACTGCACACTGAGATGGAGAAAGGCATGGTAGTGATTCCAATCATGTGTGTGTGTGTGTGTGTGTTCAAACCCAAGCCTTCACCCAAGGACAGTTGATAAGTCCAAAGAGCTACACAAACTTGGATCCTGGCTTGGATTCTGATGCTACATAGATTCTAATCAAGCCTATGCAATTGGCCCCAGTAATACTTATAACTGATAGGGGGAACTGTTAAGCAAGGTTAGTCACTGGTAGCTTTGCTGGGTTACTATGGAAACATTACTTAGGCCAATTGCATGTATTCATACAGAGTCCTCCAATTTGGGAACCACTAGCAAATGCTTAACAACAAAGAAACAAAACAAAATAAAACAAAAACCCCTATAATACTTTTTTGGTTCCATTATCAGTCCAACTTTCATGTGTTTCTTTGCTAGGAAAGATGTGTTTCTTTATTCCTACCCACAAACAACTCATATGCATGGTTGGAATAACTAGCTGGTAGATTTTATGGTAGGTTTTCAAAAGTCTAAACTGAAGGTAACAGAGAAGAAACAAGCAAACTGAAACTTCTGGTTAAGATGGTGGAGCAAATAGTCACAGCAAAGACCCACAGAGTTTTCTCTTATAAACTCCAGTAAAGACCTAAAAATAGCATCATACTCAAGAATATTCAAGAAATCCAAAGAGAAACTATATTAGGTGCCTTCATCCAGCCCAGGATTGTGCAAAAAGACTAATATCTAAGAGAGGTCCTGTCAGATAAATCAGCATGAGGGCAGGAAAACAAGATGGAAATTTGCTAACAGAGACCCATCATAATCAGGGTACATTGAAAAGCTGTAGCACTCTGTTGTACCTGGGAGTAAGAAGACAAGGATATTTGGATGAGGAAACTCTAAGGTGATCAGAAACCCAAAGTGGCTGGGTGTGTACTGGGAACTGGAAAAAATGTGTCAGTAAATTATGCCCCAAACTGGGAGCCAGCAAGGATGTATTAGTGTAACCTAGGGCAAGGACAAGGAACCAGCAGCAGTTTGTCAGTGTAACCTCATGTATGGGATATGGAAGCTGGCAGCAGTCCAGAGAATTGGGTGGGGAAGGGTAGCCATTTCCCCCACCTTGGCTTTCATTCAGCTGTAAGCCCATGACACCTGGAGTACATGTCCTGCCTATGCAAGCCTGAACCTGGGCTTTGGCTGCTTCTTTTGTGTTCCCTTTCCTAAGTAGATGATCAAGCAGTATCCTCAAGATGGACATGTCCGGTAAGTGACCTTATGATTATGCTCAAGACTAGGGTTTCCCCAAAAAGGAGTAAAAGATGTTTCTAGTTCATGATGTGAATTAGCTATGAGACAAGTAATTTATTCCTACACACAAAAAGAAATATTAAACAATAAACACTCACAAGAAGCATTAACAAGATTCAGTAATTTAACTCATGATCTTCTGGAAGGCTAATATTTAAATCTGATTGAAATCAAAAGTAATTGTGACCTTAGTTTCCAAGCCAAAAAAAATACAACAAAAATTATAAAAAATATAATAAAATACAACAAAAAGTGTTGCTATGGATGTTTTTGAACATTCTGTCTTTAAACTCGTTGGGCATTTACACTATAACATGGTATTGCTGGGTCAAAGAGTGTACACAGTTAACTGACTTTGGAGGTATAATTCTAAATTGTTTCCCCATATGACAAGAACAATTCACAGCTTCAACAACAATTTATTAATATTCTGTCCCTCCATAGCTCCTTTATGAATTGTCATTTTCCTTTTCTATCATCTTTGCCAATATGATGGGTGTGAAGTGAAACCTCAGAGTTGTTTTAACTTATATTTCTCTCATTACTAGTGATTTTGAAATTTTTTTTTCACATGGTGGTTGACAGCTTGCCTTTCTTCTTTTGAGAACTGCCTGTTCATATGCTCTGACCATTTATCTATTGGGCTGTCTTTCTGAAGATTTTGACAGCAAACTCAGACATCATACCATCACTTGTTTCTATCAGAGCTTTTCTGAGCTGAAGCCACAGATAGCTGTTCTCTCAGCTGAGAGGTTTATTGTTTGTGAGTCTCCACATCTTCTCCATATTCTAAGACTCCAAAGCATAAGTCAACAGGCAAACCTGTCCACTGGCCAAACATCAGGCAATTTGTAAACGCTTGTGGCCTCGTTCTTTGTATATATTTTTTTGTTTTTTCTTTTTGGTGAGGCAATTGGGGTTAAGTGACTTTCCCAGGGTCACACAACTAGTAGTTGTTAAGTGTCTGAGGCCGGATTTGAACCCCAGTCTTCTTGAATCCAGGGCCGGTGCTCTATCCACTGCACCACCTAGCTGCCCCTCTTTGTATGTATTTACTAGAAATGCTGTATATTCACTCCACTAAGATATTTGCTCAGGTCATTAGCATTTTTAGTAGCATGTGACTATAACAGTAAGGTTGTGGTTCTCTTTTAGATATGGTTCCCAATTTTTTGGTTTCTGCCAATGGCAACATCTCCTTTAGTAGTTTGCTTTCCAAATCTCCACCTTATGGTGAGCAAGAGGGTTTCAGAAAAACCTGGGAAGACCTATAAGAACTGATGCAAAGTGAAGTGAACAGAACCAGGAGATCACTGATTATACTAATAAGCAATATTGTAATGATAATCAACTGTGAAAGACTTAGTTACTCTAATTAATACAATGATCCAAGATAATCCAAAGGACTCATGATGAAAAATGCTATCCACCTTCAGAAAGAACTGATGAACTCTGAATGCAAACCAAAATATAATTTTTTTCATTTCATTTTATTTTTTTGCTTTTTGGAGTGCAACATGGCTAACGTGAAAATATGTTTTGCATGATTTCACATGTTTAAAAAAGGTTCTACCTTGGTTTCTACCAGATGGGTATCCCTGTGCATAACAGGTGAAACTGTCTGTTTTCACTAGGATTGTTGCTCATGTCCTTCCTATCTCAATCCAGATACAAAAAGTCTATGAATACAGGGAGAACTCCTTCCACTGTAACAGTTTACTGATCGATTTTTAGGGATGCTCATCCACCTTTCCCCTAGCTCTCACTTGTGGTTCCAAGAAGTTGCGTCATGCACAGTGGTCATACCCTCATAAAACAGACTCAGCAGATGGGCTAAACCAAGTTGAAGGTAACCAGCAGGCTTGGTGAGTTAGGGGAATGCCTACCACAAGCATGAGAAGACTTTTTCCTAGCGAAATAGGCAGATGAGAACAATTTGTTCCAACAGTTACAAAGTTGGCTAAAGCAGGCTTTGTGAATTGCTTGGATCTTGGTCAGATGTCAGAGACCCCAAACTGAATCCCAGGCCACCTCTGGGCATCTTGAGTTTTGTCTTGCTACTGTATGTTGATGACTCTAGAAGAGAGATTTAGGCTGTTGACTTTGTGTGACTCTGCCTCACTTATATTCAATTCATGCACAAGTCAAGACATCACCTGTAATGTCATTGGTCCTTTTTGAAAATAAAGGATGGGGACAGCTAGATGGCGCAGTGAATAGAGTACCGGTCCTGGAGTCAGGAGGACCTGAGTTCAAATGCAGCCTCAGACACTTAACACTTACTAGCTGTGTGACCCTAGGCAAGTCACTTAACTCCAATTGCCCCACCAAAAGAAAAAAAAAAGAAAGAAAAGAAAGGATGAACAAGTTTTTATTTTCATTCAAGCGTGAGGCATGAGTTGGGAATAGTTTTCTCTAAATGCATTACACATAATCCTTATACTTTTTAATAGTCATCTACCACCATCAGGGGCTACTAAAATCCATTTTTCACTGTCATGTCCTTTCTTGACCCATGCCAAAAGACACCATGCTTTGCTTTCATGGATGAGAGAGCAAGATGCCTTGGCTTCCTACTATAGTGTCCAACTTCTGCCATTCTCTCCACCATAAGATGCCCTCTTGAGAATGCAGATTGAACCCTAAAGGCCCCTTCCTTGCTTCTTGCCTTGGATCACTTCTTGTATTCTTCCATCCTTCAGTTGCTCCTACCACCTGTCATCCAAGGAAAGTTAAGGCAAAAGGGATCTGTTCCATGCAACAGAATTCACACTAATGTCTCATTTTCTGTTGGAAGTCTTTCCATAGTTAGCTAGGCTGGTCCTCAGTGGACACAATCAGTCACAGGACCTGAAATGACTTTTCCATCTTAGTAGAACCTGCTAGAACTAGCAAAGCCTTTGAGAACCCAGGGAATAAATATTTGGAGAAGGGCAGTGAATGCCTTCCCCTTTAGATAAGGTTGGTAATTGGCAGAGAATGCTGACAGCCTTGCATGACTAGAATAAACCCACTTCATTAATAATTAATTATTGATAATCCCCAATGACAGGCTTTGGTTCTTAAGAGACAAAATTAGAAAGAAAATAGGGTGCTTTGTTGACTCCTGAACAGGTGGAAAATGTCTCTTTGAGTGAGAGACACGCCTCTAAATTGTCAGAGGAAGAAAGGACATCAGTATTTATAGTTAACTTATCTGAAGCTGGAGTTGATGACACAGACTTTTTTGAAGATGGAAAGCAACAGGGACCTTGAAGGCTGGGCTAGTTTTTGTGTGACCAGAGATCAGAAGTGGGAAAAGACCAAATATGAAGGAAGCCCCTGGTCTGCTGTAGCATAACTCAAGTTTCTACACAAGGAAAACTGCCAGACAGGAAAGATTCTGCAGGGTTTCTCTTTTGGGCTAAAAAAGATCTTG
The DNA here is from genome assembly GCF_019393635.1 of Dromiciops gliroides. Classification (NCBI taxonomy): domain Eukaryota; kingdom Metazoa; phylum Chordata; class Mammalia; order Microbiotheria; family Microbiotheriidae; genus Dromiciops; species Dromiciops gliroides. Next base: position 503,685,000 of record NC_057861.1, on the reverse strand, counting down.
TCCAATGGCTAAAATTTTGCTTCAGCAAAAAGGTTTTGGCTTTCATCTAGTCAAAAGACAACGTGACGAGAAACAGTAACAACTGGAGATGCCTCTGTGAGGAAATTTTAGAAGAACAATGATAGAGAGCAAAAACTGATGACACCTGCTAGGAATGGAGAACTGCTATAATGGAAATGATGATTGATAGGAGCTGTTCGTGTGTGTGTGTGTGTGTGTGTGTGAGAGAGAGAGAGAGAGAGAGAGAGAGAGAGAGAGAGAGAGAGGAGACAGACATAAGGACAGAGCAATTTGAATTGTAGGGACCTAAAGAGAGAGAAGGAAAGGCTTGTTTAGGAAATTAAATGGTCAGTAATTTGCAGTTTGGTGGGAGAAGATTATTCACTGGAAGGTTTCTGTTTGTTTGCCAAGAGTTTTATCGATAAAACTTTATTTCTTGAAAAAAAAAAGTTTGTAAAGAATATAACCAGGAGTAAGAGAAGGATCCCCTGGTGTGTGTTTTTTTTTCAGGGGATAGGCACTCTGAAAACAGGTTAAAAGGAAAGAGTTCATATATAAGGCCCAGTAATGTTATTTGTTCTTTGTTCTCGAAGAGGACCAATGACATCAGGAGGGTGATGTCTTGACTTGCAAGTGAATTGGATATAAGTGATGACTCCAAAGGAAACATGCATACTCAGTATACATGGTAATGCAGAATTCTCCTCCTTCCTGGGTCTTGGCTTACTTTTACCTCAAGGGCTTATCTATACTAGGCTTAAGGGTCAATTTACACTTATATTATTGATCTCTTTTTCTTTATAAACTCTCTCGCTTGTGGTAACTTACGCTGGTTTAAGAGAACTACCTCAATGCACCTCCATTGCATTTGCACCTTCTGAATGGATTCAATGTCTACTCTCTTCCTTCTTTGTACCTTGAGATAAAGTGGAAATGCTTCCCTCAGTCTCTGTCTTTCTCTCTCACTGTCTCTCACTCTGTCTCTCTGCATGTCTGTCTTTTTATCTCTGTCTTTCTGCCTCACCCACCCACCCCAGATCTAAGCTTTTCCTAAAATTTCTACCAGAGCTAGCATTAATCACATAGCAGGGATTAGTAGCCATCAGATTTTCTTTAGATATGTAGATTCTACATCTATAGCTATATTAGAGAGTGAACAATAGCAGGTATTGGTCACTGGGAAGGGAAGAAAACAATTCATTTGGAAAGTCGCCAGTGATTTGTGCTGCTAGCTGCAGAACAAAAATAGGTTTCTCTTGCTTTTAGCTCTTTCTCTTGAGTGTTAAGGAGTAAGAGGCAAAACTCTAAGGAGTTGGGCATATAATGGGAGTTGTTTCCTTCCCTGATTTGAGGCAGGGGAAAAGGAAGATGTCTCCAGGCACTTGAATTATCTTACTAATGATCACTCTCAGTTCTCAGCAGTCTCTCAGATCTGCTTCCGGTTGGCCCAGCATGGAAACAGCATCAGTAGTGGTTGCCTGTCAGAGTCTCATAAAGAAAGAGCAGAGGAGCACATACTGGGAGACCTAGCTCTCTGCTCAACCCTGGATTGCCTTCATGACCCGAAGATGAAGAACACACTTTGCTTCATCTCTCCCCCAAATCTCAAAAGAACAAAACAAACAAACAACAACAATAACAACAAAAAAGCCTCCTCGAAAACACAGTCCCTGAAGTCCGAATTCAAACATCACCAATTGGTGAACTCTGGGATAGCATCTCTTTGAGTCTCTCTTGTTTCCATAGCAACATGGGCACCACATTATTATGAACTAGACAAACATGAACATTTCCATGAATGAATGAAAAAGCATTGGTTAAGTGCTTACTATGTGCCAAGGACTGTACTAAGGAAGAACTCGGGATACAAATAAAAATGCAAAGACAATCAATGCCTTGCAAGGAACTTATGTTTTAATGGGGAAAACAACACCCATACACACCAGAAAGGCACATTGGTCCAAGAAAGTGACAGGGATAGTGAGTGGGCCCACAGGGAAACAGATTGGCATATCTCATCCAGGAACAATGGAAGAGCTGATTTGATTATGGTTTGTGGTTCCAGAACTGGAGGAAGGGAGAGGAGAGAAGGGTGTGCACATAGTGAGTCAGTTAGCAAGGAAGCCATGGAGGAGATCATCAGAGACTGACTTTAAAAAATAAGCAAAGGGGCAGCTAGGTGGTGCAGTGGATAGAGCACCGGTCCCTGGAGTCAGGAGTACCTGAGTTCAAATCTGGCCTCAGACACTTTAACACTTGCTGGCTGTGTGACCCTGGGCAAGTCACTTAACCCCAATTGCCTCACTAAACCACAAAAACGAAAAACAAAAAACAAAAAATAAGCAAACATATGTTCTGTAGACTTAGAGAATAATGCCTCACGCATTTATGTATTGCTGTTTTTCAAATGTACATAGACCCTGCTGTGATTAATAATGAGACACAAAGTCATTTAAAAGGTGTTGGGTTTTTTTCTAATTCAATATATATTACTGAATTTGCAGTGTATTTTTGTCATCATGAATTTGCTCATGCTACAATCTGCATCATTGGAAGGAATAGCCAATGTAGTAAGAGTGCAGATCCATTGTAAATTCATATTTTCTCAATTAAGAGATAGCAATAGTTTGTGTTGTTCAGTCATTTCAATTGTGTCTGAATCTTAGTAATTCCATTTGGGGTTTTCTTGACAAAGATACTGGAGTGATTTGCTATTCCCTCCTCTTGCTCATTTTACAGATGAGGAAACCAGAGTAAATAGGGTTAAGTGACTGGCCCAGGGTCACATAGCTAGTAAGTGTCTGAAGCCAGATTTGAACTCAGGAAGATGAGTCTTTTTGACTCCAGGCCCAGTGCTCTATCCACTATGCCACCTAGTTGCCCTATAACAATAGTACAAACATTTTTGTGGGCATCTAAGAAATATTTCAATAATGAAAAGTCATCTTCCTATTGGAAAAAGCTGGGGACCACTGCTCTTTTGTATCCCTGACAAATATTCATCCAGCTTCCATTTAAGGACCTTTAATGGTGGAATTTATCGACTATATTCAATAAATGCAGACATATTTATGGACATACATATTGACAGGCACAAACAGAATCTATGTGCACCTCACCATATAGACACCAAGATGTGTGTATATAAAATGGTGTCACAAAGAGTAGAGGTATTGCTCTCACCCTGAGCAATCTGGAAGGGGAGTGGAAGCTGAGATACTAAGGCAAAGCTGGTAACTGGGCTATGCGGGGAGCCACATAGAGCAGACTCAGAATTGCTAGGATCATTCAGCAACATGAATGATTGCTATTGCTATTGGAACTGCCAATTTCTCATTCTCCTAGCCTTTGCTTCATTCCCATTCTCTTTATCTCTCAGGAAAGAGATAAACCTGTTTGCCAATGTCTGTTTCTTAAGAGTTTGTTTTGCTTTCTGTGTGTTTGTATGAGAGAGACAGAGGGAGAGAGAGAGAAACAGAGACAGAGAGACCAAGAGACAGAGAGATAGAGACAGATAGAAAGATAAGATGGGGATGGTTATAATGATAGTGTCAAGGGAAATCCTGGCTGGGGGCTCAGAGCAAAAACAACAGAATTATTAATTTCTGTTCAGTCTTTTTTTCAGTCATGTCCAACTCTTTGTTACTCTATTTGGGGTTTTCTTGGCAAAAATACTGGAGTAGCTTGCCATGTCCTTCTCCAGGAATTATTAATACAAATTTTCAAAAAAAGAACTCCCCCAAATCGTGAAACATGGATCTGGATTTTCCTACACAAACAAGTTTAGTGGTTTGGTTAGGGGAGGACAGGGACTAGCTTGAGATAATATATGAGATGATGCCTTGGTCACTTCCTCTTCCCTTTGTTTCTTTACCCCAATCTAACTTGAAAGGAAAACTAAATCCTACCCAGGGAGCAGAGTTAAAGAAATTGACTAGAGAAAAAGTCCCTGAATTTTTTTTCATACAGCTAGGTTCCCTCCACCCCTTTTAAAATAATATTGTTAGGTATAGTCCTAATATTAGGGTATGGAAATCTTTGTGATTCTTATTGTGTAATCCCTTATTGCTTTGCTAAAAGGCTGTACCAATTCACAACTATACTTGCAGGGAAATGGTATGTTTGTTGTTTTGCAGCCCTGCTAACAAAATATTTTTTGGGTGTGAATGTATATGTTCATTCTGTCATAATCATACATAGAATCATAAGATTTAGAGTTGGACACTATCTTAAAAGTCATTTAGTCAACTCCCTCAGTTTTACAAATAAGAAAACTCAGGCCCAGGGAAGCTAAATTATTTGCCCAAGATCACACAGGTGGTAAGTAGAAGAGTCAGGATTCAAATGCAGAGCATGGGGGGAATTGTTTTATTTTTACTTTTCTTGCTATGCTATTTCATTAAACGCCTGTGCTTTGCATTACTTGTATTTTTTGGCTCACTAGAAAAACTGAACACATTGGTGGTGTTCAAGGCCAGGCCTGACTCAAGGTGGTCAGGTGGTTCTGACTCAGATTTTAAAGGAAATGGCACATGTGTAGATGATCGAATGTTTAACATTTGCCACTGTGGCTCACCCCAGTTTGCAGTGTGTTAATTCTGTGAAGTCCTGGATTTCTTGTGCACTGACTGAGCTTTTGTACTTAGGTGACCAGGAATCTACTTCAAAAGGTCACTGTCTAGTCCTTTAGGCCAATTAAATTTTGAAGATGGTTTTCTTATTTTTTAGGAAAAAATTATTCTACGTTGCAGGGACTTCAGTAGAGGGTGCTCCTACCACATTCTACCCTTTAGAGTCAAGGTTAAAGGTTTCTTTCTTAATATTTTATTTTTTCCCCAATTACATGTAAAAACAAATTTTAATATTCATTTAAAAAAATTTGAACTCTAAATTCTTTCCCTTCCTCCCTCTCCTTCACACTCCTTGGGAAGGCAAGCAATTTATTATAATACATGTGCAGCCATGCAAAATAAATTTCCATATTAGTCATGTTGTAAAAGAAAACATAAGCCAAAAAAAAAAAACCTCAAGAAAAATAAAGAAAGTAAAAAAAAGAATATCCTTTAATCTGCATTCAGACTCTGTCAGTTCTTTCTCTGGAGGTGGACAGCATTTTTTATTCTAAGTCCTTTGGAATTGTCTTGGATCATTGTGTTTTTGAGAATAGCTGTCTTCACAGTTCTTCATCAAACAATATTGCTGTTATTGTGTACAATGTTCTCCTGGTTCTGCTTATTTCACTTTCCATCCATTCATACAAATCTCTCCAGGTTTTTCTGAGAGCATCCTGCTTGCCATTTCTTACAGCACAATAGTATTCCATCATGATCATATATCACAATTTGTTCAGTCATTCCCTAATTGATGGGCATCTCTTCAATCTCTAGTTTTTTGCCACCACAAAAAGAGCTGCTATAAATATTTTTGTACATATGGGTCCTTTTTCTTTTTTTTTTAAATCTCTTTGGAATACTGACCAAGTACTGGTATTGATGGTTCAAAGAATATGCACACACTTATACACCTTTAGGCATAGTTCCAAACTGCTCTCAAGAATGGTTGAATCAATTCACAACTCCATCAGCAGTGCATTAGTGTCTCAATTTTCCTACATCCTTTTCAACATTTGTCATTTTCCTTTTCTATCATATTTGCCAATATGATAGGTGTGGGGTGGTATTTCAGAGTTGTTTTAATTTGCATTTATCTAATAGATAGTTACTTAGAGCATTTTTTTCACATTACTATATATAGCTTTGATTACTTTGTCTGACAGCTGCCTGTTCATATTCTTTTTTTTAAAGTGAGGCAATTGGGGTTAAGTGACTTGCCCAGGGTCACACAGCTAGTAAGTGTTAAGTGTCTGAGGCCGGATTTGAACTCAGATACTCCTGACTCCAGAGCCAGTGCTCTATCCACTGCACCACCTAGCTGCCCCTGTGCATATTCTTTTACCATTTGTCGGTTGGGGAAGGACTTGTATTCTTGCAAATTTGACTCAATTCTCTATATAGTTGAGAAATTAGACTTTTATCAGAGAAACTTGCTTTTTATGCTTCTCTTGAATTATGTATTTGGAGGTCAGATTTTCTATTAAGCTCTGGTTTTTTCATCAAAAATGCTTGAAAGTCCTCTATTTCCTTAAATGACTGTTTTCTCCTTGAAGGATTATACACAATTTTGCTGGGTAGGTGATTCTTGTTTGTTATCTTAGCACCTTTGCCCTTTGGAGTATTATATCCCAAGCTCTCTGATCCTTTAATTTAGAAATAGCTAGATCTTGTGTTATCCTGACTGTTATGCCATGGTATTTGAATTTTTTTCTGGCTGTTTGCAATATTTTCTTGTTGACATGGGAGCTCTAGATCTGGCTTTACTATTCCTGGGAATTTTCATTTTGGGATCTCTTTCAGGAGATGGTTGGTGAATTCTTTCAATGTCTATTTTACCCTCTGGTTCTACAATATTAAGGCAGTTTTCCTTGATAATTTCTTGAATTTCTCTTTTTTTATCATGACTTTCAGGTAGTCTAATAATTCTTAAATTTTCTCTCCTGTATCTATTTTCCAGGTCAGCTGTTTTTTTTCCAATGAGATGTTTCACATTTTCTTCTGTTTTTTTTTTTCATTCTTTTGATTCTGTTCTTGATTTTGTTCTGCTTCTTGATGTGTCATAGAATCATTCACTTTCACTTGCCCAATTCTAATTGTTAAGGAACTATTTTCTTCAGTTAGTTTTTGTACCTTTTTTTCATTTGTCCAATTCTATTTTTTAAGGAGTTCTTCTCTTCAGTGGATTTTATGCCTCTTTTGCCATTTGGCCTATTCTGGTTTTTAGGGTGTTATTTTCTTCAGTATTTTTTGTGCCTCCTTTTACCAAGCTGTTGACTTTTTTCATGATTTTTCTTGCATGCCCCATTTTTTCCTCTACCTTTCTTATTTGAATTTTTAAAATTTGGGAATTTAGGGGGAACTGAGACCAATTCACATTTTTCTTTGAGGCTTCTTTAAAAGCAGTTTTGACTTTGTTGTATTCTGAGTTTGTGTTTTGATTTTCTCTGTTGCCATAATAACTTTCTATGATAGGTTCTGTTTTGTCTGTTTGTTCATTTTCCTAACCTATTTCTTTATTTTTAACTTTATGTTAATGTTGAACTCTGTTCCTGGGGTGGTGGCAGCACAGTCCAAGCTTCAGGTTTTTTGTACAGCTGTTTTCAGAGCTAGTTCTAGGGGGTCTGTAAGTTTTTAGTTCTTCCAAGGTGGTGTGATCTAAGGAGAAATGTGTTTGCTCTTCTCCTGGCCTGTGCTTTGGTCTATGAACAACCACAAGCACTCTATTTTACCCTGGAACTGTGACCAGGGTCCCTGCTTCCTTGTAGCCATAAGCTCTGGTATGCTAGTGCTCCTCCTCATCTAGGGACTGAGACCCAGGTGTGTGACCAGGATCTGCATATTGGCAAATCAACACAGTCCTGCACCCAGTCTCAGCAAAAGATTCCCTATAATCTGACTCTCTGACTTTCTTGTCTGACTCTCTGTCTGTGGGCTAAGAACTCTGGAAGCCAATTTGTTTGCCCCCAAGTCTTGCTGCTGCTTTGCCCAAGGTGTCACTGGACTGTGCTTCACTCTTACTTTGATGTGACAGACCTTTCCTGCTGATCTTTTATATTATCTTGGGCTAGAAAATTGTTTCACCTTGTCCTTTTGTGGGTTCTGACACTCCAGAATTCATTTTGAGGTATTGTTGGCCAGTTTGTACAGTTGTTTGGGGGGAAATTTGGGAAAGCTCAGTCAAGTCCCTACCTTTTTCTTTTTGGCAGGGTAACGGGGGTTAAGTGACTTGCCCAGGGTCACACAGCTAGTAAGTGTCAAGTGTCTGAAGCGGGATTTGAACTCAGGTCCTCCTGAATCCAGGGCCAATGCTTTATCCACTGTGCTACCTAGCTGCCCCCAAGTCCCTACCTTTTTTCCATCATCTTGGCTCCATCCCCTCCGGAAGACCTTAGAGAGAACCTTTCACTACTTAAATGTCATTAGTATAGCTACAAGGGACAGCTAGGTGGCACAGTGAATAGAGTGCTGGGCCTGGAAGTCAGGAAGACTCATCTTCTTGAGTTCAAATCTAGCCTCAGATACTTATTAGCTCCTGTGACCCTGGGCAAGTCACTTAACCCTGTTTGCCTAAGTTCCTCATCTGTAAAATAACCTGGAGAAGGAAATGTCTGCTCCAGTATCTCTGCCAAGAAAACCCCAAATGGGGTCACAAAGAGTCAGACATGACTAAAAAACAACAACAACAGGTACAAGACAACTTTGACCCTTGGAAATGTGGGAAGCCTGGAATAGATGGTAGGTGTTAAGAACAGGTGGGGGAAAAAAGATGTGTAACAAGACTTTGACACAAGTCCAGATCATCTAAGGTAGAGGTCTTTATATGGTAGACACCAGAGACCTGCTTCTGGAATAAAACATTCTATATTTGTCAACCATGAGGGTGGGAGCAGTTTCTTTCTGTATATACAGTCAATTAATGGCATTTTAAAATCTACCTGCTGTTACCTGCCAAGATGTCCTGTCCTGACAAAGTTGTCTTGTAGCTGTTGTTGTTGCTTAATAAATCTATAAGCTTGGAAGCTTGAACCCTTGTTTCCTCAGTTATTCTAGATTTCACCCACCACATAGTCAGGGCATACACATCCTGATGAGAAGTCTATAATACCTATGTACTAGAGGGTCCACTCACTAGGAAAAGAGGTTACTGGGAGCCTTCCTGCCAATTCTACTTTTCCTTTTCCTTCCTTCCCCTGCAACCTCCATCTTCCCCCTTTGGGGAGGGAACCCAGAGCAAATGCTCCACTCCAACTCTTGGGTTGACCCTCCAGACCTCCAGGGGAAGTCAAGGCTGATCATACCAGCTAGATAATCAGGAAGCCACTAACTAGACTCCTCCTTATGAGATAGAAGACCACTAGACTTTACTATCTGCCCTGCTGATGCATCCTCTGGTCCACAGTGTTTTACCACCTGCCTTATTCCTATGTATTTCAGACCTCCCTGCTGATGTGCCCTGAGGACCATGGGGCCTTTCCATTTGCCCTGCTGATGCATTGTATTTTTCTCCTCAACAAGAATACGAGCTTTTGGGGATACGGGACTATCTCAATTTCCTATTTGTATTCTCAATAGTTGGTGCAATGCTTGGCATATAGTAAGGGCTTAATAATGCTTTTTCATTCATTCAGGCAGAGAAGAGATCCAAGAAGACACAAAACCAAAGGATGTAGCAGTCAAGCTGGCCACGAGCAGATCAGGTATATGAATAGGAAGAAGAAACACAGTTATCAAGGTCAGAGCAGTCCTTTAGGCAAGAAATCCAAACAGATGTGACCAGGGTTGAGGAGAATAGATACTAAAATTCATGGAGAGATAGGTGGGTCTAGAATTTGAATAGCCAAGCAGTCAACCTAAAGCATCAATAACTACAAGAATGTAAGGTAAGATCCTGCCTTGGTAATTAATCTCAGGGAATGTGTTCTGATTTAACATTCTTCCCCTCATGAACTCTCTGTTCCAGCCAAGCTCATTACTTTTTGTTCTCTGTGTGTGACATTCCATATCCTTGGTGCACCTCACCTCTGGAATGTTCTCCATCCTTAGCCTTCTCTCAAAATTCCTAATTTCTTCCTAGGATCAGCTCAAGCACCACCTACCACAAGAAGACTTTTCCCTGCTGTTCCCAGTTGTTAGTGTCACCAGCAGATGGCAAGATGGACAGCGAGTTGGTTTCTATTTCCTTATCCCTTTGGGGAAGAGTGAAGGTGGATCCTCCTCCCAGACCATATATGTCTCTGTTCACAGATTTGGCTTTGGATAAAGTTTTTCCTCTGGTTGTATCCCCTTTTTTCTCCTCTCCACTTTTACCTCTCCTCTCCTCTCCTCTCCCCACTACTTCACACACACACACACACACACACACACACACACACACACACACACACACACACAGCAGAAATTCCCTACCTCCAGTGAAGTCAAAAAGCATTCATTAAGGTTTATTTATTTGCCAAAGTGGGGAGGGGGAGGGGGGGCAGGAGCAGTCCCTGCCCTCCAGGAGTTTACATTCTAAGGGAGGAGACAATATCCAAATAACCATGTGCATACAAGAGATATATAAGGCACAATTGAGGTAATCTCAGAGGGAAAGAACTAGCATTGAAGATGACCAGGAAAAGCTTCTTGCAGAAAATGGGATTTTAGGTGAGACTTGAAGGAAGCCAGGCTAGAAGCTAGGAGACAGAGACAAAGAAGGAGAACAGTCCAGGAATGAGGGACAGGCAGTGAAAAGATAGAGTTGGGAGAAAGAGTGTCCTATGCAAGGAATAGCAAAAGATCTATGTCACTGGATTGTAGAGTACGTGGAAGGGAATCAATTGTCTTTGTTTTTGTTTTTGTGGGGCAATGAGGGTTAAGTGACTTGCCCAGGGTCACACAGCTAGTGTGTCAAGTGTTTGAGGCTGGATTTGAACTCAGGTCCTCCTGAATCCAGGCCTGGTGCTTTATCCACTGTGCCACCTAACTGCCCCCAGAGGGGAATCAGTTGTAAGAAGATGGGAAAGGTAGGAAGGAGTCAGGTTGTGAAAGGTTTTCGAATCCAAACAAAGGATTTTATGTTTGATTCTGGAAGTAATGCAGTGCCCCTAGAATTTATTGAGGAGGGGGGATGATATAATCAGACCTGCTCTTTAGGAAGATCACTTTAGGATGGCCTGGAATTGAGAGAGATTGGAGGTAGGGAAACCAACCCGAAAATGATTGCAATGGTCTAGGCATGAGGGTCTGCACTAGGGTGGTGGAAGTGTCAAAGGAGAGAAGTGGGGATATATGAGAAATATTGCAAAAGCAGAATGGACTGGACATTGCAACAGATTGGAAATTTGGGGTGAGAGAGGGTAAGAAGTCAAAAGTGACAACTAGGTTATTAGCCTGGGTGACTTAGGGGAGGGTGTTGCCCTTGACAGTAATAGGGAAGTTAGGAAGAGAGTTTGAAGGGAAAATAATGGAAGTTTTGGATATACTGAATTTAAGATCTCTAAGGGGCATCCAGTTAGAGATGTCCAATAAGCAGTTGGAGATGTGAAGGTCACTCCATGTGAAGTGGAGGTCAGGAAAGAGGTCGGGGATGTATAAATAGAACTGAGAATCATCTGTAGAGGGATGATTGAATCCAGGGAAGCTAATAACAGCAAACAAGGTAGGTGTGAAGAGGGCTCCGGAGAGTTTTAGGGAACACCCATAGTACCCATATTAAAAGCAACTTGTTCTTGTTATTTACAATGAATGATTATCTTATCCCCAGATCAAACACCATGCAAAACAAATACCCACCCCCCAAAGCCCCAGGTTCTTTTTGTCTTTTGGGAATTTTATTTTATTTCATCTATCTATCTATCTATCTATCTATCTATCTATCTATCTATCTATCTATCTATCTATCTATCTATCTATCTATCTATTTATCTATCTTCTTATTTATTTACTTATTATTGTCTTTTTGGAAGTTTATAAAATTATTAATTTTTTAAAAACCCAAACATTCTCAGTTCCCAGACCATACCAGAGATCTGATCACTAGAAAAGAACTGACTCCCTTGATCTATTTCTTTTTTATTCCTTTGTAAATTTTAGTTAGCCACTCACATTACCCATAAACCTCCTCTGTATTATACCAATGTACAAGCATATATAACTTTCATAGTTGACTATAGATTTTTGTGCAGAGAAGGCAAAGTCAGAATAAAGGAATGACTTAAGGCTGTATGGAGCAAACTGCCTCAGTTTACCCAAATAACTCGAGGAGACCACCAAGTCAAGCAGAGACAGATTTATTACATCCTCATGAGGACGGGCAAAACCCAATTACACATTGAAGTCTTGCAAAGATATGCCCAATCCTCTAGGTTTTTATAGTAATCTTGAAAAGGACTGTCCCCACGTACACCTAGGGTGGATGAGCTCACAATCTAACATCCAATCCTGTCTCATCCAAGGTGCGTGTTCAGCTCGTGATCAATGTATGGAGACATGCATACGTGTTCCAGGAGCAAGGGGGAAAAAGGGGAGGGGGAAACAAGGTCAAACCAAAGGAAAAGGAAAACAGGGGAGTGAGAGTCAGATGTTTCAAATCTCACAGTTCCCACTGACTCCCCTCTCCAGGCCCCTGTCTCTAAAGATAAGGATGACAGGGTTAAAATTTATCTTTGGCTATGTTGGGAAGTCAAAGAAATAATTGGCAATTAAACTTAAAGGAAACAGTGAGAATTTGACAAGCAATAAACTTCTAAACTAACTATATTGGGTCAGGGCTGGGTACCTTCCAGACCCCATGGTCAGAGTTTAATCTGACTCAAATCCATAATCATATCATACAATCCTCCATTTTTCTTTTATGCTCAGAGAGCACATTCTGGATTTGAGTCACTGTCGTTGAGCCCTTCAGCCATGCAGGATTTCAGCCCATCAGTCCAAGTCCAACTCATCACCAGTCTCTCCTTCGTGAAGTTTCAGAATCAGGGTCTTTAATCTTTTCTCAGTGAACTGCTGAGTCACCATCAGCTGCATCTGTTGAACTGCACGTTGTATCAAACCTATAAAGCAAGGGACTAAACAGGGACAAATATAAGAACTCCAAAATTATAAATGAATACCTAATCCTGTCCCATAGGCATCTTTCAGGAGGTAAATTGGGGTCTAATTAATTATCCCAATATACCATATACATGTCAATAACTACCAATATTATAACAACAAATATGATTTTAAAACCTCTTTATAATTTCAGTGATGTGCTCCCAGTGTCCATTCACTTAGCAATTTTCATCTTTGACCTCAGGTACCCCTATTAGAACCTTTTACAAAGCAAATTTAATAGCAAATACAACTGTTTCCCAACTTTATCCAAGGAAAGGGTAATCTCTAATTGACCTCTTCTAGGCCTGAGTATCCCCCAACTAGACTCAGGGCCCACCAGGCTACCACTATATTTCCCCACCCCTCCTTCCAATAGCTAAGGAAAAGAGGGCGAAGATCACTTCTTCTGTAACTGCTTCCAGCTGAATATGTGTGTAGAGCTGACAGTGGAAGGTGCAGAAATCCTTGTAGGCCTGGTCCAGATGATGAAGGGGTATATAGTCTGGAATTGCTAACATAAAATTGAAAGCCTTGAGCCTAGATAAAACAAAACTATCAAGAGGTTAAAGAGACAAAGACAAAAAATTTTAAAAGACAACAATGGGGAAAAGGGGCAAACCAAAAGAATGAATCCAGGAACCCCCAGATCCTGCATCAGGAGCAAAAAACTGTTCACAAATGTCCTTCATCCAGTGAAAGGTGTCATGAATGCCCCATGCTGTTCAAAGCTTTACCTAGTTCTGTATCTGACAGACATTATTAACAACAAATCAAAGGGTTACCACTATCTTGCTACATGCAAGCCATACAATCTAAATGTTTCAAAATGCCACTGAAGGCAGAACCCTTAAATCTTTCCAAATTACATATATATCCATTGTAAGAAGATGACCACAAATGAACTTACATAAGAGTTACCAAGTTAACTTCAATTCTAATAAAAGACTTAGGATGACATTTAACCAATTAATTTCAAAACAGTGCATGTCAAATAAGTTGTCCATAATAAACCATGTTTGTATTACAGGACATGCTCTATAGACAGATATTATTTCTTCATTACACAATAAACATATAACAAAACATTCTATATTTTACTCTTCTCTGTTTTCTTGAAACAGGCTTGAGATGTCTCTGGTTCAGTTTTAACATACATAACTAATAACAGACAGATGACAAGGCTAAATGCTTATACATTCTGGTTGTTTAGATTCTGAAAGGGACTGGAATTTCTAAGCCAAATAGCTTGAATCTTAAACCTGCATCTCACCCAGATATTACAGTATTAATCTAGGGATGAAGAGACAATATTGTGTTCAGGCTTATCAAGTGACATGATTATAGGAACTTGCCACAAAAGAAAAAGAACAAAGCTCTGGGGGAAAGGTACTTTCCCAACTCCCAGTAGAAGTTTTGTGGACAACCAATGCAATATGCCAGACTTAAAATCAGCCAGGTGGGAAAGTTTTGCATTCCATATGTAATATTCGGGGAAACCGAGTCAGGAGACACCTACCTCAGCCTTTTGCCAAACAGTCGGTCTCCCATCTTTTCCCAAGAGAACTCCACCTGCAGTGCCACATGTAAAACCCCTATAGGGTTGCTGGTATCATGAATCATATGGCTCACCATTCCTTGATAGTAATAACTGGAGTCAAACTCAGAGCAATAATGATTAATAGTCCCATAACATCTTAAATAGCAAGTCCCAACAATCAGCACTAAAAGTGAATTCACTTCTCAAGGATCACATATCCTAGACAGCAAATATTAACTATACTTGTACTTAAATAGGTTTCTCTTTTCATCCATAGGTTAGCACTACACAAATGAATCTGCTTTGAGTATGCTCAATAACAAGCCAATGGTTGAAATAAGTGTAAGCAATCCCAAATTGCATACTGGGAACAAACTAGAAAATGCCCCTGCACAGTAGCACATGGTAAATGGGTTTAGATGTTAACATAAGATACTGTCCTCAGAATTCCTCTAAACAATGGGAACATCTTTAAAGTGACAACTAGTTTGCATGTGTTTCTACACACATTCTAATTCCAATTAATTAAAAACATAAGTAAACTTCAGATTCCCTGTTAAGATGATACAAGATAGCTCATAAGTTACTTATTGTTCACTAACATGTCATACATGACAAGTTCAGGCACCAATTTAACTATTACTTAGCACCAATAAATCCAGATCAAAACAGCAAGATCTTTCTCATAGCTTACTAATTATTTAGATGTTCTAGTATTAATTCAATAACCAATTAATTCAATGTTACAATAACAAACTTCCACTTTGTCCATTCTCATAATAGAAATATACACCAAACCTTAAGAATAAAATTCAAATATTCAGATATTCAGGATTCCAGAAAAGCTTTTTCCATTAATTAACACAATTTCACAAATCACAGTAGGTTTGAACATGATTGTTATCAATATCAAATCGCCATTGCAACAAATTAGCTTAACTTTATCTCTGCTCCCCTTCTCTCTCATCTAAAGTGTTTGCAGTGGGGAGGAATTTCAGCTTCTTCCAAACCAAAGAGGAAATATTCAAATAACTCATTCCAATCCATAAATAACAAATTTTACTAGGCCCCTTTTTAAATCCTCTCATTATCTCTTCTTGTAGTTGTAGTTGTTCTTTCAAACTACAGTATACCAGATCACAATACAACTTAAAGTAATCCAGCAGTTTCTTTTGCCAGTTTTTTTTTCTTTATCTCTAGATTTCTTTTCTTCCTGTCCTTCAAGGTAAGAGACTGCACTAAGGATTTCAAGTCCCATCCCCCTCTAATACCAAATTACATTTCACAAAAAGAGCCCATCAAACTTCTAACTTTTAGAAAAAAAAAGCAAATCACTATACTTTACTGAGGATCTGTTGGATCTTAAAGCCTTAATATACAGTTGATAATATTCTTACTATGCCCACTTCACAGAAAACCATTATCACATTCAATTAAATTCATAACCCAAAGTAATTTAGAGAATCCAAATCTGACCATATCTCTAATACAATAGACTATTAAACTATTGGGCATAGCAAAGAAAAAATATATAAACAGACACTTACTAGCTGTCATAGGGAAGGGGGAGAAACTCTTTCTGAAGTTTCTTTAGTTCTTAAAGAAACAGTCATGCTTCAAGGCTCAGGTGATACAGTAGATAGAGTGATGAGCCGGGAGATCGGAGTTCAAATCAGACCTTAGACAATAACGGTGTGATTCTGGACAAGTCTCAGTTTCTTCAACTATAAAAAAAGAATAATAGCACCTTCCTCCAAGAGTTGTCAAATGAGATAATATTTTAAAGGTGCTTAGCACAATGCTTGATACATAGAAAGAACTTAATAAATGTCTGTTCTTTCCTCCTCACTTCAATAATCTCATTCTGAATTTCTTATGCCACAAATAGTCTAGCTCTGCTGGAGACTCACCCACCCCAAAGCTTTTGCAGGTATATTTTGGTTAACCCAGCCCCCACTTCTGTCTCAGTCTAGTCCAAGTTGTAAAATATTTCATCTCTGCTTGAGCAAGGAAGAAATTGCTTTTTGAGACACACAGTGCCTGGTACATAGTAGGCACTTAATAAATGTTTACTGACTGACAACTTATAGGCTCCTCAGCTGGCCTTTGGAGATCTCTTTTGTCTTGCAGAAGAATTCCATCCTTTTAGGGCCTGACTTATGCATGTTTAGTGTGATTTCAGGGGTTTTGAAAGGCTCCTTTTACATTAGTCCCCCCCTCAAAAAAAGCCACTTTCTAATAAATTTGTGTAGACATCTGTGTAAGTATTGTCCTGGACCCCAAAGAATCTAAGTTCCTTGAGACCAGATGCTGTCTTACTTTTGTTTTTCTAACCCTGTTCTGAGTATTCTGCCTTGCATACAGCAAAGAACTTGCTTAACAACTATTTGTTGAATATACGAATGAACAGCCCAGAGCATGTAGATAAAACTTTGGACAAATGAATGTATCTGGTTGTAAAAGGAGAGTAGGGAAGGACTAGTGGAAGGCTGAGCCTGATTACCAGCCTATCCCTCAGAAGGACCAAAAGGCTATATATCATGTGGGCCTCTGTGAGCTCAGCTCAGCCCCAGAGCTTCCTGAAAGAAGAAAGTGGATCTGGGAGTCCAGGCGGGGAGTTCTGTCTGTGGCTGGGCCCTTCTCAACGTCTGAGGCAGGAAGAGGAGGAGGGAGGGCAGGCATCAAGAGGGGGAGAGGCAGAAATTAGTCACAGGTGGATTGAAGTTTCCTTTGGCCTGGCGTGTTCCAGTCCTTGCCTCCCAATTCCAGCTGGCAACGGCATATTTGTGGCTCTATTTTTAATGAGACATGGATGCCTTATGGAGAACTTGGAAAAAACATTCTGTTTAGCTATCGCCCTGTCTATTCATGTGCATGACCACATGCTGGGTGCCAACAATCTGCCAGGCCCCGCTGAGAGCAAAGGGCTTGATGGAGGGCCCACCATGCTTCTCTCTACCTCTTGGCAGGTTTTTGGCCTATGAAGATAAGGTTATAAAACACTGATGCCAAGAATGGGTGTGAATTTCTAGGGAGTAAAATACCTTATATTTGTAAGGTTTCCAAAGTGTTTTCTTCACCATTTTCTTGTTTGATTCCCTGCTACTCCCTTGTAAGGAGACATTCTTTTCCCCAATTAGTAGGTAAATAAAATGAGGTACAGAGAAGCAAAAAGACTTTTCTTTTGTTTTTTTCCTTTTTGTGGGGCAATGAGGGTTAAGTGACTTGCCCAGGGTCACACAGCTAGTAAGTGTCAAGTGTCTGAGGCTGGATTTGAACTCAGGTCCTCCTGAATCCAGGGCTGGTGCTTTATCCACTGCGCCACCTAGCTGCTCCATAAGAGACTTTTCTAAGGTCACACATCAAGTTACTGGCAGGGCTAGAACCAGAACTCAGGCTTCCTGACTCCTACCCTAGAGTCCTTTCCACTGCCTGCTGCTTAAGGGCCAAGATGGAGACTCTTTGAACAGGCAAGACCAGGGATTAAATTACTGGATGTCTGGGGAATGGAGCCATATCCGTTTCTACCTCCCCACCCTCAGCCTCTCTAGAACATGATCAGGTGTGTGTGTGTGTATGTGTGTGTGTGTTTGTGTGTTTGTGTTTGTGTGTGTGTGTGTGTGTTACAGAACTTCTTGTACAATGTTAAAATCTCTCTAAGTGGTTGATTTTGCAAACAGATTTGTTGTTGGGGTTGGGGAGTGGCATCTAACCATTCCCCTTTGCTTGAGGCTCCTGAGAATCTTTTCCTGACCCATTTTTCCCTCTTAGGATCCCTAGTTTCCTTCAAAGATTGGCTCAAACACCACCTCCTGCATGACCTCTTTCCTGATCCTCCCAGAGAAGGAATCTTCCTTCTGTGTTAAAGCCTTCGCCCCTCACCCCAAGTTACCTTTCATTTATTTTGGATATATTTGCCTGAGTTCAAATCTGGCCTCAGACACTTACTAGCTGTGTGACCCCAGATAAGTCATTTTACCTTGTTTGTCTCAGCTTCCTCATTTGTAAAACGAGCTAGAGAAAGAAATGACAAACCACTCTGGTATCTTTGCAAAGAAAACACCAGAAGGGGTCACGAAGAAAAAGGCATGACTGAAAAATGACTAAATAGCAACTATAGACATGTTGGTTCTCTCCTTTAAATGTAGGGTACCGGAAGAAGCAATATCTATAAAGGGATTAACAGAATGCTAGGCACATAGAAGGCACTTAAGCACAAGGATGTCTTAGAAGTTAATTATTTTGGGGGCAGCTAGGTGGCTCAGTGGATAAAGCTCTGGCCCTGGATTCAGGAGTAGTCCCTGAGTTCAAATCCAGCCTCAGACACTTGATACTTACTAGCTGTATGACCCCAGGCAAGTCACTTAACCCTCATTGCCCTAACCAAAAAAAAAAGAAGAGAAGAGAAGAAGAAGAAAAGAAGAAGAAGAAGTTAATTATTTCTTAAAAGATACTAAAGCTGTCCTGTAGACATCATACAGGGTAGGAGGACTAAGTCTCTTAGCCTTTATATAGTTTCCTTGTTGCTGAAGTCCAAAAAAGCACAAAAAACACCTCTGTCAATGGCTCCTCCCTCAGACTCAACACACCCTTCTGATTGGCACTGGACCATAGCAAATGTTGGAGGCAAAGGAGCTCTAACCACCTGAATCAATGATGTATCTTGGGGGGAGGGGCAGCTAGGTGGCACAGTGGATAAAGCACTGGCCCTGGATTCAGGAGGACCTGAATTCAAATCCGACCTCAAACACTTAACACTTACTAGCTGTGTGACCCTAGGCAAGTCACTTAACCCCAATTGCCTCACAAAAAAAAACAAAAAAGAAAAGAAAAAAATGATGTATCTTGGTTGAGTATCTTTTCCACGCTATCAATAAGTAACTATTAGATTGTCTCATAAGTGTCACATTTCAATTTTAATACTGTACCTCAAACATCAGAGCAGCCAAAGTCAGGCCTGGTCTAGAATATTTGGCAGAGTTGGCAGGTTTGGATTGAAATGATTTTGTGTTTGAAGTTGAGGAAGGATAATGGAAACAATAGGAGCTCCCTGTGATCTGATGCCTGATGCCTTACTTCCTCTGGGTGAGTACTTCTGGCTGTGTACCTTGAGAAAGCTCCCCACTGAACCAGGGGCATTAGAAAGTAAAGGATCTGTTGGAATTCAGCACACACACACACACACACACAGATGTGAATGTGCCCTGGATATTTAAGAACTATGCCCTGAAGATGATAAATGTAATTAACTGTTATTTGTTAAATTGGCATAATTTTGTATTTGGGGAGTGAAATGGATTTATAAGCACAACTGTGGTGCAGCCAGAGAATACTGTGGTGGTACTGGGTAAGTCTTACTATTGACCTTTGCACCTGGACTGGCTGAACGCAAGAGGGTAATGACCTCTGGACTGCTTTATTCCTGATGATCCTGACCCAAATTAAGGATTGTTAACTTTATCACCTGCAATGGGGCCAACTGATATTCTGGTACTCATCTGCTTGTCATCACTCCTTTACATGAGGATACCTACTGTATAACTGAAAAGAGAATTTTATGTCACCTACCACCTGGACTGGGGCAACTTGGTGGCATAGTGGATATAATGCTGAGCCTTGGAGTCAGGAAGACTCATCTTTCTGAGTTCAACTGGCCTCAGACACTTACTAGATGTGTGACCCCTGGGTAAGTCACCTTCACCCTGTGTGCCCCCAGCTTCCTTATCTGTAAAAATGAGCTGGAGAAGGAAATGGCAAAACCCAAGTACAATATTGTTGCCAAGAAACCCAAATGGGTTCTGAAGAGTTATGGGTATGACCAAATGATACTCACCCACCCAGACCAAATTATTAATATGTGGGATTTGCTTGTCTTTCTCCCCTCTTCCCTTTTTTTAACTTTTAAAAATTGTTTCATTGATGCTTTAATTTTTATATTTGTGGTTTTCTAATTACCCCTTTCCAAAAGAGGAACCTCCCTTGTAACAAAATACATTTAAGTGAAACAAACTGATACACTGATTGAAACTTATTCTGTATGTGTAGTCTACCATCTTTTGATGTCTTTGCATTTTTTTTTTCTTTTACCTTTACTAAATTCCTCCTCCTGCGCTCCTGTTCTAGGCTTCTCAAATCCTTGAAAGCAGAGTTGCCACATAATGGTGATAAAATTATCTAAGTAGTGATTAGGTCTTGACATCATGGATAGTATGTTGTAGGAGCAATATTCTACCCCCAAGCAAGTTAAGCTCAATTTATTTGATTTTTTTTTTCGGGGCAATGGGGGTTAAGGTGACTTGCCCAGGGTCACACAGCTAGTAAGTGTTAGTGTCTGATGCCAGATTTGAACTCAGGTACTCCTGAATCCAGGGGCCACTGCCGCCATCTAGCTGCCCCAGCTCAATTTAATTTAATTCCTTAAAAGGTTTTGAAACTGTTTTTGAGATTTAACTGGTCTAAGAGACTAAGGATCATACCATTCCTGGTCAAGTAAATATAAAATCCTGGGAAATAAGAGTAAGGACTCTTCCCTCAGTCTTCACCCACACTCCTGACACACCACCATCACAAATGCAGAATCAGGGAATCTGTGCCCAGTCGAATCAATGATATAGCTTGGCTTAATATCCTTTATATGCTATTGATAAACAAATTTCACTTTGCTAGTTAACTGTTAAATGCTCTGTGAGTGCCTCATTTTCTTTTAATCCTGAGCCTAAACCACCAGACTTGCCTTAGCCAGCAAAAAATTCTGAAGATGGAGGAAAAAAATAAGGAAAAAGAACTACAATCTGCTCTGTAGGAGACCAGAGTGAAAAGAAGAAGAAAGACTACCACCAGCTTTCTGGGACAAATGACTGGACCAACAAGAAAAGGGCTGGGAATGGCAGGGAAGAAGGAGGAGAAAGTCTGCAATCAGCCCTTTGGAAGACAGACCTGAAACCTATGTGACTGAAGATTTCATCCATCTATTGGAGCTACTTCAAGACACTAAGACCAGTTTGGCCCATTGGTCTCAAGGACAAAGGGTATTAGGGGCGGCTAGGTGGCACAGTGGATAGAGCACCGGCCCTGGAGTCAGGAGGACCTGAGTTCAAATCTGGTCTCAGACACTTGACACTTACTAGCTGTGTGACCCTGGGCAAGTCACTTAACCCCAATTGCCTCACCCAGAAAAAAAAAAAGAACAAAGGGTATTATAGCAGGGAGTAGGACCTGGGCTCAGTTCTGGGACTTGGCAGCTTCACATACCAGCCTAGGATTCTGGAAGGAAACAAGGTCTTATCCCTCTAAATTTCCCAACAAGAGGCTACAATAAGAGAGTCAGGACCAAGGCTCAGTCACCTGAACCAGAACAAAAACAGCACAGCAATATCTGCACTCTAATAGGAGTAGAACCTAAGCTTGATAGGGTGTATTCTCAATCTGATACTGCAACAAGAGAAAGGACTTGGGTCTAACCATTTCATATTAGAGTTCAGGAAGGGGGTAGAGGCTGAAATTGACACAAAACCTAATTCTAGAAACTACTGGTGAAGACATGAGTAAGGGGGTAGAACCAAGATGGTGGAGGAGAGGCTGTGACTCCCACAAGCTCCAGATTAACCCGTCCACTCACTCCCAAATAATGTGGTTTAAAAAAACCCCCAAAACAAAAAAACAAACAAAACCTAACAAACCAGAGTAGCCTAATGCACATAAGAAAAGAGTGAGACTATTTTTCAGCAAAAGAGGGCAGTTGCGATCACCTACTGATCAGGCTGAACAGCTCAATGCGCAGTCTGGACCCAGCCAGTGCTTCCAGAGTGCCTCAGAGTCTTCAGTACCAGCAGCTTCTGAGGCTCCAATTGCAGACTGGTGAGGGGGTTTGGTGGTAGGCTGGGGTGAAGTGGAGGCAGTCTCTGTTGGAGTTGGGGCGAAATGCCTTGGTTCTGAACCAGTGGGCTGAATTGAGTGGTGGTGGCCCAGTAGGGGAGGGGTACAGGCACACCAAGCTTCCAACCATAGAGAATAAGAGTTCCTTCAGACTTCTGTTTCTGGGTCAAAGAGAAAGTGGCTGTGGTTACTCACAGGCCAGGCAGGCTGAGAAGAAGCCCAATCACCCCCTGGGCCATGCTGTAGCTTGAACAGTGTGTCCTGGAAGCAGCACTACACTTCAAGAAGGAGTTAAAAGCTAAGAAATAGATGGCCAAGATGAGTAGGCAGAAAAAGCAGCAGACCATGGAAAACTTCTTTGGGGGAAAGGTAGACCACAATACACTCTCAGAAGAGGAAGATAATAACAAAGTCAAAGCTCCAACATTCAAAGCTTCCAAGAAAAATATGAATTGGTCTCAGGCCATGGAAGCACTCAAAAGGGACTTTGAAGAGAAAGTAGGAGAGATAGAAGGAAGATTTAGAGAGATGGAGGAAAGAATGGAAAGAAAAATGAGAGCAATGCAGGAAAGTCATGAGAAAAAAGTCAACAGTTTGAAAAGCCAAATGGGAAAAGAAATAGAAAAGCTCTCTCAAGAAAATAATTGCCTAAGAATTAGGATTGAACAAATAGAAGCTAGTGACTTTATGTGAAACCAAGACCCAGTAAAGCAAATCCAAATGAAGAAAAAAATAGAGGGTGATATGAAATATCTCCTTGGAAAAACAGCTGGCCTGGAAAACAGATACAGGAGAGATAATTTGAAAATCATTGGACTACCTGAAAACCATGACCAAAATAAGAGCTTAGAAACCATCCTCCAAGAGATTGTCAGGGATAATTGCCCTGATATTCTAGAAGCAGAAGGCAAAAGAGAAATTGAAAGAATCCACTGATCACCCCCTGAAAGAAGACATGAGTAAATAAAGAAAAGCTATCTAATACAATGAAGAAATACTATGAATTAAAAGAATCCCAAGATAAAATCTTAGAAAAAGGAAATCACTTTATTGTAATTTCAAGAATAATCCTAGAAAAAAAAAAGAATTCATTGTCTACTAGAATACAATGATAAAATAGAAGGAATAAAGGAACAACGAGAGATAAAAAATGACATTAGATCACTTGGAACTTGAAGAAAACAACTTAGAACAGAAGGTTAGAAGAAGAAGAACCTATGCAATGAGTAGACACATAAAAAAAGAATGGGGCTAACAGAATTCAATGATTCAACAAGATAGCAAGAAATATTAAAACAAAGTCAAAAGATTGAAAAATTGAAAGACCACAAAGTATCTGCTTGCAAAACAACTGGTCTGGGAAACCTGGAAAGGATGAGGAGAGATAATGTAGGAGTGACTGGACTTCTTAAAATTACAAAAAAAATGAAAATACTGAGCATCGTATATCAAGAAATCATACAAAGAAACTGCCTGGAACTATTGGACCCAGAGGGCAAACAAACAAACAAAAAACCCCCAAACAAAACAATAACAACAAAAACCTAGAAAGAATCCACTTGAAAAAATACCAAAAGAGAGCATACTCATGAATATCATAGCTCAAATAAACCAGGAAGAAAGATATCACATGCTAAGGTAAGGTAGTCAGAATTACATATAATCATGCAGCATTGATCAGGTGCTTACACACTAGAAGGAGTAGAAGAGACCACTGTCTTTTCAAAATTCCATGGTCTTCAAATGATAAAGAGGGAACAAAGAAGGATCAACTCAGGGAGTGGGTGTGGTTTTATGTTGGTTTGTTTCCTTTAAGAGATTAAATAAAAGAAAGGGGAAAGAATATACTTGGGGAAAAATGAGAAAAAAATTGGAACTTATATATAATAATTAGAGCTTGTCAAAAGAATATACAAACATGGATGTGGGAATATGGAGAGCTGGTATCTCACGAACTTGTCTTCTCTGAACTGGGGAAAAGAAGGTAGAAAATACACAGAGAGAACTTAGTATTGAAATATTTTGTAACCATCAGGGGAACAAGGCAAGTCTGGGGAGAAAGGGGAAATATTTTTTTTCAGGGCAATGAGGGTTAAGTGACTTGCCCAGGGTCACACAGCTAGTAAGTGTCAAGTGTCTGAGGCTGTATTTGAACTCAGGTACTCCTGAATCCAGGGCCGGTGCTTTATCCACTGTGCCACCTAGCTGCCCCCAGAAAGGGGAAATATTAAGAGAGAGTACAGAGTTGGGGAAGGAATAATCACAAGCAAAAGAAATGTCAATTAAAGAAGTTGGATTATAAATAGGGAATTAAAAAACAGAGAAAGAAATAATAAGGTCCACTGACCTCAATTTGGGCTGCATGAAAACAGGAAGTACCGAGGAATAGGATCAGATACTCCAATTTCAAGTTATTAATATTTATCCCATTCCATTTCTTTCCCCATATTCTTTTTGTGTGTGTAAAGAGTCAATATGGAGGAAGAGAAGAAGGAACTTGATAATAGATGGTGATAAAAGGAACAAACACACACACACACCCCTGGCAACCATAATTGTGAATGTGAATGGAATGTGCTCACCCTTAAAATGGAAAAGAATTCAAAAAGGATTAGAACGCACTCTCCTACAATATGTTTTTTTGTTTGTTTTACAATAAAGACACTTGAAACAAAATTCACACAAACTTAAAAATGAAGGACTGAAGTAGAAACAATTATGCCTAATTGAATCTAAAAAGAAGCAGAGGTAGAGATCATGATCTCAGAGAAAACAACAGTAAAAATATTCATGGTTAAGAAAAATAAACAGGGAAGATATATTATGCTTAAAGGTACCATAGATAATAGCCCCTGATTTATTTATTTATTTATTTATTTAAGTGAGGCAATTGGGGTTAAGTGACTTGCCCAAGGTCACACAGCTAGTAAGTGTTAAGTGTCTGAGGCCAGATTTGAACTTAGGTACTCCTGACTTCAGGGCCGGTCCTCTATCCACTGCGCCACCTAGCCGCCCCAAAGGTACCATAGATAATAAACAATATCAATGCTATATGTGCACCAAATGCCATCGCATCTAAGTACTTAAAGGAAAAGCTAATTGAGAAGATAGGACTCAATATGCAAAGAAAGATAAATAACAATTTAAGCCAGTCCATGTAAGCTGAAATGCATTATGTGATGTCAGTCAATAGTGAAAATTGAGAAAATCAAATGAATTCTATTCTGTAATTGATTTCATTTTGTATCACCACCGACATTTAGTGTAACTACCTAAATCACTCATTGTCTCTGTGTTGTTTAGAAGTTCAGTTTTCCTGCTAATCATTGTTTTATTCTTGCTTCAAGGAAATCTGTCATCCTCAAGGATGCAGATGGATGCCAAGGAGTCTGGCCTGTTATCTCTGCAACACTGGTTGTCCTTCAAGAAATCTGGTCTGTTATTGTTGTGACACTAACTAGCCCTGCAGGTGGACACCACCAATCAGCTTTTCATAATGACAAGATGGAAGGAGGGGTTTTTGTTAGCCTTGCATTCCAAATCTCCAGACAATCATTTGGCCCCCCTATCTATGATACGTTTGACTCTGTAACCAATCGTAATATCTTCCCCACCTATGACGCTGCAGGTTTTGTAACCAATCATATTGTTTCCCCCATCTATGATGCTGCCATCAAATGTTTGGATCCACCTCCTTTTGCTTATAAAAATGGTCTGTCAGCCCTCATTCAGAGTCTTAGCTAGCTGAGGGGGCTGAGACCCTTGTGACAAATTCACTCTGCTAATACATTTATCAGTTTTGGAGCTTTGTGCCTCAGTTTACCTTAATTTCAATAGTAACATTGGTCAAGAAATATTAAGTGCTTACTATGGGACAAACATAGTGCTAAGTTCCTGGGATACAAATAAATGCAAAAGACAGTCCCTGTTCTCAAAGAGTTCATAGTCTAATGGGGGAGACAATATACAAATACCTGTGTACAGAAAAAAAGCCCTATATGCAAGATAACTAGAGAATAAGCAACAGAGTGTAAGCACTAGAATTAAGGTGCAGTGGTCAGTCCTAAACTTGTTATAAGGATTACTTGTGTTTGAATCCCACTTCTGACACAAGATATGTGATGAGCTATAGTTTTCCCTTCTGAAAAGGGTGGATAATGCCTTTTAGTATCTACCTCTTTAGGCTGTGGTGGTATTTAAATGTGATAATGTAAGGGGGCAGCTAGGTGGTGTAGTACATAAAGCACTGGCCCTGGATTCAGGAGGACCTGAGTTCAAATCCAGCCTCAGACATTTGCCACTTACTAGCTGTGTGACCCTGGGCAAGTCATTTAACCCTCATTGCCTGGCCAAAAAAATAAATAAATGTGATAATGTATATTAAGGATTTTGTGAATTTGAAAGTTTTCTAGAAATGCCTGGGGATAGTGAAACCTGAGTCCAGACTTGGGCAAAACCTAGCAGCAATAATTTTGATTTTTGGTGCACTCTCCTTCCCTCCCCTGCCCCCCCCACCCCCATTGCTGTTCTCCCTTTCCTCCTACCTTACTTTCCAGGAATCTCTTTTTTCCCATTCTTTCTCAGCTGGCTGTCAACTATAGGCTCCCCTAGGGTATTAGTTGATAACTGGCTTAACATATGATTCTTTCTAAAGATGTTTGCATTTTAACCTGAAAACATGAATAATGGCATGTTGCATTTGCAGCATATTTTCGAGTTTGTGAAGTTGCTTTGATCCTCATATCATCACTATGAGAGAGGCAGGATCACTATGGTTATCCCAGATTTGTAAAGCAGGAGATTGAGGAACAGTGTGCTGGAGCCCTTTGCTTAAGGTAACACAGCAATCTAGGGTTAGTTTCAGAGATAGAATTTGAGAGGTTGACTCTTCTCTGACATTTTACTTGTTTTTTGTTTTTGTTTTTGCAGGTCAATGAGGACTAAGTGACTTGCCCAGGGTCACACAGCTAGTTAAGCGTCAAGTGTCTGAGGCTGGATTTGAACTCAGGTCCTCCTGAATCCAGGACCAGTGCTTTATCCACTGTGCCAACTAGCTGCCCCCCTTCTCTAACATTTTTTTTTTTAGTGAGGCAATTGGGGTTAAGTGACTTGCCCAGGGTCACACAGCTAGTAAGTGTTAAGTGTCTGAGGCTGGATTTGAACTCAAGTACTCCTGACTCCGGGGCCGGTGCTCTATCCACTGCGCCACCTAGCTGCCCCCCTTCTCTAACATTTTAACAAGGGACTTTGGAAACTGGAAAAATCCTTAGGACCTTAAAGAATGAATCTCTAGGGGTGGAATTTTAGGTTCTGTTAACATGTGAAAAGAAGCATTTTGGGGGCAGGGAACTCCCTGGATTCTCTCTTGTCATACCAAGGATGTCAAATCCATACCAAGGGGCTTGATAGGCCTGGGAAGGGACTCAGGGACCTACCTTTACTTTCCCTCAATTTCTGTGAGGCTGGCTACCTAGAGGGCAAGGAGCTGGCCTGAAAGGGCACTATCAGAAGGTCTGCTATGGGGCCCACGACTGTGAACAAGACCTGGCTTTCTAGGCCTCTGTGGGCCTCCACTGTCCAAGTTCAGTGCTGACTTCCATTTAGTTCCTTTACCTCATACTATGTATAATTTGCCGTGTGTTCCCCCCCTCCCCAATCTTCCTTTCTGGTGTAATGCATTAACCACCAGAGACTGGGAAAACTGTCTGTTGTCATGGTAATGCTGCAGCCCAGCACTGTGCTCTGCCAGTCACCTGAATCGGCTGTGGTGTTTGTGTCAAGGCTTGTGGTTGCAGAAGTTCTCTGAAGTTGTTCTCTGTCTACAATTCATCCCAGGACCTGGCAGGTGGACAGGTCAGGGTGGGGAAAAAACGTGCCCTTGTGGACAAAATGATCCCAGAGAAGCAGCTGGGGGGAAAAGGAATCGGGGAGACAATAGACTGGAGCTGGACAGCCTCTCTAAGGTGGTGGGGGGGGCGGGGGGGGAGAGAGAGAGAGAGAGAGAGAGAGAGAGAGAGAGAGAGAGAGAGAGAGAGAGAGAGAGAGAGGATGACTGTGTAGGTGCCCCCAGGGTCTTGGAAAGTCCTTCATATGTGAAAGGGAAGAGAGCCTGGCCAGGGGTAAATCTAATTAGGCAGGGGATTGAGACTTCCTCTTTTTTATTTTTATTTTTTTGCAGGGCAATGATGGTTGTGACTTGCCCAGGGTCACAGAGCTACTAAGTGTCAGGTGGATGAGGCTGGATTTGAACTCAGGTCCTCCTGAATCCAGGGCTGGTGCTTTATCCACTGAGCCACCTAGCTGCCCTGAGAAATCCTCTTTATCTCCTCCCCACTTTCCCCCATGCTC
The DNA here is from genome assembly GCF_019393635.1 of Dromiciops gliroides. NCBI lineage: Eukaryota > Metazoa > Chordata > Mammalia > Microbiotheria > Microbiotheriidae > Dromiciops > Dromiciops gliroides. The sequence continues at coordinate 503,656,554 of NC_057861.1, read as the reverse complement.
TCTCCCTTTTCTCCCTTCATGTCTTCACTGCCACCAGTCTCTGCTCGGCCCCCGAGATCACAGAATTATAGAATTTGGGAGCTGGAAGGGACCCCTGCAGCCTTCCACTCCACCGTGGCCATCAGAGGCATCCCCACTAAAATCTAGCTGACAAGTGGTCTTCCATCCTCTGCTTGAAGACTTCCAAGGAGGGAGGACCCACTTTGCCTCTTTGTGACTTCTCCTCAGTGGTCCTGGTTCTGTTCTCTAATCCCTTCCCCAGATATCTTCCAATACTCAGAGATGACTATCATGAGTCATATCTTCTCAGGCAAAACATGCCCAATTCCTTCAACCAATCGACATTTACCATGGAAATGGAGATATCCTTTATACGTGGTGGCAGCAGTGGGATGGGGAGAGAAGAAAAGGAGGAAAAAGGAGAGAAGGGAGAAAGCAGAGGGAAGGATCAAAAGGGACAAGGAGAGAGGACACATGCCAAATTACATATGCCAGGAGGTGAAGGGATTAAGAAGCTAAGTCTGGGTTTGGATTGTAGAGGCCCACAAGCACACAAGCAAAGAGAAAGAAAAAATGGAAAGGGCAAGGGAGGAGCATGTGATGGGGGTGGGGGTGGGAAGAACTCAATTCAATCAGTCAGTCAGTCAGTCAATAAGCATTTATTATGAACCTCTTAAGTGTCAGGCGCTGTGCTAAATCCTGGGAATATAAAGAAAGGCAAAACCCCATCCCTGTTCTTAAGAAGCTCACAGTCTAAGCACCTAGCATAGAGCATGATCCCTTGCACATGCTCAATAAACATTTGTTTGGATTGGATTTGGTTAAGGGAGAATGAAAAAAGAAATAAGGGAAGAAAAAAAGAGGGGAAAGCAAGGAAACATTATGATTTGATCCTGAGCCAATTCAGATTTGGATTCATACATTCCCAGGGAATGGATTTAATAAGTAGGTCAAGTAATCACAGAGATATCTGTCTATGGAGGAGAAAAGAGGAGGACTAAGGGAAGTGACTTCTTATAACCTCTTCCTCCCCTTCCCCTTCTCCTTCCCTTTCAAGACTGTTAGATCCTAGGAATGCCATAAACATAAGACATCTGGACTTCAATAAGGCATTTGACAAATTCTTTCACAGATTTCCTTGTAGATAGGTTGAAAGAATGTGTACAGCTAGGTGAATTCATAGTTGGTTGAATTGTACTTATGTAATACATACTTATATATGTATGTTCTTTCTCCCTCGATAGAATATAAGTTCATTGAGGGTAGAGGCTGTGTGTGTGTGTGTATATATATATATATATATATATATATATATTTTGTGGGGCAATGGGGGTTAAGTGACTTGCCCAGGGTCACACAGCTAGTAAGTGTCAAGTGTCTGAGGCCGGATTTGAACTCAGGTACTCCTGAATCCAGGGCCGGTGCTTTATCCACTGCGCCACCTAGCCGCCCTTTATATATATATACATTGTCTCCCTATACCCATCACTTAGCACAGTGCCTAGCACATAGTAGGCCCTTAAATGCTTGTTAATTGATTGATAATTTTACCCCCAGAATGCTGACGAATGGATTGATGGTAACCTAGAGGAAACTATCCGGTGAACTGCCATCAGGCTCTGTCTTTGGCCGGGTTTGCTTTAATATTATTTTTGTCATTGAATTTGGATAATAGTATGGAATCCATTATTATCATATTTATAGATGATGAAGAACTGAGAGAGATAGTCATAGAATCCAGATTCAAAAATGTCTTAACAGTCTAGAAAGCCTGAAGTTTACATGGTGAAATTTAATAGGAATAGATATGACAATATATATGTTATATAAGACTATATATATTATATAAGACTATATGTGTATATGTATATATATATGTATACAAACACATACATATCTATACACATATATCAGCTAGTTGGTGCAGTGGATCCATTGCTGGGCCTAGAGTCAGGAAGATTTCTCTTCCTGAGTTTAGACCCAGACTCAGACATTTCCTAGATTGTGACTCTGGGCAAGTCATTTCACCCTGTTTACCTCAGTTCCTCATCTGTAAAATGAGCTAGAGAAGGAAATGACAAATCACTCTAGTATCTCTGCTAAGGAAACCCCAAATGGGGTCACAAAGAGTCAGACATAACTGAACACATTCTATCCATGAAGGATCTTTTTGTCCCCCCAATCTTAATAGTATTTTATTTTTTCCCAGTTACATGTAAAGATAGTTTTCAACATTTGTTTTTATAACATTTTGAGTTCCAAATTTTTCTCCCTCCCTCCCTTCCTTCCACCCTCCCCAAGGCAGAAAGCAAGCTGATATAGGTTACATATGTATAATCACGTTAAACATATTTCCGCATTAGTAATGTTGTGAAAGAAGAATCAGAACAAAAGGGAAAAACATAACATAAAACAAAACAAAAGTAGGAATAGTATGGTTCAATTTGCATTTATATTCCACAGTTCTTTTTTCTGGATATGGAGAGCGTTTTCCATTATGAGTCCTTTGGAATTGAATTGGATTGCTGTATTGCTGAGAAAAGCTAAGTCTCTCACAGTTGAGTATTGCACATTGTTGCTCTTACTGTGTGAAATATTCTCTTGATTCTGCTCACTTCACTTAGCATGAGTCTACTTAAGTCTTTTCAGGTTTTTCTGAAATCTGCCTGCTCATTATTTCTTATAGCACAATAGTATTCCATCACATTGATATACAACAATTTGTTTAGCCATTCTCCAATTGATGGGCATTCCCTTGATTTTCAAGTCTTCGCTACCACAAAAAGAGCAGCTATAAATATTTTTTGTACATGTGGGTCTGTTTCCCTTTTTTATGGTCTTTTTGGGATACAGATCTAGTAGTGGTTTTACTGGGTGAAAGGGTATGCACAGACCCATAGCCCTTTGGGTATAGCTCCAAATTGCTCTCCAGAATGGTTGGATCAGTTCACAACTCCATCAACAATGCGTTAGTGTTCCAATTTTTCCACATCGTGAAAGATCCTTTGATTTCACTCTGTGATATTTCCTTTTTCATAGGTTCTTTCTGAAGATAAATCACTTTGGATAGCATTCAGCAAATCCAGTAGCTTATTCCTGTTTTCAGCCTTTCCTATTGCTTTGTGAACCTCCACTATATCTCCCCCATATGACACTTTTCTGTTCATATAACCACCACCTAAGTTTAGGCTCTCATCACCTCTTACCTGGACTTTTGCAATGGCATTCCAATTATCTTTAAGTCTTTCCTCACTCTAATACATTATTGAATACCAAGATGATTTTCCTTAAATATAGCTCAAGAACCAAGAGAACGTTGTGGACAGTGACAGCAATATTGTTCAATGAAGAACTGAATGACTTAACTATTCTCAGCAATACAATGATTCAAGACAATCCCAAGGGACTAATGATAAAGCATACCATCCACCTGCAAAGAAAGAACTAATATTGATTGAACATAGACAGACTGAAGCATGCTATTTTTCACTTTCTTTCATTTTTTCTTTTATTTGAGTTTTCTTGAACAAAATGACTAAATATGGAAAGGTTTTTAAAAATTGAACATGTATAACCTATATCTGATTGCTTACCACCTCAGGGAGGGGTGAGAGGAAGGAGGGAAGAAGGGACAGAATTTGGAACTCAAAACTTTAAATAAAAATGTTTATTATTATTTTAAAAAATAAATATAGCTCAGATTACTACTCCCTGGCCTAATAAACTACAGCAACTCTCTATTGCCCCTAAGGGAAAATATAAACTCCTCTGTTTGACTTTTCAACTCATTCACAACTTGGATCCAACTTATATTTTTAGCCTTTTATGTATTACTGCCCTTCCCTTATTCTATGACTCAGTCAAACTGATTCTCTCTGTTAGTCACATTTCATTTTCTCCATCCTATGTTTTATCACTGGCTGTCCTCCATGCTTGGAATATACTCCCTTCTCGCCTCAACCTCATGGAATCCCTCTCTTCCTTCAAGACTCAGCTAAAGTGGGCAGCTAAGTGGCACAGTGGATAGAGCACCAGCCCTGGATTCAGGAGGACCTGAGTTCAAATCCAGCCTCAGATACTTGACACTGTGTGACCCTGGGCAAATCACTTAACCCTCATTGCCCCCCCCCCCAAAAAAAGAAAGACTCAGCTAAAGTACAACATCCTACATGTATCTGGCGAGCTTGGAGCTTTATGATGGATAGCAAAATCAAAATGAAGAGATATTTGCTCTTCTGTGTACCTCCTACCTTGGGAATGTGAGACAAGCAGATTCTTTCTAGATCACCTCTTTTTTTTTTTTTCAAAGTGCAGCCATAGGAAACAAGACCTTCCTTTGGACACTGCTTCTCTTGGAAGCCAGAACTTCCTTGATAGTCTTCTCTGCACTCTAAGTCACATGAATCTGATTCATCAATGTTTCCTTTAGTCTGGGTCACGTAGTTCATTTATTTTTGCTAATTAGGAGCTTCTAAAAGTTATACATAAAAGAAAAAAATAAATTCTCTCACAATTGACTTAGCTCCCAGTTAGAGAAATCTTTGTGTTCTGGACAGAAGTTTAAACCTCTGACCTGTTTTAGTTCTATGTATACCAGGCTATTCACAGGCATCTTCCAATTGCAAACAAGTAACATATGGAAGTCATAGATAATTTATAACTAGTCACAATTTATATCAGACAAAAATGTTAAGGAATCAGCTTAAATAGAGAAACAGCTTCAACAGAGAAAACCACATGCCTGGCAGTGCAGCAGGATATGAGCAAAACCTTTACCATCCTCTACTTGGTCCCAAGGAACACTCACCACCCACAAAATCCATCCATTCTAACTATATGCTATCCAGAATTCTGTGATGTTTAAAAATCTAAATTGTGGTCACCTTAAATTAGAAGCTTTAGCACCAGTCCTTGAGCATTAAACATTTATTAAAGCATACAGATATTCCCATGGAGTTTAGAAAGTTAAGAAAAAAGCCTATTTAGCCTAGAGTTCCATCCTGGTCTGGTTCTTCCTCAAGTCCTCTGGCACAAGCCTGCTTCAATCACCAACTCTCTCCAGCAAACTGATTGTGGAAGCTTTTTATAGGTCTGGAACAGAGGCGGTCCTTACACACTGCTTCAAGTTGATTGGTTGGCATCATCCAAATCCATTGGTTCTGAAGGTGTTCTCAAGGTGTGATTACAATCTAGTTAACTTGAAGTAGGTTAATCAGCAGTTAATCACTCTCACTTGATTCAATCAGTCTAGATTAATCTCCAGGTGGGTTTTTGAGTATCTGCTAAATCTCATTATTTCATCACAATTCTTAGGTCTAAAAATAGAGGCTTGACTAGTGGAGACTATCCTTTGATACTCTGACTAGAGTCTCTTTCCTTGTATAGAAAAATACCTGCTGGGTTTTTTTTCTCTTGACCACTGGTATAGACCTACTGCTGCTACACTTGTTGCTACAGAAAATCTCCTGCGAGTAGATACTGCCGCAACTAATGCTACCACTCTATTGGATGCCATTGTAGTGACTTATGCCCCCTGAACTTGAATCTCCTGACTAGTTATTTTAGTTCCCTGTCCTCCCCTTTCCCCCAGCTCCAGCCCAAGTCACAGAGCTCATCTCCCAGTCATAATCCCAGAGATTCCATTCTGACCATGGGACTGCAGTTGCTGTCATTCTTTTCTCCATGTAACCAGAGACATATGAATTACATGCGCAAAGCCTTTCTTTTTTTGGTGAAGCAATGAGGGTTAAGTGACTTGCCCAGGGTCACACAGCTGAGGACGCAGGTCCTCCTGAATCCAGGGTTGGTGCTTTATCCACTGTGCCACCTAGCTGCCCCCCACAAAGCCTTTTTTGACATCCTCTCTCTAACTCCTAGTATCCCCTTTCCCTAGCTTTTGTTGTTTTCAAGTCACTTTTCAGTTGTGCCAACTCCTTGTGACCTCATTTGGGGTTTTCTTGGCAAAGATACTGGAGTGGTTTGCCATTTCCTTCTCTAGCTCATTTTACAGATGAGGAAACTGAGGCAGACAGAGTTAAGTGACTTACTTGGGACAGCTAGAAAGCATCTGAGGCTGGATTTGAACTCAAGAAAAGTAGTCTTTCTGACTCTGGGCTCAGCACTTCCCTAGTTACCTTGTGTTTGTTATGTAGATATTTATACATGCACATGTTGCTTTCCTTGATTGAATGTAAACTCCTTGAAATGGTTCCTTCCTTCCTTCCTTCCTTCCTTCTTTCCTCTCTCTTTGAAATGGTTCCTTCCTTCCTTCCTTCTTTCCTCTCTCTTTCTTTCTTTCTAATATTTGTAACCCCCGCTTCCCAGAACAGTGCCTAGTCTATTTTATATACTGTAGTGTTAAGGGCTAAAATTCTAGCTAGTCTGTCTAAAATATCTAATGTGTGGTCACCAATCAATTATAAGCTTTAGCAAGAGTTAGACTTTTAGGCATTTATTAAGGAGAATAAGAATTTGGTAAAGAGAGAGAAAGGCCTACATTCATCTATCTATTAAAGGGAGAGCAGGTTTCTAGCTCCCTTCTCGGCCAGAGTCCCCAGGAAAGAGAGTGAGACCGAGCGCCAGTCTCTTCCTTCCTCCTCCCACTAGCCTGCATCACTTCCTGACGCCAAAGAAAAGACTCCTGGTCTTGCCCTCAAAGACCTTCGCTTCACGGGTGGAACTCTTATAGAGTAAGTCTCCAGCAGGTGGCGTCATTCCAATCGTTACAGTAGGCCTCCATCAGTTGCGGACGACCATGGATCAGCACCTTGAAGAGCCACAGGCCACAGTGTGGCTGTGCAGTCCTGAGTGACTTATAACCAGTAACTGCCACATCCCATGTTGTATCTACCCCATGAGGAGTAGCTGGAGTGTCCTCTCCAGGGTGCTGTCCTGGGTGGATCAATTAGAAAACAAGCTGTCGCCCATGCAGCAGATTTTCCCTCTCCGTGACATTGGTGGATCCAAAGGAGAGGCAGAGCCAATACAGTTTGGCACCAGTGCTGCTACAGGAGTTGCCAGAGGGATGTGATGTCTAACATCCAACTGCCTAAGGGACTCTGACTCCTGATTTTTCCTCGGGGTTAACTCCCAAAGCCTTTCCCATATATGGGTATAGCCGCAAGGCAGCAGAAGTTTAAAATCAGGGTTTCCTTCCCCTAGGCGGGTTGCCTGCCAAGGCTAATGAGCCCCACCTGCCTGAAGCAACTGGTTTTAAGGCACCAGTGACTTGCCTTTGCCCCTTCTCCTGTTAGTGGAAACAGTTCTGCCACGAGAAGGCCAGGAGTTGGGTTTTGGTTGTCAGAGGCTATTTGAGAAGCACGCTATTGGAGCATTTTATAGAGAGTGGGAGCTTATCCCCACTCCCACCCCGGCATGACAAACCTTTGGAACCACCTAGTATATAATACATGTTTAATGAATGCTTCTTAGACTGCATTCCTTTCCACATTCTCAGCAATCCAGGGACACGGGTCTCCTGACTATTTCTCAAACAAGACACTCTACCACCTGATACTCAGCATCTGAGATTGGCTCTCTCCCATTCCTACAAGACTCTCACTCTCACTTCATCTCTGCCTCTTGAATTCCCTGACTTCCTTCAAATCTCAGTAAAAGTCTTAATTCCTACAAGAACCCCTTGATCTTCCTCAAGGCAATTGCTTTCCCTCTGAAATTATTTCAGTTTATCCTGTAAGTATTTTGTTTATACAGGGTTGTTTGCATGTTGTCTCCCTCCTAGGACTTCGAACTCCTTGAGAATAGGGACTGTTTTTGATTTTTCTTTGTATTTCCAACACTCAGTACAGTGCCCGCCACATATTAGTACTTTAATAGGCACTTGTTCACTTGTTGATTGATCGAGGCAAGGTCTATTTTTTCCAAAAGTAGTTTTATAAATTTTTAACTTGTTTATCGTGTGCTCTGAGAATATCTGTCAATATTTCTCCTTTTTGAGGAGAAAATGTTCATCTTTCTATACCTATCTTGAGGTGATAAACTCTGTATTTCACTGTCACTGTACTTGATTTTATTTAGACATCTTCTAGGTCAATCATCCTCCATTTCACCATGCTGAAAGTACATGGTATTGTTATTGTGTAGGTGTTAATTGCTCTAATTGAGCTCTTCTCATTAAATTTTAACTTCAGGATGCCAGTCAGTCTCAATGTACACAACCTCAAGTTTCTCCTGGATAGCCTAATCCTAGTCTTTCCTGGAAAAAAACAAGTTATTTCTATTTCCTTCATCCATTGGTTCAATATTACCTCTTTGTTATAGTTCAAAGACTTAAATTTCTATTATTTCTTAATGTATATTGAGAATTTTAAACTTATGAAATCAAAATGACATTTTTATATCATTGGACATTAAGTAGTTGTTTAATGTGTTTTTCAGGAGAGCTATATAAACTGATATCATATGTTTATATAGTATACGTTAATGCAAATACCCCTTTTACTTTGAAAGCCATACTCAGTTCTATTCAGGAATTATGATAATGCATTTAAGGTTAGGTAGAATCATAGCAGGCTTAACCTGTATTCCTGGAAGATGCTACTATTATATCAATTTTTCCTAGACCTAACACATTGCAAATTTTTATGAAGATGCCATGAAAAGCTGAGAAATATGTTTATTCCTTTTGATTCCCATTCAGTAATTGCAAGAGATTTAACTTTTCTAAAATTCTATTCAGGTCCTTAAATTCCTTCTTGTTTATCATTTTGTTAGATTTGTAAATGTCTGAAATGATTACAATAAAGTCCTTGATTATTATAATTTTACTTTCTATTTCCTCTCTGCCATTTGTTAGCTTTTCCCTTAAGTATTTACATGCTCTGCTGTTTGATGCATACATATGATGTGTGCTATTATTTCATCATCTATGGTGCTATTAAGCAAAATGTTGTTTTTCTGCTTATCTCTTTTAATCATGTCTATTTTTCCTTTTGCCTTGCTGAGATGATTGCCACCCCTGCTTCTAAAATAAACAAACAAAAAAGCCCCCAAAACCTTAGTCTGAGACTTAATAAATTATATTCTAATATCTTATTTTAACTTTTTTGGAAATATTTGCTTCAAGTGTGTTTCTTGTAAACAACATATTCTTGAATTCTGTTTTCTAATCCATTTTGTTACTCTCCTCTGTTTTGGAGGTGAGTTTATCCCATTCCTATTTATGGTTAAGATTGTTAATTGTGTTTACCCTCCATCATATCTTCTCTTTTAAATATCTTTCCCCCCTTTCCTGTTTGTTTCTCTGTTAAATGAAATATATTTCTTCCCCCAAAATTTGGTGTGGAAATATATATTGTGTTTGTGTATTTTCAACTTTCCTTAGCCTACTTTGGATAAGAATGAAGTTTTTAAGATATGTACTTTCCCCTCTCTCTCCATATTTGTATACCTTTCAGCTGGAACATTCCCATTATAAAAAATAGTAATTTCCTCTTCTGAGTTTCTCTCTCATTTCTTCCCTAGTATATTCCTTTTTTCCTTCCCTTTTTTCTTTTCTTTTCTTTTTTCTTTTCTTTCCTTTCCTTTCTTTTTTTTTAAGTGAGGCAATTGGGGTTAAGTGACTTGCCCAGGGTCACACAGCTAGTAAGTGTTAAGTGTCTGAGGCCGGATTTGAACTCAGGTACTCCTGACTCCAGGGCCGGTGCTCTATCCACTGCACCACCTAGCTGCCCCTTTCCTTTCTTAAAAATGACAAAACAGAACAACCCCCCCCACCCCAGTCCTGCATTCGTCTTTATACTTTTTGTTGTGGCAGCTATGTGGTGCACTGATAGAATGCTGGGCATCAGGAAGACTTATCTTGAGGTAAAATCTGACCTCAGACATGTAGTAGTGACCCTGGGCAAGTCATTTCACCCTATTTGCCTCAGTTTCCCCACCTCTAAAATGAGCTGGAGAAGGAAATGGCAAACCACTTCAGTATCCTTGCCAAGAAAACCTCAAATGGTGTCATGAAGAGTCATACACAATAGAAAATAACTGAACAACAACAACATGCTCTTTATGACTGAAGATAGTAATGTTCTAAAGGGACACCTCTCTTCTTCTACTACTAGAATATTTATTCCTCATTCAACCCTTTCCAATTGCTCAAATGTATTTACCTTTCTAGGTTTCTCCTGCCAAAGGTGTTTGCATTTCCAAGATTCTACTCAACTCTGGTCTTTTCATCAGGAATGTTTGAAAGTCCTCTGTTTTATTAAAGGTCCATTTTTGCCCCTATAGGATTATACTTACTCTTAAAGGATGTCATTCTTTGTTGCAAGTCTTCTTCTTGTTCTTCCTCTCCTCCTCCTTCTCCTTTTCGCCCCTTCTTTCTTTTTCTTCTTTTCTCCTCCTCCTCCTCCTCCAATTTCTCCTTCTTTGGAGTTATCTTCAAACCTTCATTCTTCTTCCCCTCCCCCACACTCCCCATAATCAATAAGTTGCTAAGTTCAATCTTTATTCTGCCTCCACAAGATTTCTTGTACCCATCCTTTTCTTTCTACGCACATGGCCACCACCCTAGTTAAACCCCTCATCACTTTTCTCCTAGACTATTGCAAAAGACTCTTAATTGGTTTCAGTGTCTCACTTTTCCCTCCTCTCCAATCCATCCTCCACAGAGATGCTTTTTAAAACAAAAATCTGACCATCTCACTACTGCTCAAGAAACTTCAATGACTCCCTATTGCGTCTAAGATGAAATACAAATTCCACAGCTTGGCATTTATAGCTCTTCACAATTTAGCTACAGCTTATCTTTCTAGGTTTATTATACATTATTACTTTGCCTTCCAGTGAAGATGGCTTATTTGCTGTTCTCTAACTCAGTGTCCCTCCTCTCAGTTGGGATGCCTTTGTATATTACATGCCTAGAATTTATACCCTCCTATGCCTCTTAGTATCCCAAGCTTCATTCAACACTGTTCAGATGATATGCTTAGAGAGGTCTTTTCTGATTTCCCTGGTTGTTAGTTTTCTCTTCTTTCCCAAATTTTACACATATTTGCATGCTGCATTAACTCCTTAGTGTGAGCTCCTAGAGAATAGATGCATTTCCCCCTTTTATCTTAGTAGAGATAGTGGATGGTGCAGTGGTTAGAGCAATGTGGCTGGAGTTAGGAAGACCTGATCAAATCTAACCTTAGAGTCACACAGACTCTGGCCAAGTCACTTAACCTCAATTTTCTCAACTGTAATGTGGGGCTAACCTCCCAGGGTTGTTGTGAGGATCAAATGAGATAATATTTGTAAAAAAAATTTTTTTAAGGGCTTAGCACATGTGATATGTAAATGCTTTTCCCCTTTCCCCTCCCCCAGTATCTTGTATACTGCACATGGTGAATACTTACTAAATGTTCTTTGGATCAGATTATATTGGATCTTTCATGCAATTTTAGCACTATTTGCTTACTGCCATTATCCCTTACTGGGTTGGGTTTGTCCCTGGTCCCCATAGAGGATGAACACAAGGGTTGATGAATGAGTGAGCCCTATGAGTGAATAGGATTCCTTGCTCCAGCTTGGAGCTCCATTCCTTACATGATCCCTGCTCTTGTTTATACCCTTTTATATCTTCACATCAAAAATAACCCCTACAAGAGACCCCGAACTACAATGGCAAAAATGAATGGACACAGTTCTTGTTTTTCAATGGTTCTTTGTCTGAAGTTGCTGCCACTGCAGTACTCTCTGTCTCCTGCCAGGTGGCAGTATTTGCCCATCTTTTGGGGCAGAGGGTTGCTTTTTTTTTTTTTGGTCTGGAACACCTAGAAAACACAATTACCCACCTTTTTGTCCGAGGTGGTCAACGTTGGCCCAACACTTCTCTGTCAGCAGTTGGAACAAGCCAATGAACATATAAGTGCTGGCCCACATGTAGAAACTCATCCAACTGCCAATTGGTAAATCTTGGAATCACACAATCATAGATAGGAATGGGAATGACCCTAGAGGCTCTCCCTTCAGCCCCTTGACACTCTATCCCCAGCCTTTGCACAAAGCCGCAGAATCCTTCTGCTCTTTCAAGGTTCATTTCAGGTACTTCTTACTCATGAAGCCCCTCTTTCCCACCAGCTGTCAGTTCTCTCTGCTTCCTCAAACTGCCTCATATTTACTTATCTGTGTACATGCCATACACTTCTTTTTTCTTTTTTCTTTTTTTTTTTGCGGGGCAATGAGGGTTAAGTGACTTGCCCAAGGCCACACAGCTAGTAAGTGTCAAGTGTCTGAGGCTGGATTTGAACTCAGGTCCTCCTGAATTCAGAGCCAGTGCTTTATCCACTGAGCCACCTAGCTGCCCCTAGCTATATACTTCTGATACAACTCAAGATCTTGCTTTTGTCTTCTATCCCCTTGGCTTGTCATAGTGCTTAGGGTTTTGCATATAGTTGGCAATTAATAAATATTTGTTAAATTAAATGAATCTATCTTAACATCTTAATTGTACAAGGAAACTGTGGCCCTGAGAATAGCCACATGGGATCTGCCCAAGTTTAGAGAAAACTAATTTTTAGAGACCATGTAGCACAGTGGATAGAGCACTGGGCCTGGAATCAGGAAGACTCATCTTCATGAGTTTAAATCTGGCTTCAGATACTTACTAGCTGTGTGACCCTGGGCAAGTCACTTCATCCCTGTTTGTCTCAGTTTCCTCATCTGTGAAATGAGCTGGAGAAGGAAACAGCAAAACATTCCAGTATCTTTGCCAAGAAAACCACAAATGGGGTTATGAAGAGTCAGATACAACTGAGGCAACCAAACAGCAGCAGCAACAGATCTAAGACAATATCTGTGGGGTATGGTAGATTCTATTGGGGGGGTTTAAGGATTGGAGAATTTTGGGTTTGTTCATAGTCAGAAAGGAAGGGACCAATAGCACAATATACTATTGTAGGATATGAACAGAAATACACGATATCATTTCCTTAACTGTCTATGTAAATCTCCTAATACTTGTTAGAAGTTAGTAACAGTATATAAATTAAATGTTTACAGTATCAGGAACTGTAAATAAATATCACTTTTTTCTCCTTTGGTCTTCCACAGCAGTATTAATGTCTTTGTGGAGTTAAGACTAAATGATCCTGTAATTAATTTCAATTACAATAAGGTCATAATGATGTATAGCAAATAAAACTAAGATATATGTATTTTTTTTTCAGGGCAATGAGGGTTAAGTGACTTGCCCAGAGTCACACAGCTGGTAAGGCTCAAGTGTCTGAGACTGGATTTGAACTCAGGTCCTCCTGAATCCAGGGCCAGTGCTTTATCCACTGCACCACTTAGCTACCCCTGATATATGTATTTTTTAAAAGAGATGGAAGATTAGATAGTGTAGGGATGATGGTGGAAGCAATCTTTTGGAGAAGACAGGAGGGGATGGGGTCATGGATAAAAGGAATCAACGCTGGCCTTGGCAAGAAGGGCCACTTCATCACCATCATAAGGGACTGGAATGAAGGATGTAGTGGGAGAAGATGTCTGAATGATGTGGGATGAAGAAGAGGGGAGAAGAGAGAATTCTTGGTCAATAGCTTTGATTCTTTTTTTGGTGAAATATTGTTGTTTGTTTGTCCTTCATTCTCAAAGAGGACCATGATTTTGGGAAGTGATGTCTTGACTTTCAATGAATTGGATTTAAGTGAGGGAGTGCTGTGCAAGGTTACCAACCTCGCTCTCTCCTCCAGAGCCATCTGGGAACAGTGGCAAGATATATATCAGGATGAATGGAGATGGCTCTGGATGTTTAAAGCAATTGGGATTAAGTGACTTGCCCAGGGTCACACAGCTACTAAATGTCTGAGGTGAGATTTGAACTCAATTCTGACTTCAGGGTCAGTGTTCTATCCATTATGCCACATAGCTGCCCCTTTGGCAACATTTGCAGAGAGGATAAAGAGATAACATAATGTGAAAGGCTTGAGAATATAAGAAAAAGTTTGGAACAGTTGGTGTAGTCAGTGAGACAGGGAATCAGCTGGGGTGGGGAGTAGTAGGATTGTCTTACTTCAATAAGATCTGGGTTGAAATTAACTAGAATAAGTTATAGTATTATATAGTATTATTATTGTGGTCATTGCATAAGTTGTTCTTCTGGTTCTAGCCATCTCACTTTGCATAAGTTCAGAGAAGTCTTTCCATATTTCTTTGTGTCAATCACATCCACGACTTCTTATGGAACAATAAAAATTCCATTTTATTTGTAGCACCTCATCTAGGTTACTCCCCCAAATTAAGTAAGACCATAAGCTTATATTTATTAGTTTGTAAGGTTTGTCAGTGAAGAAGCATCAGATTAGTCCTGCGTTCCCAAAGAGTCAAGCATGTAAGGTTGATATTTCCAAAGGAAAAGTTTAGGATATATGTGGGCATGTTTTCCTTTTGAGACTACACATGAAATACTAGAATTAATTGGACAAAATATGTGATCTAAATAGGTTCAATAAACATTCATTTAAAAATAAGATTATTGGGGGCAGCTAGGTGGCACAGTGGATAGAGCACTGGCCCTGGAGTCAGGAGGACCTGAGTTCAAATCCAGCCTCAGACACTTGGCACTCACTAGCTGTGTGACCCTGGGCAAGTCACTTAACTCTCATTGCCCTGCAAAAAAAAATAAAAATAAGATTATTCCCCAATGTGAACTCTCACTCACAGGTTTGGTCCCAAGGAAGATGACAAGATTTAAGAGGGTTACTTCTAAAACTATAGCTCATGAGCTTCTTTGAGAGTAGACACAATTAGCTCTTAGCAAAGGTAGTTACTAAGATGACATAGTGAGAACAGTAACTGGAAAATATCTTTCCTCCCCAGCAATCCAGGGCATAGGTTCCAGGATATACTTGACCTATGTGGAAAGAGTAGACATACCTTATGGGAACACACTGACCAGGCTCCTCACCATTCCAATAATGCCTACCCTCAGAGTCCTTTCTCTCCCGGGGAGTCCTCAAAATCCCAACCAGTAACTTCCACCTGGGCAGAGTGTCTGTGCTCTGGACAAGATGTTCATCTGGGGTCTTAGATTCTGCCTCTCTCTGCAGAATGACTTTCTATTGTCAGGTCTAGCTTCCTTCCAAGTACATAGCCATTTTTCTTTGCTGCCGCCTCAAAGCTGCTTCTGGATTCAAGTGACTGCCTCCCTATGTCCCTGTCAGCCTGGAGATTGTGTTTCTGCTCTACTGGCGGCTCCTACTGGACTCTCTTGAACTGGAAAAGTTCAGAATTTCTGGGTGGGTTATCTTTTTCTGAGTGAAGATCTCCACTGCTAGAAAACGTGGCCAATAATGTAAGGGTGATGAGGTGGCAATTACAGGAGAGAGATAGAGGTGATCATAAAGATAAATGGGGGGCAGCTAGGTGGCACAGTGGATAAAGCACTGACCATGGATTCAGGAGGACCTGAGTTCAAATCCAGCCTCAGACACTTGACACTTACTAGCTGTGTGACCCTGGGCAAGTCACTTAACCCTCATTGTCCAGCCAAAAAAAAAAAAGAAGATAAATGGACAAAGTTTTGATTAGAGATGAGGAAAATAGCAATTGTTGGAAGGGCTATGAGAAGATAAGTGTACTAAATGTATTATTGGTAAGGTGGTTCAACCTTTCTGGAGAAAAATTTAGAACTGTACCTCCAAAGTCATTAACTATGTATTTCTTTGGTTCCAACAATGAGGCTAACATTAGGCCTAATATGTACCCAAAGGAGATCTCCACTGGCTGCTCCTGCACTCCCTCAGGCTACTGAATTCTTCATTATTTCCATTTAAAGTCCCCCAAGGTTGTGGCCACTTCCCAGCCCAGACAATCCTATTGCTTCTTCTCACTCAATCAGAGAAAGGCTCTCATACTCAGTAAAGAGATTATGGGATTTTAACACTTGGTTGCCATGTCATCACTTCACTATCTATGACTACACCAACTGAGCCAGGAAGTGAGAACCACAATTTGTTCAGCCACACCCCACAATTAATGGGCAACTATTTTGTTTCTTGTCCTGTTACATCAAAAAGTGTTGCTATAAATATCCTTGTACAGATGTGTTCGTTCCTTCTGTCCTTGACTTTTGGATACATGTCTAATAGTGGTATTTCTGGTTCACTGGATAGGTATAGTTTAGTGTCTTTTTGGATAAAGTTACAAATTATTCTCTGGAATGGTTGAATAAATTTCACAGCTCCATTAACAATGTATTAGTTGGGCAGCTAGACGGCGCAGTGGATAGAGCACCGGCCTTGGAGTCAGGAAGACCTGAGTTCAAATCTGACCTCAGACACTTGACATGTACTAGCTGTGTGACCATAGGCAAGTCACTTAATCCCAATTGCCTCACCAAAAAAAAACCAAAAACCAAAAACCAATGTATTAGTAGGGGGCAGCTAGGTGGCTCAGTGGATAAAGCACCAGCCCTGGATTCAGGAGGTCCTGAGTTCAAATCTGGCCTCAGACACTTGACACTTACTAGCTGTGTGACCCTGGGCAAGTCACTTAACCCTCATTGCCCCACAAAACAACCAAACCAAAACAAAAAACAATGTATTAGTGTGCTTGCCCTCCTATAGCCCTTCCAACAATTTTGCCATGTTTGCAACTCTGATGGGTGCAAAATTAAACTTCAGAGTTTTAAAATTTGTATTCCATTTTAGTATTAGGGATATGGAGCAATTTTTCCATATGGTTGTTGATAACTTGCAGTTCTTCTTTTGAAAATGACTTTCCTTAGTTGTTGACCATTTATCTATTGGGGAATAGCTCTTATTCTTATATATGTTACATTAATTCTGCATAAATCTTGAATTTTAGACCATTGTTAGAGAAATTGACTGTCAATATTATTTTAATTATTTCCTTTCTGATTCTAACTACATTTGTTTATACCATTTTTCAATTTAATCTGAAATTTTCAACTTTATTTTTAATTTCCCTTGTTTAAATTAAGAATTCTCAGGGCAGCTAGGTGGCACAGTGGATAAAGCACCGGCCCTGGATTCAGGACTCCCTGAATTCAAATCCGGCCTCAGACACTTGACACACTTAACTAGCGGTATGAACCTGGGCAAGTCACTTAACCCTCATTGCCCTGCAAAAAAAAAAAATTATAAAAAAAAAAGAATTCTCCCCTTACTCATAGTTGTAAAAGGTATTTCTTTGCTTTGTCTTCTAATATTGTTATGACGTGACTTTTTATATCTAAGTCATAGATTAATTTGGAGTTTATTGTGGCATATGTGGTAAAATATTGGTCCACACCTAATTTCTGCTAGACTGCTTCTAGTTTTTCCAGTATATTTTGTGAAATAGAGAGACCTTATTCTAGTCCACCTTATTCCAAAGTTGGTGTCCTTTGGGTTATCAAACACTGTGTTACCATGTTCAATTACTTCTGGGCCTTGTTTACTTAGTCAATTTCATTGACCAAATCTATTTTTTAACCAGCACCAGATAGTTTTAGTGATTAATGGTCTGTATTATTGTCTGAGATCTGGTATTACTAGGCTACTCTCATTCTTACTTATTTTCATTATTTCCCTTGAGATTCTTGAACTTTTGTTCCTACAGATGAATTTTGTTATTACTTTGCCTAGATCTATAAACCAACCCCTTGGTAGTTTGATTAGTAGGGCAGGAAGTCTATAAATTAATTTAGATAATATCATTTTTATTATATTGGTGTGGCCCAACTATGAGCAATTAATATCTCTCCAATTACTCAAGTTTTACTTTATTTCTGTAAAGAATGTTTTGTTGTTTCATTTATCCTGAGTCCTGAGGGTATCTTGGTAGGTGGACACTGATATTTTTCATATTCTGCAGTTATTAAGAATGGAATTTCTTTTTCTGTCTCTTCCTACAAGTTAATAAGTTAACGGTATAGAGAAAACTAAACTAATGATTTTCATGGGTTCATTTTACATCCTGATACTTTAATGAATTTATTGTTTCAATTTGGAAAAAAAAATGTCAATCTCTAATATTTTCTAAATAGACCATCTTATCTGCAAAAAAGTGATGGATTTATTTCCTCTCTGTGCTTAGTCTTTCAATTTCTTTTTCTTGTCTTGATGCTAAGGCTGCATTTCCAGAATAGTTATTAAGTAGTCAACTAGCATTTATTAAGTGCCTACTATGTGTCAGGTATGGCATTAAATGATGGCAATACAAAGAAAAGCAAAAGACAGTCCTTGTTCTCAAGGACCAGACAGTCTAATGGGGAAAGCAACATTCAAACCATTGGAGATAATCAACAGAGGGAAGGCATGAGCATTAAGAAGTGGAAGAAGGGGCAGCTAGGTGGCGCAGTGGATAAAGCATTGGCCCTGGGTTCAGGAGGACCTGAGTTCAAATCCGACATCAGATACTTGACATGCACTAGCTGTGTGACCCTGGGCAAGTCACTTAACCCTCATTGCCAAGAAGAAGAAGAAAAAGAAGGAAGAGAAGGAGAAGAAGGCGTTCAGCTGAATTTAGATGAGACTTGAAGGAAGCCAGGGAAATCAAAAAGCAGAGAAGAGGAGCTGAAGAGTTTCAGGCAGGGGGGTCAGCCAATGAAAATACCTGAAGTCTGGAAATGGATTGTCTTATTCAAGGATTATCAAGGAAGCCAGTGTTACTGGACTGCACAGTACAGGTTGGAGTGTAAGGTGTTAGAAAATTGGAAAGGTAGGAAGGGGGCGGGCTATGGAGGACTTAATAGTCAAATAGATAATTTGATATTTGATCCTGGGGCAATAGGGAACCACTAGAGTTGATTTAATGGTGTGTGTGTGTGTGTGTGTGTGTGTGTGTGTGTGAGACATGGTGAGGCTTGTGCTTTAAGATCAACTCGACAGCTTAGTGGATAATGAACCAGAGTGGGGAGAGACTTGAGGCAGGGAGACCAACCAGCATGTATATTAGTTTAGGTATGAGATAATGAGGACCTCCGTTTGTTGGAGGAGGAGGAGCTAGGTGGCACAATGGATAGAGCACTGGGTTTAGAATCAGGAAGATTCATCTTGATGAGTTCAAATCTGGCCTCAGATACTTACTAGCTGTGTGATTCTGGGCAAGTCACTTCGCCATGTTTGCCTCATTTTCTTAATCTGTAAAATGAGCTGGAGAAAGAAATGGCAAAACCACTCCAATATCTTTGCCTAGAAAATCCCAAATGGGGTCATGAAGAGTTGGACATTACTAAAACAACTAAACAACAACAGTAGTAGTACAGTATCTCATTTGATTATTATCCCTATCTTACAGTTGAGGAGACTGAAGCAAACAGAAGTTAAGTAACTTGCCCAGGGTTACACAGCTAGTAAGGGTCTGAGGTTGGATATGAACTCAGGTATTCCTGAATCCAGACCCAGCACTCTATCTATCCCTTATGCCACCTAGATTAGAGTGGTGGAGAGAAGGAATAACATGTGAGATATGGTACTAATATAGAATCTATAGGGTTTGGTAACTAACTGGTTGTATATAGGGTATGAGAGAGAGAGAGAGTTAGGAGTTGAGATAACACCTAGCTTGTGAGCCTGGGGGACTGGGAATCTGGTAGTACCTTTGACATTAACAGAGAAGTTAGAAAAAGGGGAGGTTTTGTGGAGAAACATGGAGTTAGGTTTTGGATATGTTGAGCTTAGGATGTCTAAGGGGGAGGGGGAGGTAGGTGGCACAGTGGATAGAGCACCAGTCCTGGATTCAGGAGGACCTGAGTTCAAATCTGGCCTCGGACACTTGACACTTACTTGCTGAGTGACCCTGGGCAAGTCTCTTAACCCCAATTGCCTCACCAAAAAAAAAAATGTCTAAGGGGGTATCCTGTTAGAGATATCCAATAGGCCATTGGAAATGTAACAGTGGAGGTCAGTAGAGAGGTTAGAGTTAGACAAATAAGTCCAAGAATCATTTGCTTTTCTTCATTTGTTTGAGATTCCATTCCCCACCCCCCAGTATGTAGTCTTTGTAAGGGTGTCACTCAGGTACTCCTGACTCCAGGGCCGGTGTTCTATCCACTGCGCCACCTAGCTGTCCTGGTATGAATCTTAATGTTTTAAGTATGTTGGCTTATATACTATGGAATGCTGAATCTCTGTCCTGGCTGTTGCTGTTTGTCCTTCACTATTAAAGAGGACCAATGACATCAGGGGTGATATCTTGATGTTTTGACTTGCACGTGAATTGGATTTATTTGAGACAGAGCTGTGCAAAGTTTTTAGCCTTACTCTGTCTTCCAAAATCATTGAAGTTCAGTGGCAAGACAAAGGTGAAGATGACTGGCAATGACCCATGATGCGGTGGTCGACCTTGACGTCTTCAGTGCCTGACTAAGCTACATGCCTTCCACGGCACCTGCTTCAGTGGTCTTCACAGCTCTTAGAACAAACTGTTCTCATATGCCCATTCCAGCTGGCTACTCTGGGGGGAGGGGACAGCTCAGAAATAAAGAACTTGGGCACTTTGGAATAATGAAACAGTCCCTTTGTCAGCTATTGACCAGAAGGGCTTGATTCGATAGACATTTAAAAGGGTTTATCACCTTTCTCCTCTTCCAGTCAGCTGAGTCAGGAAGAGTCTTTGAGGATCTCCTTTGATGAGTGGATATAGGACCTGTACCCTTCCCTTACCTCCCTCAGAAGAAATGGAAAACTGGGGGCAGCTAGGTGGCGCAGTGGATAAAGCACAAGCCCTGGATTCAGGAGGACCTGAGTTCAAATCTGATCTCAGGCACTTGACACTAGCTGTGTGACCCTGGGCAAGTCACTTAACCCTCATTGCCCCACCCAAAAAAAAATTCTATAGAAGAAATGGAAAACTGTGGCTGCTCTGGCACATGTGGAAGTTTAATGGGTGGGCTTGATGCAGGTTCTGTGGTGGAATGAAATGAGACACTCACAGGTCATTTAACAGTTAACAAAAGGAGTTTTATTTAGCCATAGTATAGCAAAGATGTTCAATGAGGCTGTTGTAGTCCTTAGAGTCAACTTTGACTCCATATGGAAACATCTGTTCAGCAGGATAGGGTGTGGGAACATCTGCCAAATTGAAAGGTCCTCACCTCATTTGGGTGGTCTTTTTTTTAGGCAACCAGAAAGTGATTCACTATGGCCAAGAACTCACAGCTCACAAGGGAAGCACAGCTTGAGCCTTATCCCTCTTTGCCAACCAAGTCCCTCGATGACTTTATCACCTTTCATGGAAAATACTAGCCTAAATCATGGGAGAGGTAGGGAGTGGCCTTCATGATTGGCTGTTGTCCTCAGAAGTAATGCTGGGGCAGCTAGGTGGCACAGTGGATAGAGCACTGGCCCTGTATTCAGGACTACCTGAGTTCAAATCTGGCCTCAGACACTTAATACTTACTAGCTGTGTGACCCTGGGCAAGTCACTTAACCCCAATTGCCTCACTTAAAAAAAAAAAGAAGAAGTAATGCCACCAAGCCATTTGCTCTCACTTTCTCCCCTCAACTGTGCTCCTAGCTGCTGCATCCATGGGGAAGCCATGAACAGAACCAGTGAAGTCCTTTCCCCTGTTCTCCCCCTTTTGCCCCAGCTCTGAGAAATGGGCCTGGAGGTGTTTGTTTCTGCTTTGTGTTATTTGTCCTCAGTTTCAGGTCCCAGAGGTGATTTCCCCACTGGACCAGGAGGTAAAGTCATGGAGACCTTGGAGTCAGGATTACAGGTTGGGTAATGCAACCAGCCATCTCAAGATGGAAACTCTGAGAAGCCAGGGCTCCTGGGACTCCACCTTTGGGGAATTTTGGACTTGGAATCAGAACTGAGCTCTATGGGCACCAACCTAAGCTAAGAACCTAATCTCCTTCCTTTTGCCAGAGACGAAGGTGGTACAAAGGGAAAAGATGATATCTTCCTTGTGTTGAGGAGAGAATGGCTTATGTACTTGTGATTATTCTTCTGAAGTAAATATTACTCTTTGTGAAAAATAAAACAACACAAAACCTCTAGTTTTATCATAGGAGTAATAAATGAACTTGATTTAGTAGACATTTAAAAAGGCAATAGGCTCCTGATTGCAGCTTTCGTTTTATGTCTTTCTAGAGAATACTTGACTGAATAACAACCCCAAGATGGACATATCCAGCCTCATAGACAACCTCATAAGAGTTACAGAGGGGGGCCAGCTAGGTGGCACAGTGGATACAGTACCAGCCCTGGACTCAGGAGTACCTGATTTAAAATCCGGCCTCAGACACTTGACACTTACTAGCTGTGTGACCCTGGGCAAGTCACTTAACCCTCATTGCCCCACCAAAAAGAAGAAGAAGAAGAAGAAGAAGAAGAAGAAGAAGAAGAAGAAGAAGAAGAAGAAGAAGAAGAGTTATGGAGCTCAAATTGGGACATTAATGAACTATTGGTGGAGTTGCGAACTGATCCAACCATTCTAGAGAGCAATTTAGAAGTATGCCGAAAGGGCAACCAAACCGTGCATATCCTTTGATTCAGTAATATCCAGTGGTCTATATCCCAAAGAGATCATAAAAAAGGGGGGAAAGGACCTATATGTAAAAAAATATTTATAGTAGCTCTTTTCGTGGTGGCAAAGAATTGGAAATTGAGGGGATGCCCATCAGTTAGGGAATGGCTGAACAAGTTGTGGTATATGAATGGAATGGAATACTATTGTTCAATAATAATGATGAGCAGGTAGATTTCATAAAAACCTGAAAAGAACTGATGCAAAGTGAAATGAGTAGAACCAGGAAACCATTGTACACAGTAACAACAACATTGTGTGATGATCAGCTATGAATGACTTAGCTCTTCTTAGCAACACAATGATCCAAGACAATCACAAAGGACTCATGATGGAAAATACTATCCACATCCAGATAAAGAACTGATGAACTCTGAATGCAGATCAAAGCATACTTTTTTCACTTACTTTATTATTTTTTTTCATGGTTTTTCCCTTAGCTCTGTTTCTTCCTTCACAACTGTGACTAATATGGAAATATGTTTTACATGGTTGCACATATATAACCCATATCAAATTCCTTACCATTTTAGGAATGGGGAGGAGAAGAGAGGGGATAAGAAAAATTTGGAACTCAAAATCTTGTAAAAATGAATCCTGGGGGGCAGTTAGGTGGCACAGTGGATAGAGCACCGGCCCTGGATTCAGGAGGACCTGAGTTCAAATCAGACCTCAGACACTTGACACTTACTAGCTGTGTGACCCTGGGCAAGTCACTTAACCCCAATTGCCTCACCAAAAAAAAAAAAAAAAAAAAAAAGGAATGCTAAAGATGATCAACTGTGATAGACTTAGCTCTTCTCAGAAATACAATGATCCAAGACAATTTCAAAAGACTCATGATGGACAATGCTCTCCACATCCAGAAAAAAGAACTGTGGAATCTGAATGCAGATTGAACCATACCATTGCTAATTTTTTTTTCTTTTTTGAGGTTTTCCCCTTTTGTTCTGATTCTTCTTTCACAACATGACTAATGCAGAAATATGTTTAATGTGATTGTACATATATAACCTATATCAGATTGCTTTCTGTCTTGGGGAGGGGGGGAGGAGGGGAGGGAGGGAGAAAAAATTCGGAACTCCAAATCTTAAAAAAAATGTTAAAAACACTCTTTACATGTAACTGGAAAATAATAAAAATACTTTTAAAATTGAAAAAATGAATGCTAAAAACTATCTTTACATAAAATTGGGGAAAAACATTTAAAACTATTTTTAAAAAATATGGAGTTCCTGACTCTTGTTGGAAGTGACTGGTGGGTGGCAGCAAGAGTTTCTACATTGGAGAGGATGACCACTAACAGAGGGAGGAGCCAAACCTCTGGCCAAGATTGACAGAAGACAGAGGCCTAGAAGAAATTGCTTGGACAATGTGGAGCCAAGGTGAAATGTAAAAAAAACCCATTTAGCAGTCCTGCAAACTGTCTCAAGTCTTGATATTTTAAGTCTCAACCTAACAGAGGTTATGACAGTAGTTGTAAATTATTATATCCTGTTTCTAGTTTGACGGCGGGTTTTAGGTGTGCTAAAATATTTCTTTTTGTGTAGAAGAAACATTTGTCCTATATGTAATCCAATGTACCTAAAGGAACATTGAGTACCTTTCTACTCTTCCTTTTGGGGACATCCTAGATATGACCCTAAACCTAGGCTTTAATTAATTTTCCCAGGTTAAATTTTTTCCATCTAACTTCTGTTTGCCTCCATTTCCTCAATTGTAAAATCAGAATAATGATAATGGCACCTACTTCACAGGGTATAAATATTTGAGATAAATATTTGTAAAGTGCTTAGCACAGTGCCTGCCACATAGTAGGTACTATATACGTGACTATTCCCTCTCTCCTCCCCTTCCCTGTTAATTTTTTTAAGAGCTTTGGAATGAAAGTATAAAAAGCCTATGAGAAAAAAAAAAAGCCTATGAGACAAAAGAGCCTAACCCCTCTCTTTGGGGTGTCGCTCCCTTTGGTTTGTACCCAGTCGCGGCTTGCATAGGTCCAGAGCAGAAGGACCTGTTTGTGCAGAGAAAAAGAGCTTTCATTGCTATAATTAGAGGAGATTCTAATTTAAAACCGGATTGGTCATAGTCTCAGAGATGGCAGCTTCACCCCACTGGCTCCTCTGTCAAGTACACCCACCAAGAGCCTGAACCTATGGATCAGCTCCTTTTGAGCAAGATCACCATGGTGACAACTGTGTCAAGGGCTGACTTTCAATAGATCAAAATGAGGTAGCTGCTCCGCTCTGTTCAAAACACTCACTCTAAAGCAGGTTGTCTATAAATGACTTAGCCACAGTTTCTACATGAATGTACGGTACAGCCCAGGTGAGAGGCAGCCCTGCTTCATGAGCATTCTCTGGGTCCCAAAGGCATGAAGGACCCTCCTACTGGGGGGCTCCAGCCTGCAACCCATATCATTGGGCTCTACTCTCATCTAATTCCCTACTCTCTTTCCAACCTTATCTCCTACTACTTTCTGCCTCAAATTTCAACCAAAGCGGACCATTCTCTGTCCTTTGTCCAATTTTGGTACCTTTCACCTCCCGTATTGTTCTCTATAGCTAGAATCAAGGGTATGCTGGAGCCAATTCAAACCAGCTCCTGAGAGCTGAATGTTAACATTTTTTGTTTTTCAGCCGTTTTTCAGTCACGTCCAACTCTCTGTGACCCCATTTGGGTTTTCTTGGCAAAGATACAGGAGTGGTTTACCATCCTTTTCCAGCTCGTTTTACAGATGAGGAACTGAGGCAAACAGGGTTAAGTGACTTGCCCAGGGTCACACAGCTAAGCGTTGGAGGTCAGATTTGAACTCAAAAAGATGAGTCTTCCTGATTGGTAGCATTTGTTGATTTCTGAAGTGTAAATTCTACCCACTGTTCTACCTAGCAACCCCATGAACATTTACACTTCAGGAATCAACAAATGCTGCCAATCAGGGCTTGGTTTATTGTTTTCTTGATTGTCTAGACGAGCGATAGAGGCCCAACACTTGGTGTTTAATAAATGTCTATTGACTGACTTGGTACGGTGTGTGTGTGTGTACGTGTGTAGAAAGAGAGGCCAGCATAACATTTTATCTCGGTGAGTGCCAGAGGGTCCCTGATGGCTTGCTTCCACAGGAAATTGAGTCAGTGGGATGCTGAAAGTGCTTGAGTGTCTACTGGGTCGGGAATGAAGAAGCTGTGGGAGAATTCAGAAGACAAGAACAGATTTGTGTACATAAGTTCAAGTTGGCCCTTTCTCTTTTTTTTGCCTTATGCTGGTTTTGCCCTTGGAAGAAGGACTGGGGCACCTGCTGTTGCATTGAATTCCATGTGCTCAGGAGCAGAGAAGATGGAGAGTTGCCAGCTCACCAACCAGCTGTGGGCAGCTATTTGCTCCTTGTTGCTGCTGGAGTATGCTGGAGACCTCTCTTTCTACCCACATACACACACACCACACTGGGTCAGTCAATAAACACTTAGCAAGCACCTACTATATGCCAGGCATTGTACCATCATCACTTTAAAAAAAAAAATTATTTATTTATTTTTTTTAGTAAGGCAATTGGGGTTAAGTGACTTGCCCAGGGTCACACAGCTAATAAGTGTTAAGTGTCTGAGGTCGGATTTGAACTCAGGTCCTCCTGAATCCAGGGCCGGTGCTCTATCCACTGCGCCATCTAGCTGCCCCCCATCATCACTTTTAAGTCCAGATAATCCACAAAAACAATAAATCAAGCCCTAATTTGTAGCATTTGTTGCTTTCTGGGGGGTTGCCCTTTGTTGCTGCAGCAGGCTGGGCTAGGGGCTATGAAGGATAAGACAGGTCAGTTGTGAAAGGGCTGAGGTGGCAGAGGTCAAGACCTTGGGATTCAGACCAGGGAAAGGTAAGCTGAGGATCCAAGATGAACTGGGACTAGACCAGCAGCTGCTGTGAAACCTCAGTGGCCAGAGAGAATGAACCAGAAGACTGACCTCAATCTCAAGGACTTCCCTGCTGATTCTCCGTCATCTGTTTAAAAAATAGTTTGACAAACGAAAAATCCCTTTCCTTAATCTTGCTGGGAAGGAAGTGTGGCATGGAGGGGACTGACCACTTAGGTGAAGCACCACATGAGAGGGGGGCATTGACTAGCAATCCTATATAAACCATGTAGCCCCTGCAAAATCACTTGTCTGAATCTTATGAATGAAGTTGGCTGAGAGAGAGAAAAGGGAATTTCCCAGACGGGAAATAGGGTGGAGGTGAGAGCCAGTTGAGATTTCTATAACTTTCATATTTCAGGACAATATTCCATTTCTTTCCTTTTATACTAAATTTTAAGTCTGGTTAGTGAGGGCAATTAAATCTGTCCCACCACAGGAGTTGGGGAGAAGGGAATAAATAACGTGGAAGCCAGCACTGGAGGGACCCTAATGAGATCCCCTTCTGGCCTGAGAGCCTGGAGAAGAGAGCCACCTTATGGACAAATTGTATATTGCACTGCCTTGCAGGTCAATAACAGCCTGATTTTCTGTAGGCTTGCATACAGGGGTCCAAATCACATAAAGGTTAACTCTTGCTTTGACAGCATCTCCGGTGTCATTTGGACAGCCACCATGTACATACTGATTGTGCCACTGTCATTGTGTGTGTGTTTGTGTGTGTGTGTGTGTGTGTGTGTGTGTGTGCGCGTATAAAGGGTACTATTCTTCATACACAACAGTACATATGCACCTATACGTATATACATATACATATGTATGTATATATGTACACATACACACATCTATTTATTTATTTGTTTATCTAGTCTATGATTCTATAACCAGGAGTTCTTTAACTGGGGCCCATGAGCTTGGGTTGTTGGTTTGGGGTTGGGTTCTTTTTTTATTTCTTGATAATCATGTATTTTATTTTGTGCATTTAAAAGAATTTTTCTGAGAAACATAGGCCCTGTCACACTGCCAAAGGGGGAACATGACCCCCCAAAATGTGAAGGATCCTTGATATGAACCCAAGCAGTTGCGAATAGCTGTGGCTCTTGTGTACCTGAAGGGCTGGGAGCAAGAGCAGCCTGGGGGACAAGGTGCCCTTGGTTAAACAAGATGATTAAATGAAAACGCTGATGGAGAGATAGAGATTTTCTCGTTTCTCAGAAGTTGGCAGTGGCAAAGCATGGAATGCCTCTCTCATCAGGAGCCCTGGTGCACAGAGAGCTGAGCACAAGTTGTTCTAGGCAGAGAGAGTCCTCTGGCCTCCCCCTACATAAGTTAGTTCCTTCCGTGATCATTGAAAACCAGTTGAGTTCCAGCTCCCCATTCTAATGTGGCTACAGAAGTCAGTGAGGGGCTGGGGAACCCCCAAAACCCCTGAGCAGCTTTTCAGATTAGCAAGTGGACAAGGGCAGCTAGATGGCGCAGTGGAAAGAGCACCAGCCTTGGAGTCAGGAGTACTGAGTTCAAATCTGACCTCAAACACTTAACACTTACTAGCTGTGTGACCCTAGGCAAGTCACTTAACCCCAATTGCCTCACTAAAAACAAACAAACAAACAAAAAACCAAGTGGCCAAGAGTTTTAGCTCAACTGGGTTTGTCTGTTTGTCTGGGAAACTGCTATCCTTGGGAGAGTCCCTCCTAACCTAGAATTTCATTTGCCCTTCCTGTCCAGGAGCTTGAAAATAATATTATGCGAAAAAAATTTTTTTAAAAAGAGAAAATAATATCATGCAAAGTTGAAGGTATTAGGAACGTATAACTTCATGTGGGTATTGGAAAGAGTGCTGGAGATAGAAGTCAGAGGACCTGAGTTCAAATTCTAGCTCTTCTGCTTATTACCTGGGATACCTTAGACAGGACATTTAATCCCTCTGAGTGAGCCTTAGTTTCTTCATCCATATAATGATCCCTTCTAATACTGAATCTATGATTCTATGAATGGATGAAAAGCTTGGAGAAAATTTAGGAGGAACATAATAGCTTTTCTCAAGGTTTGTTTTACGGAAAGCAGTGTGACATCTCACATATAATACATCTATCTAATGAGATGTATAATGGGACCCAGGAGAACCTGAGTTCAAATCCTACCTCTGACACAATGCCTGTGTGATCCTAGGCAAGTCACAGCCTCTCAGGGCTTTAAACAACTCTCAAAGACTATAAACTGTTGAGAAGGTGACAACCAGCACTGGCAGAAGGAATGTCTTCATTATAGATAGAGTACTAGACTTGGAGTCAGGAAGATGTGAGCTCAAATCCTGCCTCAGACATTAAGCAAGCCATTTCATCTCTCTGGGCCTCAGTTTCCCCCTAGAAAGGAGATTGGGTGTGTTGACCTTTAATATCCCTTTTATTTATTTATTTTTTGGTTAGGTGATTGGGGTTAAGTGACTTGCCCAGGGTCACACAGCTAGTAAGTGTCAGGTGTCTGAGGCAGGATTTGAACTCAGGTCCTCCTGAATCCAGGACTGGTGCTTTATCCACTGTGCCACCTAGCTGCCCCTCTAATATCCCTTTTAGCTCCAAATCTATAATCCTATACTAGTGGACTCATAGGTCTAGCCTTTATTCCTAAAATGGGACTAATAATAGCACCTGTCTCCCATATTTGTTATAAGAATAAGAAAGGAAACAGCATTTATTAATCACTTATTATATGCTATATAGGCAGCTAAATGATGCAGTCAATAGAATACTAAGCCTGGAGCCAGGAAGACTCATCTTCCTGAGTTTCAATCTGGCTTCTGACACTTAGTTGCTATGTGACCCTAATCAAGTCACTGAACCCTGTTTGCCTCAGTTTTCTCATCTGTAAAATGAGCTGGAGAAGGACATGGGAAACCACTCCAGCATCCTTGCCAAGAAAACCCCAAATGGGGGCACAAAGAATTGGACACGACTGAAAATAACTGAAAAACCAAAAAACAACGTGTCACGTGCTGTGCTAAACACTTTACAAATATCTCATTGAATCCTCACAGCCACCCTGTGAGGTAGGTGTGATTATTATCCCCATTTTAAGGAGGAAAAAACTGAGGCAGACAAAAGTTAAGTGATTTGCCCAGCCAAGAGGTGTGTGTGGCCAGTTCCAGTGCTCCATGTACTTTGCCACAGAGCTGGCTCTAGAATGAGGTTTTTTTTGTTGTTGTTGTTTTGTTTTGTAGTGAGGCAATTGGGGTTAAGTGACTTGCCCAGGGTCACACAGCTAGTACGCATTAAGTGTCTGAGGTCGGATTTGAACTCAGGTACTCCTGACTCCAGGGCCGGTGCTCTATCCACTGCGCCACCTGGCTGCTCCCTAGAATGAGGGGTTTTTAAAGCATTTAGCAAACCTTTAAGATGCTAGCTGCTGCTGCTGTTGCTATTACTACTACTACTATTGCTGCTGCTGCTGCTGCTGCTACTAGAGGTTGATATTATCCTGCTTAGTCCCAGAGAGTAGAATAAGAAAAAATCCAATGGAAGTCACAGAGAGTCATTATATTTAGCTTTATATAAGGATAAGCTTCCTAATAATTAGAGAATTCCCAAAGTAGAATAAGTTGCCTCAGGAGGTGATATGTTTACCATCCCTGGAGGACTTCAGACAGAGGTTAGATCATTACTTATCAGAGCTGTAGAGGGGAGTCCTGTTTCTAGTATAGGCTAACCTGGATGACCACAGACCCTATTCGAGATGACTACCAGTCTTATTCTAGATGACCAGATTTTCTGATGATTTGAGACACTGGCTACAGGAGACTAGTCGATCTAACCCATCTAGGTTATGGACTCTTTGAAGAGATCATTGAGGCACATAAGGACCTGAAAAATGGTTTAGGGACTAATACAATTGGGAACCAGGGCTTTGTCTCTTCATCTTCCTTTCTGAGCAATCTCCTACCTTCAGTATACCCAGATACCTAAAGCTCTATGACTGCCCAAAGTTTCCCATTGTGGTCCCTTCCCTGACCAGCTGCCTCTTCTTGTACCTCAAGCTTCAAAATTACTCTTCCTTCCTCCTCCTCCTCCTCTTCCTCCAAGAATCTGGGTCACATATGGGATAGGGGAGAGGGATAGAAGTATAGTCAAGTTGGTCACCATGGCAACAAGCAGCTCCATGGGTCCGTAGTGAGGTTGAAGGTAGAAAGTCTGTCTGAGAATGGCAGGAAATGAGAATCTGTTTCCTGGGGAAGTGATCTTATAATTTGTGACCATTTTCTTCAAAACGTTATCTTTACTGGAGTCAGAGTCATAACTAGGGTAGGGTTACTAGGGCAGAACAATTGAGGAGATGGGATGGATTCAGAGATCTAAAGACATAAGTTTAAATCTTGCCTTACTAGTTGTGTGAACCAGGGCAAGTCACTTAACCTCTCTTTGCCCCAGTTTCTTCATTTGCAAAATGGGGGTGTGTAAGGGGCTAAAATTCTAGCTATACTGTCTAAAATATCTAATGAATGATTGCCAATAAATTATAAGCTTTAGCAAGAGTATTTAAGTGTTTAAGTATATATTAAAGAGCATTAGGATCTAATGATCAGAAAGATAGAAATCTAACTATTTCTAAGAGACCCCATCATCCGACCTGCCTTGGTGAGGTCAGGAACCAAAAGGACCCAATGTTTCCTTCTTCCTCCCAGAAGCCTCCTGTGAAACTGGAAACATCCCGTCCACACGCATACACAGCTCCAAGCTAATTGACTGGTAGCTTTGATTAACAGTACCCACGAGCAAACGTCACTTCCTGATGCCAAGGAAAAGCTGAGTGGCTTGTCCTCAGATGCCTTCTCCTCATGGCGGAGCTTTAGGTGACATCACTCCAATCATTACAGGTGATAATCACACCTACCTCCCAGAGTGTTTGTGAGGACTAGATGAGATAATATATAAAGGGCTATATAAATTCCAGCTACTATTATTCTTATTGTTATTTAGAAAGTGTTGGCAGCATTTGTGGTCCTTTCATCCATCTTAGAAACAACTTAGCTCAGCATCTAGTTAATAAGAATAATTGGTTAAATTAGGAAGTTACCAGAGGTCCAGTACCCAAAGTAAATCTTGTCCTGCACACCAACTCCCTCATCATGGCAGCTAACCCAGCAGCATTTGAAAGAAATATTTCATACCATCTGCCCTAGGTATAAAAATTGCTAGTTATATCTCTGTCAGGGGGTTGAGATGACCTCTCTCTAACACCCTTACAAATCCAGGAAAGATTCTGAAAAGCCCATGTGACAGAACAGGATATTTGCTATTGTTTGGGGAAGGTAAAGCATATGAGTTGAATTAAGGTCTGATATTTCTGCTCTAAAAATGGAAGTAATTAGGGTGTAGACCACCCTGGGCCCACTAATGCCAAGGCACCGCCATTTTTTTTTTTTAAGACACCACCATTTTTAAAAAAAGACTCTCTAAGGAAGAGAATTGCATATGATAACCTATCTTTTCCCTACCACTTACTTCTTTTCTTCATTAGTGTGCTTTCCCAAACTCTGGACTTCTTACTCCAAACCTGCCTCCCAATTCCTTGGTTGGACTTGGCATTTCCAAAAAAACTTAGGTTTGACACAAGCATCTGATTTACTTTCTTATTAACTCATAACTTGAGCAATGCCTCATTTTCTCAGGGAGGGTCCTTCCCTTGGGCCCTGGTGATGGTCTTTTATCATTGGCACCAGTAAATCTCCTTCCCTTAACCCAAGAGTTGGGTGAATGAATAAAATGAATATGAATAAAAATGTAATGTCTCAGAAAAGAGATGTCCTCCATACTGCTCAGAGCTGGAAGAGGCCTTAGGGAACACCTAGTCAAGGAGCTGTCATCTTTTTTTTTTTTTAAAGTGGGAAACATGACCAGAAATCCTTATTGTGTGGGTCAAATAAATGGAATTAGAAAGACTGGGTACCTTGCAGTTGGAAAGAACCAGGTTTAATTTTTGTCCCTGACACGTGCTAGCTGTATGTCCATGTGCTGGTTACAACCTCTCAGTGACTCCAGACTCTAAGACCATAAATTACAAAGGAGTTTCTGGTCTGCATCAATAGAGGGAATTTCCATATTGGAAGTTCCCTATGCTGATTAAATTATAGGTCTGGCCCGTCATTAATTAGATTTAATCTCAATTACACTTACTCATTGATCTAAGCCTGCTTTCATGCACCCTGGCTGTAGTCATTTATAATGGATAGGCACTGGACATTTACTGGTTTACTAGATTATATGTGCTAGATAATTAGTTATGAATTTTTTTTTGTGAAAAATTTAAGATCAAACACAACCCAAGGATGGTTAGGTGGAGGTGGAGTCCTGGATTTCAAGTCAGAAAGACCAGAGTTCGAATTCTGCTTCAGGCAATTACTAGCAGTGTGACTGTGGGCAAGCCATTTTACCTTTTTCAGCCTTGGTTTCCTCATCTATAAAATGGGGATAATAGCAACATCTACTTTATAGTGTTGTTGTAAGGATTGATCAATCAATCAATAAACATTTATTAAGCTCGTACTATATGTCAGGCACTAGGATAAGTGCTGAAGATACAAAAGGAGGCAAAAGACAGACCTTGCCTCAAGGAGTTTACAATCTAAGGGAGGGTGGGGAGACAAGAAACAAACAAATATATACAAAGCAAACTATATACAGTACAGGATAAATAGGAAATAATTCACATGGGCAGCTAGGTGGCGCAGTGGATAAAGCGCCGGCCCTGGATTCAGGAGGTCCTGAGTTCAAATCCTGCCTCAGACACTTGACACTTACTAGCTGTGTGACCCTGGGCAAGTTACTTAACCCCAATCGCTTCACCAAAAATAATAATAATAATAATGATTCACAGGGGGAAGTCACTGGAATTAAGAGGGAAGGCTTCCTGTAGAAGCTAGAATTTTAGTTGGGATCAAATGGGGTAATGTACATAAAGTGTTTTATGTAGCTTTAAAGTGCTGCATAAACATGTAATTGGGGGAAAATAAAATATAAATATATAAATAAAAATAAAGTGCTATATAAACATTAGTTATGATTATTACTGTCATTCAAACTCCCTCTCAGTACTCTTTCTACCACGTTCATTCCACGCTGCTGATTTATTGAGTTTCTAAAATTTTGTTTTTGATTGGATTTTGATGTGATTTCATTATTGTATGGAATTCCCAGTGAGAGAACTCCCATCAGTTCAGGTCAGACCCTGCTCTGCAACTTATAAATTCTCATTTTAAAGAGCTATGGCGGGGGGGGGGGGGCCCTGGATATTCAGGAGGACCTGAGTTCAAATCCAGACTCAGACACTTGATATTTACTAGCTGTGTGACCCATGTGACCCTGGGCACATCACTTAACCCTCATTGACTACAAAAAAAAAAAAAGAGAGAGAGAGAGAGAATGACCCCACCCAGTACTCTCTTTCCTTCTGGTTTTGAATCCTGTCAGAACTATTCCTAGCCACTTTTCTTGAGAGGAAGAGAAAAGGTGGATTGCTCTGGTCCCCCCCCACACACACACTCCCCTTACCATGAACCCATGAGCTCATAGCAGATAAAACATGGGCCCTTTTAGGTGAACTTGAGACTGCATTTGGGCTTAACTATTTTGTGTTTGTACTTTTCTGATGTTTGGTGAACAAGTATCTACCCAAAGATGGATGTGTCCAGCCTTAGAAGTGATTGTGTGAGTGTAAGAGGCCCAAGGACGGGGGCAGCTAGATGGCGCAGTGGATAAAGTGCCGGCCCTGGATTCAGGAGGTCCTGAGTTCAAATCCTGCCTCAGACACTTGACACTTACTAGCTGTGTGACCCTGGGCAAGTCACTTAACCCCAATTGCTTCACCAAAAATCATAATCGTAATCATAATTATAATAATGATTCACAGGGGGAAGTCACTGGAATTAAGAGGGGAGAGGGAAGGCTTCCTGTAGAAGCTAGAATTTTAGTTGGGATCAAATGGGGTAATGTACATAAAGTGTTTTATGTAGCTTTAAAGTGCTGCATAAACATGTAATTGGGGGGAAAATAAAATATAAATATATAAATAAAAATAAAGTGCTATATAAATATTAGTTATGATTATTACTGTTATTCAGACTCCCTCTCCGTGCTCTTTCTACCATGTTCATCCCATGCTGCTGATTTATTGAGTTTCTAAAATTTTGGTTTTGATCAGATTTTGATGTGATTTCATTATTGTATGGAACTCCCAGTGAGAGAACTCCCATCAATTCAGGTCAGACCCTACTCTGCAACTTATAAATTCTCATTTTAAAGAGCTATGGCGGGGCGGGGAGGGGTGGGAGGTGGGGCAGCAGCCAGGTGGCGCAGTGGATAGAGCACTGGCCCTGGATATTCAGGAGGACTTGAGTTCAAATCCAGCCTCAGACACTTGACACTTACTAGCTATGTGACCTTGACCTTGGGGAGTCACAACCCTCATTGCCCCTCACAAAAAAAAAAAAAAAGCTGCAGGGGAGGCCAACAGGTTAGGAGACTTATCTGGGGTCAAAGATCCTATGTGTTAGGGTATGGAATTTGAATGCAAGCATTTCTAGCTCACTAGTGAAGAGAAATGGGCAGCTTGACCTGAGATGGGGTGGCACAGTGGAAAAGGCTCTGGTTTTAGAACAAGAACACCCGGATTTGAATCTGTAAGCACTCTATTCTTCGGGCTTGGATTTCCTCCTATGTAAAATGAGGGATTAGGATTTATATGAGCACTAGAATTCCTTTCCAACTCTATGTTATTATACTCTTCTACTAAGAGATGACACCTCTGGTCAATGCTAAGGAGAGTACTCCCAGGGGATTCATCAAGGAAGCATTCTTCTTTCCTGAGCAGTTCAGATACCTGCCCACCAGGAAGCAGTAGCAACAGCATACCTCCAAGGCTGGAGGATACTTGCCTCAATATAATCAGGACAAGGGCTCCAGTTGGTTTCCCTCCTTGACAGTCTGGACTTAGAGGACAACATTGCTTGTCATTTGCTCGCTCACTTGCTGTATCCCTCTTTGATCACCAAGAATTCTCTCTTTGACCTTTTTAGGGCACTTACCACAGAGATTATCCTGGCTGAACCCCACTCTAAGGTGCTGGATTCAAATCCAGATGCAGTTGGCTCCAGAACAGAAAAGGCTGGCCTGGACGCTTTTTTTTTTTTTTAATTAAAAAAAATGGGGGGGGGGGGGAGGCAATGAGGGTTAAGTGACTTGCCCAAGGTCACACAGCTAGTAAGTGTCAAGTGTCTGAGGCCAGATTTGAACTCTGGTCCTCCTGAATCCAGGGCTGGTGCTTTATCCACTGTGCCATCCAGCTGCCCCATGGCCTAGACTTTTGAATAAACCTTTACATGAAATGATAGCTATGTGCAAGACACTGGGTCAAATCAGGTCAAGTCAACAAGCACCTCCTATGTGCCAGGCATTGTGCTAAGCCCTGGGTTACAAAGAAAGGCAAAGACAATTCCTGCCTCCGAGGAGTTTACAATCTAATAGAATTAATAGCATTCAAACAACCATGTACAAGCAAGATGTAAACAGGACACTGGGAGATCAAAGACCAGAATGAAGTGGTTTTTGCCCTCAATGGGGGTTACAGTCTATTCAACTCACTCCAGAATGTTAACAGCTTAATCACATCCACAAGATTTAGTACACAGGGAAGGACAGAAATAAATTCTGTCTAATATATTAGAGCAGAGTGTAAAAGGATTTGAGCAGGGCATGTGAAAATTTAATGTTTCTTCTTCCAGCTGTGCACAGGTGTCTGATTCAAGAATGGAAAGAGAATCTTCTTTGAGATGATGAGGCTCTAATTCAGAACCCACTTATTAGCTGCTGAGTATGAAGAACTGATAACTCAGTAGATTTTTAAATGAGAATGGCCCGAGGCAGCTAGGTGGCACAGTGGATAGAGCACCAGCCCTGGATTCAGGAGGACTTGAGTTCAAATCCAGACTCAGACACTTGATATTTACTAGCTGTGTGACCCATGTGACCCTGGGCACATCACTTAACCCTCATTGACTACAAAAAAAAAAAAAGAGAGAGAGAGAGAGAATGACCCCACCCAGTACTCTCTTTCCTTCTGGTTTTGGATCCTGTCAGAACTATTTCTAGCCACTTTTCTTGAGAGGAAGAGAAAAGGTGGATTGCTCTGGTTCCCCCCACACACTCCCCTTACCATGAACCCATGAGCTCGTAGCAGATAAAACATGGGCCCTTTTAGGTGAACTTGAGACTGCATTTGGGCTTAACTATTTTGTGTTTGTACTTTTCTGATGTTTGGTGAACAAGTATCTACCCAAAGATGGATGTGTCCAGCCTTAGAAGTGATTGTGTGAGTATAAGAGGCCCAAGGATGGGGGCACAGTGGATAGAGTACTGGCCCTGGAGTCAGGAGGACCTGAGTTCAAATCCAGCCTCAGACACTTGACACTTACTAGCTATGTGACCCTGGGCAGGTCACTTAACCCCAATTGCCTCACAAAAAAAAAAAAAAAAAAAAAGAGGCCCAAGGACTCTGGATCTTTTTGGTTGCAGTTAACTATAGTCCAGGGAGGAGTTTAGTGTTCTTGGAGAAGGTAACAGCCAATAAGAAGATGGACCCAGACTGTAGAGCTGGCTTTCCAAAAGATATGAACTTTGAGGAAGACAGTGGAGAGCCAAGGTGGAATGTAAAATGTCCAGTTCCAGTTTTGCAGGCTATTTAATGTCCTGAGGAGAATCAATCTTCAGCTTCCCATGAGAGTAGGAATAATAGTTATAAATAAATGCACTGAATCCTTTTTTAAATGTGTCATGTGTTCATTGAGTCTTTGTGGTTTTAGGGTTCTTTTGCATGTAGAAAATAATTCCAATCCCATGCATGATTTGCCTTGTATAGAGAGCAGGGATTCTTTTTTTTAAAAAATTATAAAATTATTTTATTATTTTCCAGTTACATGTAGAGATAGTTTTCAACATTTGTTTTGTTTTTGTTTTTGTTTTTTTTTAGTGAGGCAATTGGGGTTAAGTGACGTGCCCAGGGTCACACAGCTAGTAAGTGTTAGGTGTCTGAGGCCAGATTTGAACTCAGGTCCTCCTGACTCCAGGGCTGGTGCTCTATCCACTGTGCCACCTAGCTGCCCCCAACATTTGTTTTTATAAGATTTCTAGTTTCAATTTTTTTCCCTTCCTCTCCCCCTCCCCAAGACAGCAAGTAATCTGATATAGCTTATATATGTACAATAACATTAAACATATTTCTGCATTAGTCATGTTATAAGAGAAGAATCAGAACAAAAAGGAAAAACCTCCAAAAAGAAAAACAACAGCACCAAAACCAAGAGAAATAGTAGGTTCAATCTGCATTCATATTCCACAGTTCTTTTTTTTTCTGTATTTGGAGAGCCTTTTTCATCATGAGTCCTTTGGAACTATCTTGTACTGTTGTTTTGCTGAGAAGAATCAAGTCTATCACCGTTGATCAACACATAATGTTGATGATACTGTATACTAGAGCAGGGATTCTTAAACTTTTTCTACTTGAGACCCGTTTTCCCCCAAGAAATTTTTACATTACCTAGGGTATACAGGTATATAAAATAGGTATAAATAACCTTTTACTGTTGCCGAATTTTTCATGACCCCCACATTCAGTCACATGACTCCATATAGGGTAGCAACCCACAGTTTAAGAAGCTTTGGTATAAAGTCCCTTTTTACTCTCCCATCCCATGTATTTTTTTAAAAATCTTAATAGTATTTTTTCCAGTTACATGTAAATATAGTATTTTGAGTTTTTTTGTTTTGTTTTGTTTTTTGTTTTTGTTTTTTGGTGAGGCAATTGGGGTTAAGTGACTTGCCCAGAGTCACACAGCTAGTAAGTGTTATGTCTGATGTCAGATTTGAACTCAGGTCCTCCTGAATCCAGGGCTGGTGCTTTATCCACTGCACCACCTAGCTGCCCCGTAAATATAGATTTTGTTTGTTTGTTTTTTGTGAGGCAATTGGGGTTAAGTGACTTGCCCAGGGTCACACAGCTAGTAAGTGTTAAGTGTCTGAGGTTGGATTTGAACTCAGGTACTCCTGACTCCAGGGCCGGTGCTTTATCCACTGTGCCACCTAGCTGCCCCCACCCCTGTAAATATAGTGTTTTGTTTTTTTTCGGGGCAACGGGGGTTAAGTGACTTGCCCAGGGTCACACAGCTAGTGTCAAGTGTCTGAGGCTGGATTTGAACTCAGGTACTCCTGAATCCAAGGCCAGCGCTTTACCCACTGCGCCACCTAGCTGCCCCGTAAATATAGTTTTAACATTCATTTTTATAAGATTTTGAGTTCCAAATTTTTCTCCCTCCCTCTCCTCCCCCCTTCCCAAGATGGCAAGCAATCTGATATAGGTTATATATGTACAAGCAAATTAAACATATTTCTACATTAGTCATGTTGTGGAAAAATCAGAACAAAAGCGAAAAGCCTCAAAAAAGAAAAAAAAAACAACTCAAAAAGTAAAAATAGTATGGTTCAATCTTCATTTATGTCCCACAGTTCTTTTTCTGGATATGGAGAACATTTTTCATCATGAGTTCTTTGGAATTGTCTTGGAACATCGTATTGCTGAGAAGAGCTAAGTCATTCATAGTTGATAATTGCACATTGTTGCTGTTACTGTGTACAATGTTCTCCTGGTTCTGCTCACTTTACTCAGCGTCAGTCCATTTAAGTTTTCCAGGTCCATCCCACGTCTTTTAGGGAGACCTAAACATAGGGCCACACTGGAAATCTTGAGCAATTATTCCCTGAGGAGCTAAAGCCGGCTTAAGAGTATGAGAAAAGGAAGTCTAATCTCTCTCATTGGAGATCATGTTTTCCAGGACTAAACGTGGTTCAGAATGCATATGTGAGTCCAGAGCAGAGAAACCTCTTATGGGAAAAGTGAGAGGGGCAAGTGCTTCAGCCAGTTGGGCTCAGGAGCTATTTCCAACTCTCTTTGAAAATAAGGAAACTAAGCTATTGAGACTTACCCAAGATCACACAGATAGTAGGTGGGTGCAGAGGCTGATCTATTAAAAGCTACCTCCCTTCCCTCGCCGCCCCTCCCACCCTAGCAGCGACCCTCCTGGCTCTGTTAGAGTTTGCTTCTCAGCTGAGTTCCTAGGATTCAGCACTGGAAGGACCCTTAGAGATTATACAGTCTGATCCTCGTCATTTTACAAATGAGGAAACTGAGGTCCAGAGAAATGCAATGATTTGGCTAAAACTACATGTGTAGCGAATAGCAGAGGTGAGAGGTGGGCAGAAGTGGGATTCGAACGCTATCATTGCAAATGCAGTGATCTTTGCCACAATACCCTGCTTCTTCAGCTTGGAAGATCAGCTTGAGGGTTGTGTGGGATCAGAGGCAGATGCCCGGATGTTGCTCTTTTCACTGGCTTCAACCCAGACCTGATAATCACTGCTCTTCTATATTTGTTCCTCCCCTTGTCTGTCTCAGACCCTGTAGGCAAGGATCCAAGCTACCCACTCCCCATCACTAGTCCCCTCTTTCTATGTTCCTGCCTCACACCCCATCTGCCTCAGTACACAGAAGAAAGAGGACTTTTGTTTCTTTCCTAGGGTTCTTTGGTTCCTAGCAGAAGAGACAGAAAGTTAAGAAAGACCAGGACAGTCCCTGGGAACAGTGGACAGTCCCAGGGACCTACTCAGCAGATCATTGGACTGTGTTGGTTTGAGTGAAGGATCTGTGGGTAAGGTGGGTGGAGTGCGAAGCCTGCAGTCAGGAAGACTCGTCTTCCTGAGTTCAAATTTGGCCTCAGACATTTAGCAACTATGTGATGCTGGGCAAGTCTCTCATCCCTGTTTGCCTTTCTCAAAGAAGACTCCAGACAGAATGTTCTCCCTCCTCATCTCTGCCTCCTGTTCTTCCTAGCTTTCTTTGAGTTCCAGATAAAGTCCCATCTTTTACAAGAAGCCTTTTCTGATCCCTTTTTTTTTTTCAGGGTAATGGGGGTTAAGTGACTTGCCCAGGGTCACACAGCTGATCCCTTTTAACACTAATGCCTTCCTTCTGTTGATGATCCCCAACTGATCCAGTAGGTAGCTTTGATGTAGGAGGCAAAAAGGGGTTAACAGAAAAACCCAAGACCCAAGCTCTAATACAGATATTAGATCCCAGTTAATGGATAACTTCTGTTAGGTTCTCATACCCATAGTGATCAACATCCATAACGGACCAGAACGGGTTAGGTCAAAATAACAATAAAGGAAAAGGACAACCTATAGAAATTCTAATGAAAAATGAATATGTTTTGAAATTAGCCATGGGAATCAGAAAGAGACATGTGCAGAAAAGGCCAAATTTGTCCCCAGATTCACCTTATGACGTGTAAACCCCCAAAACACACCTCCACTGAAAAAGGTACCCACCTCGGGGGTTGGCTTAGGACCCCCAGGAACTCCAAATTAGGATAAGCCCTCCCTTGTAACACCCCTAGGTGGTGAATAGTATAATGAGTAGAACAGACCCTCCCCTGTACCTCCCCAAGGTGGAGATTATTATAATAAGACTGATAATCAATTTATCTATACTATAAATATAACTGTCTTTCCTTTCCTTACTTGAGAGATACCTTTCCACTATTCTGGTTCTTTCCCTATGATCACTCACAGTATTCTAATAAAACTTGGGAAACTGAGTCACTGAGTCTTGTAATTCTTTTGGGACGACTCACAATCAATTTGACCCCAAATTCCAGCCCACATCAGCTTGTTTGTACTTAGTTGTTAGCATGTTGTCTCCCTCATTAGAGTGGTATCTCCTTGAGGGCTGGGACCGTTTATTTGCTTTCTTTGTATCCCCTAGAACTTAACACAGACAGTGCCTGGCACATGTGATTGTTGTTCCAATTGTTTAGTCACCTCCAACTCTTTATGAGTCCATGGACCATAGCACACCAAACAAAGCATGCCATCTTGGTAAAGGTACTGGAGTGGTTTGCCATTTCCTTCTTCAGTGGGTTAAGGCAAATGGAAGTTAAGTGACTTGCTCAGGGTCACATAGCTAGTAAATGCCAGAGGCTGCATTTGAACTCAGGTCTTCCTGACTCCAGGTCCAGC
Source organism: Dromiciops gliroides (assembly GCF_019393635.1). Taxonomy (NCBI): domain Eukaryota; kingdom Metazoa; phylum Chordata; class Mammalia; order Microbiotheria; family Microbiotheriidae; genus Dromiciops; species Dromiciops gliroides. Next base: position 503,615,053 of record NC_057861.1, on the reverse strand, counting down.
GTTCTATCCACTGAGCTGCCTAGCTGCCTGGCACATAGTAGGTACTTAATAATTGCTTGTTTCCTGACCACCTTTCTTAACCTGGGTTTCTTCATCTGGAAAAAGGAGATAACAGTAGAGGGAGAATTCCCTCTCTGTATCACCAAAAAGTTTAGAACATGAAATGGAATAACAAAGTGAGAGCCCAGTATAAAGGTAAGCCATTTGTATGATTTTGAGGAGTTAGGGACTTAATGTTCTATTCTCTCGTTTATATTTGAAAGAATAGCCCAGAGCAGGCAATATTTAACCAAAAAGAATGAGTCACAAATGTTAGAGTTTGAGGAATCAATAAGGAAAGATATTTTGGGCTTTCCTTTGTAGGCAGCCATTTATTCTACCCATAGATTAGGCCAACCCCAAGACAGCTCTCTCCTTTCACTTCCTGGACTAGGTTTGCCAAGACATTGCTGTTAGGCAGGAGGAATGGATTTGGAAGTAGATTTCCTTGATTGTTGACTCCATAGAAGCTAGCTAAGCTGCAGGTCCTCTTCCTAAGGAGACCTCCAGCTTCCTTCTGCCATTCTTTTGTAATAACACTCACTGGGTCCTTGGGACTAGAGAACCCTCTCTTACTAAGGACTGAATCTAATCCTGAGGGAACCTGGCCTCTAAAGAGAAGGATTAGGCAAGCTTCTCAAATTCTAGGATTCTGTATACTCCCAGCCTAGAGCCCCAGGGAAAAAGCTTAAAAAGTCTTAGGTTTGGCTCCTGTCTAGCATCTTCCCAAAAGAGGTCAAAAAGATACATATTGTAGGGGCAGCTAGGTGGTACAGTGGATGGAGCACTGGCCTTGGAGTCAGGAGGTTCTTGGTTCAAATCTGGCCTCAGACACTTAACACTTACTAGCTGTGTGACCCTAGGCAAGTCACTTTACCCCAATTGCCTCACCAAAAAACAAACAAACAAACAAAAGATACTTAATGTAGAGAGTAGCACAGCTGTTGATTCCGTCCATATCACCCTCCAAATAAAGCTTAAGTACACCAAATACTCATAAGTACACACTGACAAATACTTAAAACATGATACAGTAACTTCCATTACACTCACCTAGGAAGTTAATACTAAAAACATTAAAACATAAAACACTGTGCAATTGGTAAATGGCTATTTCACCTTCACCTTGACTCTGCACTGTCTAATCAGCTTCCTCAATGTGTATATCTTCAAACCTAGGTATGGTTTTGGCTCAACCTCCTATATCAGTCATCATCTTTTCCTTTGAGAAATGTGTAGTTGCAGAAAAACTCCTGCTGCCAGTCAACTACAACTAAGATACCCAGGAATTCTTGAACTGGACAGTCTCTGCTGGAATTTGCAAAAATAGATTAGAGGGAGCTTGGGGAACAAAGAGAGGGAAAGAGACTATGTTCCCTTGTTCATCATGGACCAGAGTAAGGAGAATCTGACAAATATTTGAAACTATAAAAGGAGAAAGAATTCATTCATTCAACAAACATTTGTAAAATGTTTGTACTAAACCTAGGTTCACCTATATTTATGTAGAACATTGTGTTGGGAATATTTAATTTTTTTTAATATTAGGTGCTTACCCTCAAGGAGTTTAATGGGAGATAAGACAGAAACATAGTGATGTAAGGAATTAATTGTGATTTGGGGTTTCCATGACACAACTTTGCTTCATTATGGTCAGACTGAAAAGATGTAATCTTAAAAGCTATGCGGCTTTGGCGTCAAATTGCAGTATGTGGATGTAATGAAATATTACGGTGCTGTAAGAAATGACAGTTATGAGCAATTTATAGAAACATAGGAAGCCTTGTATGGCCCTGTAGTCTTTCATCCAGTGACACTGAACTCCTGGCTGTTCCACAAATATGATACTCCGTATCTTGTCTCTGGGTGTTTTATGTGGCTGACCCGCATGCCTGGAATATTCTTCCCTCCTTAACCTCCACTTACTGGCTTCCTTGGCTTTCTTTTTAAGTCTCAACTAAAATGTCATCTTCCCAACACTCTTCTTAATTCTAATACCTTCACTCTGTTAATTCTTTCTTATTTATCTTATGGGTAGCTAGCTATTATAGTGGGTAGAGTGCTAGGCTTGGAGTCAGAAAGACTCATCTTCCTGATTTCAGTGTGACCTTGGGCAAGTCATTTAACCCTGTTTGCTTCAGTTTCCTCATCTGTAAAATGATCTGGGGAAGGAAATGGCAAACCACTCCAGTATCTTTGCCAAGAAGAGCCCAAATGGGGTCACATAGAGTCAGACACAACTGAAACGACTCAACAATAACATTTATCTTTTATAAAAACTTGTTTGTTTACATTTGTTTGCATGTTGTCTCTTCCATTAGATCATGAACTTCTTGAGGGCAGGGACTGTCTTTTGCTTCCTTCTGTAACCCTGGTTCTTAGCGCAGTGCCTGGCATGTAAGTAGGCACTTTAACAAATGTTTATTGATTGATTAACAGATGAAGTGGAAAGTAAGCAGAACTGGGAAAACAATATAATTCCAACAACATAATTGGAAAGAATAAAGTCCAAGGCAAAGTTTCCGTTTCTCTGATGGAGATATTTTGGGGGATCAGGGAGGTACATTATGCTTAATTCCTACCTCCGTGCCTCAAGTCTCTGTGCCCCATTCTTTTCTACTTATCCAAATCCTATCCATTCTTCAAGGCTCAGCTTGAATAACAACTTCACTGTGACCCCAAATTCCCAATGCCAGAAGTGATCTCTGACATCTACAAGAGTGGGCGGCTATGACCAGGTCTGTAATAGCCCTGCCGTCCTTTTATTCACTCATAAAACATTTACCGAGGGTCTTTCCTGTGTAGGAGCCTTGGGTCAAGTTCTAGAAGGGGTGCAGTGGTGAATAAGATATGGTCCCTTTCCTTAAGGGACCTGACAGTCTAATTAAGGAGACAAAATACCTACAGAAATAAATATGAGGCAGGAGTTAATCAGGGCCATGAGAAAGTTAAAAACAAAGCACTATAGGGGCAGCTAGGTGGCACCGTGGATAGATCACTGGCCCTGGATTCAGGAGTACCTGAGTTCAAATCCGGTCTCAGACACTTAACACTTACTAGCTGTGTGACCCTGGGCAAATCACTTAACCCCATTGCCCCACAAAAACAAACAAACAAACAAAAAACAAAGCACTATAGAAGTTCAGAGGAAGGAGGATTTTCTTTTGACGTGAAGGATGGGAGAAGAGTCAGAGACGGGAAAAGGGTCATTTCAACTATGCCTTGATGGACCGCAGCATCCATGCCCTGAGAAGCGAGAAGGGACCTGTGGGATCTAGCTAAGAGGTAGATGAGATGAGGGCTCACCTGGCAGCAATACTGTATTTGGATCTGAACTTGGTAGGACCAATGCTCTATTGGAACTGATCTAAAAGTGTGCCCCTGAAGTGTTGGAGGGGGGGATTTTGTACATTTTCTTGCTAAAAATTTGAATTAAATATACCTTTCTTAAAAAAAAAAAAGATGGGCAGGAAATAAGTTTAATGTGATTGTACATATATAACCTATATCATATTGCTTTCTGTCTTGAGGGCAGGGAGGGAGAAAAATTTGGAACTAAAAATCTTATGAAAACAAATGTTGAAAACTATTTTTACATGTAGCTGGAAAATAATAAAATACTTTTATGATTTAAGAAAAAAGAGTTCCTGGATATCTTAGGACTTCTAAATATAGTATTGCTTTGAAAAATGAAAGGTATTTTCTTAGATGTAGGGCAGGTATACCTCTCTAACATTAGGAGTATCATCACTATTATTTAATGTCTATGTGAATGACAATTTTTGTTTTGGCTGTAATGGAGGGAGAATTCCAGAGACCTCTTGGTCTTGAGTCTGGTGTGAGAGAAACTGTGTTAGATCTGTTATTATTATTTTGTTTTGTTCTGGTTTTTGTTTGTTTGTTTGTGGGGCAATGAGGGTTAAGTGACTTGCCCAGGGTCACACAGCTAGTAAGGGTCAAATGTCTGAGGTCAGATTTTAACTCAGGCCCTCCTGAATCCAGGGCTGGTGCTTTATCCACTGCACCATCTAGCTGCCCCCCTAGATCTGTTATTGACTGGCTTTATAAACTTGGCCAAGCCCCTTTCCTCTACCTAATTTCCTCACACTTCAATTTAAGGGGTTATAAGAGGCAATAAAGGGGAAATTTGCCTACATAAACTTTGAGGTTTGCAAAATGCTTTATAGAAATAAACTCCTTGAAGCCTCACAACCACCCATTATTCCCATTTCACAGTTCAGGAAATTGAGGTTTAGAGAGTTTAATTGACTTTCCCATGATGATACAGCTAGTCAGTATCAGAGAGATTTGAATTCAGCTTTATCCTTACTACCATGGTACTCACTATAGGTACCATCCAGCTTCTAATGATCTCTGATGACCTAGAATGAGTGACTTTAGAAAACATGGTGCTACATATATAACCTATATCAAATTGTTTACCATCTTAACGATGGGAGTGGGGATGGAGGGAGGGAGAAAATTTGTAACTCAAATTTTATTTTTAAAAAAATGAATGTTCTATCTGAGGGGAGGGAGGAAAGGAGGGATAAAAATTGGAACCCCAAACTTTAAATAAAAGTGTTTATTACATTTTAAATGAATGTTAAAAAAATTTACATGTAATTGGAAAAAAATACTATTTTAAAAAAGAAAGCACTGTGCTACACAAGAGATGTGGAGCCAGGATCAAATCTAACCTTAGTACCAGGCATTCTGACTTCTTCCTTAACTGGATTTGACTTTAGTATCCCAGAAACTCTGTCTTTAATCATTGTTGTTGTTCAATCATTTCATTCGGGGTTTTCTTGGCAAAGATACTAGATTGGCTCTTCTCCAGATCATTTTACAGAGGAGGAAACTGAGACAAACAGGGTTAAGTGACTTGCCCAGGGTCATACAGCTCATAAATTTCTGAGGCTGGATTTAAACTCAGGAAGATGAGTCTTCCTGACTCTGGGTCCAATCCTTTATCCACCATGACACCTAGCTGCTTTAATCATTATCCTTGTCTAAACTTTGCCCCATAATGGGGTTAGTGTAATCTTGATTTTCTCTCCCAGACTCTGGAACCCAATCTTCAGTTCCTGCTCCTCTAAAAAGTTTGGCAATGAGTCAGGGTGGGCCAGAAGAGCATGTTCTATGGTGTGCTGGTCCTGCCTGACTGAAGATGCCAGGACATTCTGTTATAGGAGACCTACATGATTCTAACCCTAGGACCTGACCTTCTCTGGCCTTCTGCAAGTGTCCCCAAGTCAGAAGGAACATTCAGTGCCCTTGATTTGCCCTGTGGTCTCCCACAAGGCTGCTAGTGGTAATTATCACCGAGTCAGTGAGTGATTGTCATCATGCCCTCCAAGGCTAAGTCCCCGGTGAGTCCCTCATCCCTCATTCCTAAGCCTTTCATCTCTTGTCAACTGGTGATTTTATAGCTTCTTGCTCTACCCCTGCCCAATACTCCTTTGTTGGTAAAGTATGCTGAAGTAAGTGGGGAAAATCTAATAGGATGGAGACCAAGAGAGGAGAATCTTTCTCTTGCTCCCCTACCCAGGGCAAATACAAAGGCTGGTTGGTTTTAACAGTCCTGTTAATCTGATAGTAAACATTTGGAACCTACATATTATTGCTGGTTCCCTTTCCTTTTGTTTGTGGTCTCCTCTTCCATCTCTGGTCGCTTAGTAGAGAATCCCATGGGAGTTCAGGAAACAAGCTTTCACTTATCTGTTTCCATTCTTCCCTGACCTCAGACTCTTCCTCTTCTCTAGTATCCAAGAATATTAAGGGGAACACTGCCAAGGTTTCTGGTAGGTCTTCATTCTTTGGCCTTGGGAGCTTGGAATTACCTCCTCCTTTGGATCAAGGCAACCTCACCAGAAAAACTCCCTTAAAATGAATGTATTTTACCTGGGACAGGTAACATATTATCCTATGATTGCCTATTAAGACATTGGCTTGGGATTATTTTTTTAATTGTTTCAATTGTTTTTGGAGTTCCTAAGAAAAAGAAACACAGTAATGGGTGGGGTACAGTGGAAAGGGCATCAATGTGAAAGAAGGAAGAGGAGAAAGAGAAGAAGAAGAAGAAGAAGAAGAAGAAGAAGAAGAAGAAGAAGAAGAAGAAGAAGAAAAGGAGGAGGAGGAGGAGGAGGAAGGCTTTAAGATTTGAAAAGTGCTTTGCAAATATTACCCCATTTTATCCTCAGAATAACTCTGGGAGGTAGGTGCTATTATTATTCCATTTTACAAATGGGGAACCTGATGCAAACAGACATTGTGTCTTGCCCAGCATCACACAGCTTTGAAGTGTCAGAAGTCAGATTTGAACTTAGGTCTTTATGATTCTAGGTCCAAAGCTTTATCTATTGCACCATGTTACTTACCTACTAGAGTTCGAATTCTAGCTCCACTTCCTAGGTAACTGTGTAGACTTTGAACAAGTCATTTTATCTTTCTGAACCTCAATGGAGATAAAGATACTTTCACTGCTGACTTCATAAGGTTGTTAGGAAAGTCAAACAGAAGGATAGCATCTCAGAGTTGGAAGTCACCCCAGAAGTCATCTGGTCCAATCTATACCTGAACAAGAATCTTCTCTACAATAAATCCTTGGAGCATGTGATCATCCGGCCTTTGGCGCAAGACCTCCAGTGAGCCAACCCATTCCCATGTTGGATGGATGGATAACTACAGTTGTCAGAGTTCTCCCTGACATCAAGCCTATATATTCCTCTTTGCAATTCCCACCCATTTCTCCTATTCCTGCCTTCCTCAGCATAGCACAACAAATCCAATCCCTCTTCCTCAAGACAGACTTTCACCTACTTGAAGATATCTGTCATGTCTCCCTTAAATCTTCTTCCAGTTAAATGTCTCTAGTTCTATAACCACAAGCTACACACTCTCCAGGTGACTGCCATCCTCCATAAAATATGGGCCTATTTTGGATGTGAATTTGATCCACTTTACCTCAGACTTTCTGGGCATTTCCTCCATAGTCTCTTTCCTCCATGACTTTACTAGCTGGCTTTTCACCCTGGAGAAACTTCTGCCCTGGAGCCCCATTCTCTTGATTGGTAACTATTTCGGGAAAAGCTCTAACCACTCTTCATTTACTCTTGACTCTGCAGTCATATTTCTTGGGGAGCCCTCCTCCCTCCCCCCCACCCCCCCGGGCCAATTCTAGAACTATGACTCATGAAGCCAACTCCACAATTGTTCCTACGTGAAATATGTTAATCTCTTTTCTGATGGTCGTGCTCACTATACCTGGTTACTTTTGGGTCCAAAGTAACCCCTCTTTGGCCACTACTAACTACCCTTTGTGTGTCATTTCTTACATTAGAATATAAGCTTCCTGAGGGAAGGAGCAGTCTTTTCTTTTTGTATTTTGTATCCTCAGCAGTTGACATAGTACTTGGCACATTTATTGTTGTTTTGTTGTTCAGTTGTTTCTGACTCTTTGTGACCCCCTGGTCATGGTGTTTTCTTGGCAAGGATCCTAGAATGGTTTGCCATTTTCTTCTCCAGAGCCAAAAAGAGGTTAAGTGACTTACTTAGGGTCACACAGCTAATAGTGTCTGAGGTCAAATTTGAACTCAAATCTTCCTGACTCCAAGCCCAGTGTTCCATGCTTGGCACATAGTGCTTATTAAGTACTTTTTAAAAATTCATTCATTGATTCTTTGAATTCAGGTATAAGACTTTACATTTATTGCTATTAAGTCTCATCTTATTAAATATGAACCAACATTCTAGCCTGTCAAAACCTTTTGGGGACATCTGACTATCCATCAGAGGCAGCTAGATGGATCAATGGATAGAGCACTGGACGTGGAGTTAAGAAGACCTAAACTCAAATGTGACCTCAGACATCAACCAGCTGTGTGACCCTGGCAAGTCACTTCACCCTGTTTGCCTCAGTTTCCTCATCTGAAGAATGAGCTGAGAAGGAAATTGGAAACCACTCCAATATCTTTACCAAGAAAATCCCAAATGGCTAATAACAATGACTGTCACTATTTGCTTTTTGTCATCTACATATTTGGCAAGCATGGTATTATGATCGTATTCACGTCATAGATTAAGATATAGAACAGTACACAGTACACTGAGGCACTGATGAACTAAAAACTACTCTTTGCATGATGTCATTCAACCAATTCTGAATTTAACTTTATCTTTTTAAAAAAAGTTTTATTTTAACTTAGCCAACATATAATCAACTTCTTTCTTTCTTTCTTCCTTTCTTTCTTCCTTTCTTCTTCCTTCCTTCCTTCCTTCCTTCTTTGTTTGTTTGTTTCTTTCATGTGTGACTTACCCTGGGTCACACAGCTAGTGAGTGTCAGAAGCTAGATTTGAACTCAGGTCTTCTTGACTCCAGGGCAGGTGCTCTATCCTCTTCACCAACTAGCTGCCCACATATCTTCATATTTTCCATTGGATAGTCCCTTCTTGTAACAATATGAAAAACCCTGTCAAATACTTCGTTAAAATTTAAATGAACAATATCTCCAGAATTCCTCTGATCTATCATTTTTGTTTTGCTTTTTTAAAAAAGGAAATTGCTTTAGACTGGCATGACCTACACTTGGTGAAACCACATAGAATTTCTTTGATTACAGTTTCCTTTCCTAGATGTTTAGTAATGATTTTTAAAATTGGTATATCTTTAGTCCTTCTCCTGAGCTCTAGTCCTATGTTGCCAACTGCCCCTTGGATATTTTGAATTAGATGTTCTGTAGGCCTCTCAAATTAAACTTGTCCCAAAATGAGCTCCTCCTCCTCTTCTTCCTCTCCTTCTTCTCCTTCTCCTCCTCCTCCTCCTCCTCCTGCTTCTTCTTCTTCCTGTTCCCCCTCTTCCTCTTCCTCCTCTTCCTGACTCTAGAGCTAGTGTCTCTTCTTAATCTTCTTATTTTGATTATGGCCACCTTCATTCTTCTGGCCATCTAGGCTTATAACCTAGGTGTCATGCTTGACTTCTCATTCTGACTCACCCAGTATATCCAATCAGCTCTTAAGCCTTATCAATTTCACCTCTACATATTTTACATCCATCCCCTTCATCATCTCTTTCTTGGACTATGGTAATAGTCTTCCAGCTGGTCTCCCTGCCTCACATCTCCCCCCTTTCTAATTCATTCTCCACACATAGATGTCAAAGAAGTACTAAACCATCGGTCTGACCATGTCAGTGCTCTATTCAATGAACTCCAATGGCTTTCTCTCACCTCTACCTTCAAATATGAACTCCTCTGTTTGGCATTTAAAACCCTTCACAACCTGATTCTGACCTACATTTTCAGCCTTATTATACATTTCTCCTCCCTTTTCATTTCTTAGAACACAACCACATACCACTTATTTAGCCATTTCCCAAGTGATGGGCATCTCTTCACTCTCCAATTCTTTGCCACCACAAAATGAGCTGCTTTAAGTCTTTTTGTACATATAGGTCCTTTCCCTTTTTCTTTGATTTCTTTGGGATACAGACCTAGTAGTGGTATTGTTGGGTCAAAGGAAAAAAAAAGATATGCATAGTTTTATAGCCCTTTGGGTACCTGATTGCTATTCATTAATAGGGAAAGGAAGATGCCAAGCTTTATTTCCAATGCTTATCTCCATTCCCACCAAATGCCAGTCCCACAATGAACACATATATGTGTTCATATAGCAAATGACAAAGAAACCTATATAAATAGGTTTTTTTTTGTTTTGTTTTGTTTTTTGTTTTTGTTTTTGTTTTGTTTGCTGGGCAATTAGGGTTAAGTGACTTGCCCAAGGTCACACAGCTAGTATGTGTCAAATGTCTGAGGCTGGATTTGAACTTTTTTGAACTCAGGTCCTCCTGAATTCAAGGCCTGCGCTTCATCCACTGCACCATCTAGCTGCCCCTATAAATAGGTTTTGATAGCAAAAGAGAAACCAGAGGAAGTATACACAGGAGAATATAAACCACTCATACAGAGATGAAGGAGTTTCCCCACTGGGAGCAAAGCAAGTCCTCTCAAACAATAGAAAAAGAGTCCCAGGTCTCACCCAAAGGGAGATTTCCCCCAAGTCTCTAATTTAGTAATCTGTGAATAGTGACAAGATCCAAGTTTTGCATATTGGCTTCTTCCCAGAGTCTTTCTCTCCCTTCAGCAACCTGACAAGAGGTTTGAATGGTATATCTTTCCTCTTAAAGCTGGAAGGTAGAAGAGTCCCAAATCTCTCACCTTTCTCATTTTGCCCCATCCCTCATGCAAGCCTGGGGCACTGATCTTCACCAGAGAGGAGAAAGTTTTATACCCATGGGCTCTGAGGTTTGGGATATAGTATGATCTCTACTTATCTTTTTTAGCTAAAGATCATTCTACATGGCAAAGAAAAGAGAAGCAAAATTAGAGTTGAACAACTCTTCCTTCTCTCTGCAGTCCATTAACATCATTCAATGAACCCAGGGAGTAGGGCCGTTCCTTCTTTGAGCCTCTTCTACTGCCTAGAGCTAGTTTTTTTGTTTGTTTGTTTTTGCAACAAACATTTATTTTATTTTTTTCCAGTTACATGTAAGGATAGTTTTCAACATTCATTTTCATAAGATTTAGAGTTCTAAATTTTTCTCCCTCCCTTCCTTTCCTCCCCCCTCCACAAGATAGCAGTCAATCTGATATAGGTTGTATATAGACAATCCACAAGTGTAGAGCTAGCTCTTTTTGTTAGCTTTCTTTACTAGCTTCAGTTTATTCTGAGCCTTAGCACTCCTGATAATCTTACAGGACTGTGCTTCAGTTTTATGTTACTTGTGTTATCTATCCTTGCTTCCTCTTCTCTTTTGTATATTTCTTTTTTTGAAATCTAGCCTTTTAAAAAGTGTCTTTCTCTGGCAGTTCTTACTTTTTCTTTTCATCAGAATTGTTCCTCTTTGTTATCTGATGAATTTAACTCTTAAAATGCAGTCTTGGGGGCATAGTAATGTAATAGAATCATTCCTTAAAATAAATATATTATGCTATGAAAAGTTATGAAAGAGGTAATTTAGGAGAATACTGGGTAGTATGAGCTGATGCAGAGTGAAATGAGGATAACCCAGAGCACAATTTATATGAAGCTGACAACATCATCAATTAAAAAAACTTTATGAACTCTGAGCAATGTAGGGACCAACCATTCTTCCAGAGGATCTACGTGAAGCACGTTACCCTACTCCTGACATGCCCCACTGACAAAGAAGAACAGATGTCCATGGAAGGTGGCTCAGAAAAGGAAGACAGATAAAAATAAAGAAAAGATTCCAAGGAAAATGCCAGAGTCTAGAGACTCCAGTAAAAAAATATACAAGCTCCACTGGAATACACTTACATGCATTTCTGTAAATACGCTGGAAACACAAAACCCAAGGGATAGAGTGATGCAGCTAAAGTTAGACCAAGAGATTCTGGAATTTATTAATGACAACAATAACTAGTTCAAGAAATTTCCTCAGATGACCCCATATCACCAGATGCTGTTATACCAGGTTGCTGCCCATTTTGGAATGGACCACAATGTTGACCAAACTGGAAAAGCTGTTATCATCAACAAAACCAGTAACACAAGGATCCCAGAACATATGTTCTTAGAGCACGTCCAAGATGAGAAGGATGTAGAATTTCAGCAGAAGTTCATCTTGAAGAGAGATGACAACAACATGGACTGGGACGATAACCAGATCAGTTCTATTAAAGGAGGGAAGGAGGAGTAAGTCCCTAGAAGAAGGAGACAGGAAGAATATCAGAGGTTCTACATAGAATAGTTGCCTGAGAGACTGGCCAGAATAGATATCTAAATGACATGGGGGAAGTGGGAGGGGCTGAGCCACACCTCTAGCAGTTGCTACAACAGCACAGACAGTGAGATCCTATCCCTAGAACCCTGGTCCTGGAGCAGCAGAGACTCAAAATGGCTCTGTCTGTGGTATGTGGCCACTTATTACCAAAGCCAGGAACTTCTGTGGGATCTCTATTCTCACCTGGAGTGACAGCACTGGGAGCCATGAAAGAGGCAGTGTAGAAAGAATCTCTGTGAAAGCAATCTGAAACTATGCCCAAAGGGCTGTAAAACTGTGCCTACTTTGATCTACCAATACCACTGCTAGGTCTATATCTCAAAGACATAAAAAAGGGGGGGGGGGAACCTATTTATACAAAAACATTTATAGTAGCTCTTTTTGTAGTGGCTAAGAATTGGAAATCAGTTTGGGAATGGCTAAACAAGCTGTAGTATATGTTCGTGATAAAATATTATTGTGCTATAAGAAATGATAAGCAGGATGATTTCAGAGAGACCTGGAAAGACTTACATGAACTGATGCAAAGTGAAGGAAGCAGAACCAGGAAACTGATACTGTCTGAATATAGACTGAAGCATGCTATTTTGTACTTTCTTTTATTCTTTTCCTTTTATTTGAGTCTACTTGCACAAAACAACTAACATGAAAATATTTTACATGATTGAACATGTATAACATATCTGATTGCTTACAGTCTCAGGAAAGGAAGCGAGGGAGAGAGGACTCCCAGGTCCCACAGACCCCATATATGGTTCAGTGAAGTCACTATACATACTACAACATGGACCAACAGAGGCAAAAGCCTGGAGACCTGTAGCACCCTGAGAGCAGGCCCCCAGCCAACACACAGATGAATAGCCCCATCACATCTCCCATTTGGTCCCCAACACCGCCTCCTGTCACCAGCCTCAGGAGCGCCTGGACAGGACACAGTATCCTTGCTATCCTTACACAGTGCCCAGCCCAGAGCAATGGGCACTACTCCCTCCTGGGCCAACCATTACAATAACATGTGATCATCTGTCCACACGAGGAACAGATTAGAATGAAGCATGGAAACTGGGGAGGTGACAGATCTCACCGAAGGCATCACCAGCAGAGACAGACAAATTCCCCCAAGATCTAGTGGTTCAGGGACGCTTAGAGACTGCCAGGTAGCAGTGGAGTGGGGACAGGGGAGGTTGAGGGTGGGGATGGGGAGGGTGTAGTGGGGAACAAGAACAGGACTGCTGAGAATGGCCAGCACACAGATCTGGCTGCCACCAGAGGCCCAGCATGCCTCCCTCTACCTCAACAACAACTTGAGTTACTTTGAACTTCAAGTGGCCAAAAAGAACTACGACCTGAGGGTCCTGGGGCAGGCTGCTCCCCATAGGCAGAGGAGGGGAAGAGGCTGGCATCACCGGCTGGGAGCCGAGGTGGGGTGGGCTAGAGATAACAGAAGAAGGACAGATGGAGATGCCGATCCAGACGGACATGTAAATATACAGGATGCTAAGGAGCCCAATGGAGACTGAGGCCAGTCTCAAGCACTCGAGACTGGACTTTTAAAAAACCCTCTAAACTTTTAAAATAACTTCTATCTCTGTGGGATCATTTATTTCATTACTCATTCTTTCCTTGTAATTATTTGCCTTTCTTGTGTTTCTGTTATTTTATGGTGCTTGTAAGTAAAGAAAATGGCAAACCACTCCAATATCTTTGCCAAGAAAACCCCAAATGGGGTAAGACTGGACTGGAACAACAAACGCAACAAATATTCTTCTCATATCTTCTCCCCCAGCACCCCTCAGCAGTGACTTAAATACCACTCTTGTTGAACATCTATCTTTTTGTTGTTGTTATAAAATAGGGGTTTTCTCTACTATCTTTTCGCTCTCCTTCTTCAAGTGGCTCCTTTCCTTTCTGTGTCCCTCTCTTAGCCATCCTCTCCCTCCTTTTTTGCACATCCCTTTTACCATCCTGACTCCCAAATGTATTTCTTTCATATATTGAGAGTGGTATGGAGAGGTCCTATATTCCTCACTCCCCTCCTCCATCTCCACTCTTATTTTTGGTCTTTATAAATATATTTATATAGACAGAATTGAGAAGAAGAAAAAAAAATTATTTTCTCTCTCCTTTCACTTTCTTGTCTCCCCTATTCTGTGAGTTTAAACCTGTGCCTACCCCTCCTTTCATCTACCCCAACCCCCCAGAACATGCATATATATTGGGGTTTTTTAGGTTCCTGTGGGAGTAACAAATATAGTATTTAATCATACATACAAATATATGCTATGTATGTTTACTGTAAATTTTTATTAAGCTGGGTATTTTGTTTGTTTTGAGGGGTTGTTTGGGGAGTTTTTATTTTAATTTGGGTGGTTTTTTTTTTAAAGATCATCTGTCCCTGGGGAAAAAAATACTGGAATGCCACAATGAGGGAAAAAATACAAGAAAACTGTCCAGAACTTCTGTATAATGGAAATAAAATACCAATTAAAAAAACAATAGATTGCCTCCAGAACAAAACAAAATAAAACAAAACCTGTACTTCAAACTCCCTGACACATGGCAATTAAATTTTGCCATTCTCATGACGAATAACAAATTCTGCAAGCAACAAAAAAACCCAAACTTTTTGTACAATTTAAAATTAATTTTAATAACAAGATTATTCCACATCCTCTAATAACTGCAGAAGAGAATGGAACAGTATATTCTGAAAAGCAAAAGATCATAGGAGTTTAACTTTAAAGCTAAAAGGGACCTCAGAGGTTATCAGTTCTAACTGCAACCCAAAATTGCATACCTTACAAGCCTAAGCCTATCCTATATTTGAACTATTCCTGAAAAAGAGAAAAAAAGAAGACATGAGAAAAATACTTGACTTATAAACATCCTAAAATAACAAAAACACAGGAAAGGTAAATAATTACCAAGAAAAGAATAAGTAATGAAATAAATTATCCCATAGAGATAGAGATTATTTTTAGAAGTCATGGGGTTATTTTCTTTCTTTTTTTTTTTTTTTTTAAAGAGGTTATAAGGGGGCAGGTGGTGGCGCAGTGGATAGAGCACCGGCCCTGGATTCAGGAGGACCTGAGTTCAAATCCGGCCTCAGACACTTAACACTTACTAGCTGTGTGACCTTAGGCAAGTCACTTAACCCCAATTGCCTCACTAAAAAAAAAAAAGAAAAAGAAAAAGAAAAAAAAAAAAAGAGGTTATAGGGGGCAGCTAGGTGGTACAGTGGATAAATCACCAGCCCTGAATTCAGGAGTACCTAAGTTCAAATCTGGCCTCAAACACTTGACACTTACTAGCTGTGTGACCCTGGGCAAGTCACTTAACCCTCATTGCACAGCAAAAAAAAAAAAAAGGTTATTTTCTAAAAGGAGAAAAGAAAAAAAACCCTCACCTGTAGTTTTAAAAGGGGGGGGAGGGAGTAGAGTCATCAAGAGATTTTTTAAAACTTTAAAGAGACATTTAAAAATCAAAGACATACATAGAATTAAAATGAGAAGCAGGAACCAAATTTACTATGTATCAGGTGAATAAAAAACTAGAGTTCAAATCATACTATTGGACAAAGCAAAAATAACAATTTATAATATTAAAAGAGACAGGCATGGGAAAGACTGAATCAGAAACAAGAGAGCAATATCAACATTAAACATGCAGCAAATGATATCACATCTAAATTCATAAAGGAAAAATTAACTGAATTACAAAAGGCCATAGCAAAGCAATAATAGAAGGGGACTATAATGTTCCTCTCTCAAAGAAGATTAGATAAATATCTCTAATAAGACTCTGATATTGAGTATAAATAGCAATCGTTTGTATTCTGGCCAGAAACTCTAAAGTTCTTATCCTCCCAGATTGATTTTTTTTTTTTGAGTAGGCAAAGTAGGTCATCTTTTGCCTCATTTCTTTCTATCTTCAAATCACTGAATGGGCGTTGCTTCAAACAAACTGAGACCTGGGAAAGACCTTAGTCTTTACCAGTGTCTTGCCACTGGACTCAGATGACTCTGGAGGAGAGAGTGAGGCTGAAAAAAAAAAAAGAAAAGGGGCAACTAGGTGGCTCAGTGGATAAAACACTGGCCCTGGATTCAGGAGGACCTGAGTTCAAATCTAGTCTTAGCCAACTTGACACTTACTAGCTGTGTGACCCTGGGCAAGTCACTTAACCCCAATTACCTCACCCAAAAAAGAAAAAAAAGATGCATGCAGCTATCCATGCAGACTTCCTTTCTGCAAAGATCTGTCTCCAAGAGTCTACTGTACATATCTAAGGTTTTTTGCTTATACTCACTGTTAGCTCTTTGGTTTGATTTTGTTTTATTTTATTTTTCAGAGTTAATAGTTGGGGTATTACCTGTGTGATGGTATTTTTCAGAATTAACACCAGTTGCATAACCTCTGTGACTCTTTGATCATTTATCTTCAGGGTTTGACAGGCCCTCTCTTGCCTTAAGCTGAGATTTCATTTCTTTCCCATCTAAAGAGTTCATTCACTAGAGCATTTTCCTTCTTTCTTTCTTTCTTTTCTTCCTTACTTCCTTTTTTTTTTTTTTGCGGGACAATGAGGGTTAAGTGACTTGCCCAGGGTCACATAGCTAGTAAGTGTCAACTGTCTGAGGCCATATTTGAACTCAGGTCCTCCTGAATCCAGGGCCAGTGCATTATCCACTACACCCACCTAGCTACCCCTTAGAGTATTTTCTAATTTGTACAACTTCTCTGATTTATGTTTGCTTTGCACTTAGATAGATGGGTTTACTCTGCTATTTGTGTATGGGATATGTGGGGTGTTCAAGGAGGACTAGCACCTCTGGTGTGAGAGCTTACTGAGCCCTTTTCAGGGCCGCTCATCCACCCTTGGTGTCCATTTTTACCCGTCACTTGTGGCTCCAAGAAACTGGAGCATACACAGTGGCCACACCCCAGGTAAACTGTCTGGGCTCAAAAGCTGTTGGTAAATTAGGGGGATGTCTACACTAAATTTGTGAAGATTTCCCCCTGGCAGAATGGGTGGGTGAGGACAATTTGTTCCAATGGCCTTGAAAGTAGCTGAAGTAGGCACTGTGGAACTGTTAGAGCTTGGTTGAAAATGCCAAGGTCCTCTGATGGCATCCCAGGCCATCACCAGCTGTTTTGACTTGTGTCTTGCCACTGGACTTCAATGACTCTGGAAGAGAGAGTGAGGCTGACAACTTTGTGAAACTTTGCCTCCCTTAAATCCAATTCATGCATGACTCAAGACATCATACTGTGATGTCGTTGGTCCTCTTCCAAAATGAAGGCCAAAATAACAACAGTTATTTGTGACGGTCTTTTGTGTAACCAGTTTGGTAGGAAGGAGTATAAGTTAAAAGATTCACCTTCCTTTAAAAGTAACCAGAGGGGGCAATTAGGTGGTGCAGTGGATAGAGCACCGGCCCTGGATTCAGGAGGACCTGAGTTCAAATCCAGTCTCAGACACTTGACACTTACTAGCTGTGTGACCCTGGGCAAGTCACTTAACCCTCACTGTCCTGGAAAAAAAACCAACCCATATAACCCCCCCCTCCAAATCAAACAAACAAACAAACAAAAAGATACATACAGACCAGTAGTGAATTGGGTTAACCAGCTTTATCAAAATACCAGCTTTTAATAACACTAGTAATAATTTTTGTTCACTCATGTCTGACTCTTCATTACCCCATGCACTATAGTACACCAATACTATCCATGGGGCTTTCTTCTTCTTCTTCTTCTTCTTTTTGCGGGGCAATGAGGGTTAAGTGACTTGCCCAGGGTCACACAGCTACTAAGTCTCAAGTGTCTGAGGCTGGATTTGAACTCAGGTCCTCCTGAATCCACGGCTAGGGCTTTATCCACTGCGCCACCTAGCTGCCCCCCATGGGGCTTTCTTGGCAAAGAGACTGAAGTGGTTTGCCATTTCCTTCTCCAGTGGATTAAGGCAAACAGAGGGTAAGTGACTTTCCCAGGGTCACACAGCTAGTAAGTGTCTAAAAGCCAAATTTGAACTCAGGTCTTCCTGACTCCAGGGCCAGTGCTCTATCCACTGCACCACTTAGCGGCTGCATCATCATCATCATAGCTAACATTAATATATCACCTTAAGGTTTTAAAGCACTTTTTAGAAATTATTAGAAGCTAGTTGGACAGAAATGCAAGAAATTTTCAACAGATGAAGATGATTTTTTGGAATAGATACATATTCTCCCAGGAGAGGGAGGCGTCACCATTGACATCCTCAGCAAACAAAACAGTCACCACAATTGGCTCTGAAAAATGATACTGGCTCCTGGTTGTTCTGCAATGATCAACCACAGTCCTTTCCCTAGCATGTCATCCCACTGGGATGTCACTGGGATGACATGCTAGGGAAAAGACTGTGGCATTTGAACTTAGGTCCTCCCAACTTCAGGGCCAGGGCTCCATCCACTGTACCACCTAGCTACCCCAACCCAGTCCTAGCCTCTCTGTTGACCTCCAGTCTCTCATCTCTAACTGCCTGTGAAGTTTTTTTTTTTTTTTTTTTTGGTGAGGCAATTGGGGTTAAGCGACTTGCCCAGGGTCACACACCTAGTAAGTGTCAAGTGTCTGAGGTGGGATTTGAACTCAAGTCCTCCTGAGTCCAGAGCCGGTGCTCTATCCACTGCACCACCTAGCTGCCCCTGCCTGCGAAGTTTTATTATGTAGACATCTTAAACTCAACATGCCCAAAACTGAACCCATTATTCCCTCCACTTCCCTAACCCTCTCCTCTTCCTAATTTCCCAATTACTATTGAAAATACCTCCATCCGGTCCTCTCCTATCCTTTGCAGCTCAGACGCTCCCATACAGAGCTCCCACACACGCTCGCACTCTTTTTTTGTTTTGTATTTTTGGGGTTTTTTTGAGGGCAATGAGGGTTAAGTGACTTGCCCAGGGTCACACAGCTAGTTAAGTGTCAAGTGTCTGAGGCTGGATTTGAACTCAGGTCTTCCTGAATCCAAGGCCAGTGCTTTATCCACTGTGCCACCTAGCTGCCCCACACGCTCGCACTCTTACCCACGAGTTCTTGCCCCACACTGCTATATCCCTACTATGAACCATGGGCCGCTAGAAGGAGCTTGCGTCACACTGGGGGGACCTGCTGCAGATCCAGTACTGGCTGCTGTGCCAGGCTCTCCCTGAATGCCTTGAGACGCTCATACTAGTGATATTCGGCTGTGGCTCTGTGGCCCAGGTTGTGCTGAGCAGAAGGACACACGGTAGCTTTCTTACCATCAACCTGGCTTTTGGCTTTGTAGTCACACTTGGTATCCTTATTGCTGGCCAGGTGTCTGGGGCCCACCTGAATCCAGCTGTCACCTTTGCCATGTGCTTCCTGGTGAGGGAGCCATGGATCAAGCTGCCCATCTATACACTGGCCCAGACATTGGGGGCCTTCCTAGGGGCTGGGATTGTCTTTGGGCTATACTATGATGCAATTTGGGCCTTTGCTGGTAATGAACTTTTTGTCTCTGGCCCCAGTGGCACTGCTGACATCTTTGCCACCTACCCCTCTGGCCACTTGGACATGGTCAATAGCTTCTTTGACCAGGTCATTGTCACGGCATCACTCATCGTCTGTGTGTTGGCTATCATGGATCCCCACAACAACCCAGTTCCCCGAGGTCTGGAAGCCTTTCCTGTTGGCTTTGTGGTCCTGGTCATCGGTACATCCATGGGTGTCAACTCTGGTTATGCTGTTAATCCAGCTCGAGATTTTGGTTCCCGCCTGTTCACCGCCATTGCTGGCTGGGGTTCTGAGGTCTTCATGTAAGTGATAGATGCCCTTCTTTCTACTCCCTCCCTCTTTCTTTCTACTTTGGTTCCAACTTCCAACCTGGTCCCCCTCATTGGACTCTCCCTATTTTCCATCCTCCCTAAAAAGGGTCATCAGGGCAACTATGTCCTTCACATTACCTTAAAATAAATACCTTATGAGAGGACTGGTAAGGAGGGTTGATTGGGCTCTGTATGCCAGGAACCTCATACAGGTCTTTCCTTTTTCTTTCTTTCCAGAACGGGTCGGTACTGGTGGTAGGTCCCCATCGACTCACCACTTCTTGGTGCCATTGCTGGAGTTTTTGTCTATCAGCTCATGATTGACTTTCACCTGGAGACTCCACCTCCTTCCACAGAGCAGGAGAATGTCAAGCTGGCTCATGTGAAACACAAAGAACAGATCTGAGTTGGGAGTTACACCTCCCTCTCCCTCCAGGATCCCCACTCCTTCCCTTAGGAACTAACACTGATAGGACTGTGCCAGAGATATGTCCCCAAAGCAGCCATAGCCTCCACTTCTCTGGTCCCCATCCCTCCCACTCCTCTGGCCCTAGGAGACCCTTTCCTGAGGGCTATGTTTAGTAATAATGCTAAAAAAAAAAAAAAGACCCCTCAAATCTCTCTCCCCACCCTAGGGGGTCAATGAATCCTTGGGAATCCTGGTCAGTATGGATTTACAATGGATGTTGGACCTAAGGCCTGCCCTGAGAGTGTCAGACCTGAAGTAGGATATTTGCCAGAAACAATAAATCAGTTTTGAGTTCTTGGAAGGTTCTCCAGAGGGAAAAGGAGAGGGAAAGGCAATGGCTAGAAGCTCAGCAGATGTGTGAAAGAGGCTAGATAGGTGAGAGATGCATAGGTGTGAGGGTAGTTACAGCTATACAAGGGCACTTTAGCTTTGGGAAAGTCCCTCATTCATTCATTCATTCATTCAATCCTGATATGGGAGAGGTTTAAATGAAAGGGATTCTAAATGGAGACATGTTAAATGTATGACAGTACAAATGTAAAGAAAGCCCAAATGTCTGTGCGTGTGTGTGTGTGTGTGTGTGTGTGTGTGTGTCCAGGTATGAGTGATTGCAGATGTGTGTCAACTGAGATGTGTGTGTAAGGGGGAGGGTACATTTGATGAATATGTCCCAGAAAAGAGAGAGACCCAAAAGTAGAGGATCTCACTAGACTTTGAGGAAGGGGAGTCAGGGAGAGCAGAAGAACCTCAAGAGAGAGGCATTAATTTGTCTAGGATGGGGGTGTGTGTGTTGGGGGGGCTCAGAATTTGAGGTTCAGAGCTCTGCACAGAGGCAGAAGCCATTCGCATGTTCCCAGCATGAGGGGAGGGGGTGGGTGCTAAGTATAGGTGTATATTTCATTTTGGCAGATGTTACAGCTGGGGTTGGGGACCTTCCTTTCCAAACCAATACCCCTTGTTCCTTGCTCCTGGGTGTTCTCATTCCCTCTAGGCATTTCCAGGATGGTTCAAATAAGGGTGCCTATTCCTTAAATACTCCTTATTCACTATGTGGATACCCCCACTCCCTATATACTCTTTCTTGTATTTTTTAAAATAAAGACATTTACACAGAAAAAAAAAAAGAAAGAAAAGAAAATACCTCCATCTCCCAGGCACCCACACTCACAACCTGGATGACTCCTCATTCATCCTTGTCTCCTCACTCTTAATTACCCCACAACCAATCTGTTGCCATGACCTGTCAATTTTACCTTTGTAATATCTCTTCTATATTTTCCTCCTTTCCTTTGGTTCTGCCGCTACCCTGGCATAGGCACTCATCACCTCACATCTGGATCATTGAAATAGTGTGTTGGTTGGCCTATTCCACAAATCTCTCCCCACTATATAGTCCATCCTCCCCTCAGCTGCTGTGAGAAATAATTATTAATAATCAATATCTTGGGGGACCCAGAGATCTCTCCTTTTTAGTCCTATTTTCTCTCCACTCAAAGACAAGACCTCCTTGAGAGATTTCATCAAATCTCATCTAGGTCAAACCCAACCCAAACTGAAGCTAACAAAAGGAGCCTTGGGTGGAGACAGATTCTTTTGTCTAGATAAACCGAAGGACTTTACTGGTGAGATTTGGCCTGCTTGAACCAGTTCTGGATAGGAACCATTGTGCTGCTGGGTAGGGGTCTCTATATGTCATCTCCACTTGAGTCACATATCCCCCGACTTCATTTTAATATAAGCCACCTCTGAATCATGTCAACCAATTAGATTTGATTGCTGTGTGATGGGAGGCAAAACAGGCACTAGCCAATCTGTGTCAGGCTGGGAAAATGCTTGTGCAGCTGGGGTTCTTTGCAGATAAGCTGACCCTCCTATCTTCATAGTTTAAGCAGTTCCCAAAAGGAAAAGAATGAAGCTTTTACCATCACCTTGCTCCTCCCCTTCAGGAGGGGTTTTATCCTTTTCCCAGCCTTTATTCATAACTTTCCCCTCCCATGGCACACCCCTTCCTGTTTTCTCCTCCTCCTTTTGTTATACTGTTGGAAATATGGGTTCCACTTGTAGGTTCATTTCTCTTGTAATAACCCTGGTTTTCACGTAAATCTCATGATATTGTGATTGTCTATTGACACATGTTGTCTCTCCTGACATTGTCATTGCCTGTTGACACATGTTGTCTCATCTGACATTGTCATTGCCATTGCCTGTTGACACATGTTGTCTCTCCTGACATTGTCATTGCCTGGGGACACATGTTGTCATTGCTTTTTGACACATGATATCTCTCCTGACATTGTCATTGCCTGTTGACACATGTTGTCTCTCCTGACATTGTCATTGCCTGCTGACACATGTTATCTCTCCTGACATTGTCATTGCCTGTTGACACATATCTCTCCTGACATTGTCATTGCCTGTTGACACATGATATCTCTCCTGACATTGTCATTGCCTGTTGATACATGTTGTCTCTCCTGACATTGTCTTTGCCTGTTGACACATGTCTCTCCTGACATTATCATTTCCTGTTGCCACATGTTATCTCATCTGACATTGTCATTGCATGTGGACTGTGGTAAAAATTAATATCGAAAGTTTTAGCTGAATCATTTGGGAGGGGCCACACCTGGCCCACCCTGGGATTACGTATGTTACTAAGAAGGACCTCCCCTTTTGGGGGAGGAAAATGCCAGACGTGACCAGAAGGGAGGGAACTTCTGGTAGGAGGGGTGTGTTCAAAAAGTTTGTGGTCTTTTCGGCCTGGGGTGCAGTCTGGTGGTGCTTGGCTCGGCTCGGTGGTGGGGTGTTTCATGCTCAGTCTTGGACATGCTGGTTTTTGGCCTGGTGGGCAGTTCGGGATTGGTGAGTTTTATGAAGGGAAACCCTAAATTCCTTTGAACTAGCTTAATTGGGAACTCTCTGGGATCACATAGGCTAAGCTTAGAGTTAAGACTGTCCATCTGTATTTCTACTTCCTCATTTACCTAATTGGTTTCACCTTTGTGGTCTAATTAATTCCCAAGCAATAAAACCTGATCCTTTATGAACTAAAGCTCAGAGGCTCCTTTTCTTATTGGCCTGGGAGGAATATATAAAAGGGAAAGTTCAAAAGAGAGATTAATACTCCATAAATCAAATTTTGGCCCTCACAGTTCACATGTTATCTCTCCTGACATTGTCATTGCCTGTGGACACATGTTGTCCCTCCTGACATTGTCATTGCCTGTGGACACATGTTGTATCTCCTGACATTGTCGTTGCCTGTTGACACACGTTGTCTCTCCTGACATTATCATTGCCTGTTGCCACATGTTATCTCATCTGACATTGTCATTGCCTGTTGCCACATGTTATCTCTTCTGACATTGTCGTTGCCTGTGGACACATGTTGTCTCTCCTGACATTGTCGTTGCCTGTTGACACACGTTGTCTCTCCTGACATTATCATTGCCTGTTGCCACATGTTATCTCATCTGACATTGTCATTGCCTGTGGACACGTCATCTATCCTATTAGACTGAGTTCCTTGAGATCAGGGAATATCCTACTTCAAATCCCCAGTACTTAACATAGTGCCTGGCACATAGCAAGTACTTCAGAAATGTTCATTGACTGACTGAGTTCCAGAATTCTGAGCTGCAATGGGCTAAAGCTGATTGGATGGATATCCACACTAAATCTGGCACCAAAATAGTGAGCCCTTGGGCATGGGAGGGGAGTTTAATGCTCGAGCAGGGCTGAGGTTAGAAACAGCAGGATAAAGTGCCCATGCTGATCAGCAGTGGGATTAGACCCCATGAGTCACTATTGTGCTTCCAGTCTCCATGAAATAGGGAGTCTCCAAATTTTTTTTTAAATTAAATTAAAATTAAATTAAATTAAATATGTATGTATGTATGCGTGTATCTATGTATATATTCCCAAGGGGAACCATAGGTTTGACAAAATGGAAGTCTGTCTCAAACAATGCAACTTTTTTTTTAAATGGCATCTGCCAACCATGAGGCCTTTTCATCCCCTACACAGGATGATCTAACACATATATCTCCCTTTTAGACTGGGTAAGGCAGCCTCAGAAAGGGGCAGTGATTTATCCCAAGTTATACAGCAAGGTAATGGCAGCCCTATCTGTTCCCTTCTTCACTACCCCCACCCCCAACCAAACACACACACACACATACACACACACACATGCACACCTATCCTGCATCCATTCTCAGAGGGCTTTTTTCTCAACTGGTAGCTTTTCCAAGTGGAATTTTAGGCACAATTCCCAATCCTTTGGGGAAGGTATGGTCTTACATCCTTTAAACTACAGTACAGTATATAATTAGCTGCATATTCTGACAGAAAGCCTGGTGTAATGAAAAGATCACCAGTTTGTTCTTGTTTAGTCATGCTCCACTCTTCATTTTTTTTTGGTGGGGCAATGAGGGTTAAGTGACTTGCCCAGGGTCACACAGCTAGTGTCAAGTGTCTGAGGCCAAATTTGAACTCAGGTCCTTCTGATTCCAGGACTGATGTTTTATCCACTGTGCCACCTAGCTGCCCCCACACTCCACTCTTCGTGACTGCATTTGGGTTTGGTTTTTTTGTTTTGTTTTGTTTTGTTTTGCTTTTTTTTGACAAGATGTCAAACCGGTGTGGTTTGACATTTCCTTCTCCATTTCACAGATGAGGAAACTGAGGCCAACAGAGTTAAGCAACTTGCCAAGGGTCACACAGCTAATGTCTGAGGCCAGATTTGAACCCAGGAAGATGATTCTTCCTGACTCCCGGGCCAGCACTGTATTCACAGTGCCATCTAGCTGTCAAAATCACTGGATTAGGGCCAAGAAACAGGGGTTCAAGTCACAATTCAGCCACTTACTAGCTTTAACCTAGTTGAAATCTTCACAAGGCAAACCCCTTTAAATTTCTTTTCTGGGTCTTTGATAGCTCTGGTTGCTGTAGCTATGACCTACTGAGGGAGATGTCTGGACACATTTTAAGAAGTAAAATTGTTGGGGGGGACTTGCAACCTAGATGGGGGAGGGGTAAACTCACTCAAAGAATTAGAGGCTCATCATGAATCTTGTAAAATAAAAAGAGATTTGATATGGGGGGAAAAGCACATAGGGGCTTAGGATTCTTCTGTAAAGAATTACACTCCCGTGCAAGTCCTGTTTAGGAATAAAAGAACAGGTTTATTGGGGTACAAGAGAAACTGGCTGGGAGGAAGGTTTGAAAAACATTTTCCTCCTCAACTAGTTAGGGGAGAGCCCTTTTATAGGGCTAAGGTGGCATGGGTAAAATGTCCCTTATTGGGAGATGGGTTGGAAGTCATCTGGTGGTGGGTTGGGGTAGTTTGATGATGGGTCATGGGTGTTCTGGTTGTCATCAGTCGCTGCCTACTACACCCATCTCCCTTTCCCCATCTCCACCCACGATGCAGCCAAAGACTGTTTCCCCTCCCCCACCTACTCCACAGCCAAAGGCTGTCACCCCTCCCCCACTGGGCCCTGCGCCCAATCCTCTGTCTCCACTTGAGCTATCTCCCCAACCCAGGTCCGTACCAGTGTCTCCCACTGCTTCCCTGCTTCCATTAAGGGAATTTCCCATTGGGAAGGGCACAACATTAAGGCATGTCCCTTTTTCCATAAGCAGGTTATCTCAGATTAAAGAGAAATTGGGGAGCTACTCAGAGAACCCCACAAAGTTCATAGATGGCTTTAAGTCTGTGACACTGGAGTTTGACCTTTCCTGGACCGATTTGCAAATTATTCTTGCCAGCTATTGTACCCCTGACGAGAAAAAACAGATTTGGGACCTGGTGGTACAAGTTGGAGATGAACACTCGCAGGTTGGAAATTGGGTTGGGGTCCCTGGATTTACAGCTGTCCCGGTCGTAGAATCGAGATGGAACTATGATAACAGGGAAGACGGGGGCTCATAGAAATCACATGGTCACCTGCCTAGTTGAAGGAATGAGAAGGGGGGTTAAGAAACAAGTCAATTATGGAAAGGTGAGGGAGGCAACACAGGGTTCTGACGAAAATCCTGCTGTCTTCATGAGCCGCTTAGCGGACTCTCTGAAGAAATATACCAACCTAGACCCCCAAAGAGATGTAGGAATAATTGTCCTCAATATTCATTTTATCAGCCAGTCTGCTCCTGACATTAGGAGAGAGCTCCAGAAGTTAGACTGGGGTCCCCAGATCCCATCCTCACAACTCCTTGATATTGCTTTTAAGATTTTTAATAACAGGGACCTTGCAGTAGCCAAAGAGAGAGAAAAGATGGCTTGTGCCCGCTCCATAGACGAAGCTTCTATAATAGCAGCAGCCATCACCACATCTGCTACCAGCAGAACTCCAGCTAGCCCAGATTCTGGCAGCTGCAGTAAACCAGGACACAGAAGCGGGGACGCCGCACGAAGGTGAGGCCAGCTCTCCTACCTCTTTGTCCCCAGGGCAGCACCCAAGAGATCGACTTAGCGAAAATCCAGCGCTCTGCAGCTTGCTCTCCTGACCAGCACCTTGTCGGGCCCATGGCCAAGCTGGACATAGGAGGCAAGCCTAGGAATGGTTTTGGGGCAACCTCTGTCTTACTCACTGGTTCAGGTCCTAGTGTGCCATCAAGGTACAAAGTGGGGATGGGATAAAAGGACCCTAAATGTAGACAGATACTGCCTATCACAGAATTAGGTTTAATTTGATTACTTAACTCTGGTAAAGCAGGCCACACCCTGTCCTGAAAAAAGGTCCCACTTGACTCCTGATCTGATATAGTCCCTTTTCCTTTTTTTTTGCTCTGGTCAGTTTTAATTTTGTTTAAGTCTGTTCCATCTAGGCTCAAGGATTCATGGCAGATACCCATTGTGCCTATGTGTCGACTCTGGACCCTTTGGGCCCCTCACAGCTCCGAGTACTCCAGGCCTTCTCCACTTCTCTCCCCTCCCCCTCCCTTGCGCCGATTTCTTTGACCCCCAGTCAGCATGAAGCAGTTTCAGAAGAATCTTCATCCCCTTTCCTTATATATAGAGAAGTGGGGAATGTCATGGGGTGCAGAGCACCCCAGAAGTTCTCTGGGGCACATCAGGGAAACTTCTCCTTGAGAGACTAAATCAGAGGACAGATAACGCCTAGAGAGATAAGCTGAACCAAATTGGACAGAGCTAGTTAGGGATTCCTACCCTTCATTCTGGTCTCCCTTACCCTGGGGAGATAAATTTGGGTGTGGCTGTGACCTTTGTGTTCTGAAGAGGGATCTGTAGCCTCACCCAATTCCCCCAGCTACCACCACTGGGGGATGGTCCTCTCTCACTAAAGGAACTTTTCATGGGCAGATGGTCCACCCCCATCAGTCCTCTATAAAAGTACCTTCCACTCTCCTGTTCGAGGAGATTGGTACCTCTGAGCCATGTGCTTTGTGCCTGTCTCCCCATGAGAAGTCCAAGGATTTCTTTCATGGTTTCCCTCCCCCCACCCTTCCCTTCCCTTGGCCCTAAATAAACTACCACCTTATTCTAACTACTTTTGTGTGCAAGAGGGTGTAATTCTTTAAAGAGGAATTCCTAAGAACCCCAACCCGTACCCCATTTTCCCCCCATATCATGGTGATGGGCGTTAACTCCATCCTGGTGGGTCCAAGCAGTCTGCTGGTGGGTGGTTTCTTTGTCTTCTCCTAGTGCAGCCCTGCCTAACAGGATTACCTCATCAAGGTGGTGAGGAGGAATGGAATGCAGGGTGGTGGTCCTCAAACTGAGCAAGTGCTGCTTATCTCTTTTGGGTGTGTCTGTCCTTTGGTTGAGCTCAAGGAGAAGCTTCCTTGATCTCAGGGGAAAAACTCCTGGGGTTTCAAGGTAAAAGTCCCTTGACCTCCCCAGA
Source organism: Dromiciops gliroides (assembly GCF_019393635.1). Taxonomy (NCBI): domain Eukaryota; kingdom Metazoa; phylum Chordata; class Mammalia; order Microbiotheria; family Microbiotheriidae; genus Dromiciops; species Dromiciops gliroides. The sequence goes on along the minus strand of NC_057861.1, from coordinate 503,587,054 downwards.
CAACTTCTGGGATAACCGGGACCCCATAATACTCCCATAACAGATTTATTAGGAGAGAGGAATACATGGCTGGGGGACAGATCACAATGGAAAGCTGTCCCAGTTGAGTCAGAGAAGACTTGGTCTTTTGTATGTTTACAAAACAAAGGGAAAGAAATTACAAAGCAAGAGGAAATAGCTGTGTGATCCTGGGCAAGTCACTTAACCCCGATTGCCTCACCAAAAAAAAAAAAAAAAAAAAGCAAGAGGAAATGCAAAAACTGGGAAGAGCAAGATAATTAGGAGGGGATCTTCAAATAATTAGGTATCAATAGGATATGCAGCATCTATCCATATTCTGCATATCATCTTGCAGACCTTGGTATTGCTTATCAGCTAGCAGGGTCCTGCTCCACAACACCTTATTCCTGAGATGGGAGATTGAAGTGCCTTTCCCTTGGGAAAGTAAGGATTCCTTGGGGGTTGGGATTGTTAACCTGGAAATTAAGGAAATGATAAATATAGGAGAAATAAGGTTTTTAATCATGGCAGAGGAACTATAGCTTGTGGTATTACAAAGCTCAGAAGCTAGGAATACCCAAAGATGAGAACAAAGGACAGGATTTTAATGAGGTAACAGAACAGAAGGGAACCAAAAGATTGCTCCAGAGTCAGGTACGACTACTTAATGTAAATGAACCTTTAACAAAAGAAATAATAGAACTGCTCCCAAATTAAATTTAGGTGCTGACTCTCAATAGAAACTACTTAATGTAGATGGACTTTTTTACATAATAATCATAAAGTCCAGGGATTAAGGTGGGGAACATTGGGAGGGGATAAATTGCTTGGGGGAAGGTCCATAAATCCATCAAGGGTCTGGAAATGACAAAGACATTCAGCCCCAGGCAATTCTCCTGCCTGGGTAGGGGGACTGGGTAGGGGAATCAATCAGTTCTCAGTAAAATTTGTAGTTATCAGGATCTTTAGGTTTCTTGGGGTCCCACTGCATTCCCACAACAAAATTAAGTCACAACCTTTCTGGACTTCAGTTATCTCATATGTGAAATGAGGACAATCATCCCTGCCCTGCCTACCTCATAGAGTTAACGTGAGGACTCAGGATGTGAATATACTTTGATAGTCATAAGGGCCATAACAAATTACATGGGATTATTATTGCTCAGAGGATACAAAGAGCTGATGCCCAAGGGGAAGGACTGTGGGTTCTGAAAAAAAAAAAAGGCCCTTCTTCTTTGAGACCTTTGTTGCTATCAATTCTCAGAGCTTTCTACATTCTATATTCCAAGAGGCAAAAACCTTGAGGGAGCAAGGAACAAGCTATCTCTTCTATTTGAGATAATCAGGAAATTCCTCTTCAAGGTACACCCCACACACACACACACCATTCCCCCACCAAGATGTCCCTGCTCAGATATTTCTTTTTTCTGCTTCCTGCTCCAAACCTGTCTGGGTTAGGAGGACCCCATTAAGAAAATACATAGTGTGCAGGAGAGAGAATTCTGGGAGCCTAAGAGGGTCGGGGTTTCCCTTAGAGAGGACATTGTCTTCACTGAATGTCCCACATTCCAGTCTGGATTAAACCTGTGACCCGGTTAAACTGACCTCTTGAAGCAGTTCAGCCTCACTCTCGATTGATGGGGACTGTACCCACAGAGACAGTGTTTTAATAGAGAAGGGACCAAGAAGGATAAGAAGTGACCTACCCATTAAAGAGAGTTTTAGAAATGGAGAAACTGAAGCCCAGAGAGAAGTTACTTGCCACAGATCTCATGGTGAGTTAGTGAAAGTACCAGGGTTAGAACTCAGGGCTCCCTCACTTGCACTCCTGTCCTCTTATTACTAAGGTAGACTGATTCCAGAGTGTTGTGGGCCCAAAGTACCTCGAGCCTCCTGCTTGAGGAGATTGGTACCTCAAAGCCATGTGCTTTGTCTGCAAGGAACTGTTCATGGAAAAAGGAACATGCCTTAATGTTGTGCCCTTCCCAATGGGAAATTCCCTTAATGGAAGCAGGGAAGCAGTGGGAGAGGCTGGTAAAGGCCTGGGTGAAGCCGGATGGGGGGATAGTCGCGCAGCTAGCTTAGTTGGTAGAGCATGAGACTCAATCTCAGGGTCATGGGTTAGAGCCCCACATTGGGCGCCAAAACGTTATGGGGGAAATGGGGTAAGGGTTTGGGTTAGGGGTAGGGGTTCTTAGGAATTCCTCTTTAAAGAATTATACCCTCTTGCACACAAAAGCAGTTAGAATAAGATGGTAGTTTATTTAGGGGCAAGGGAAGGGAAGGGAAGGGAAATCCTTGGACTTCTCTTGGGGAGAAAGGAACAAAGCATGTGGCTCTGAGGTACCAATCTCCTTAAGCAGGAGGCTGGAAGGTACTTTTATAGGAGACTGATGGGAGTGACCATCTGCCTGTGGAAAGTTCCTTTAGTGAGGGAGGACCATCCCCCACTGGTGGTGGCTAGAGGAGTTGGGTGAGGGGTGGCTGCCCATCTCTCAAGCTATCTCTCTCTTCTGGACACAAAGGCCGCAGCCACACCCAAACTTATCTCCCCAGGGGTAAGGGAGACCAGAATGAAGGGTGGAGGTCCAGAAGCTAGCTCAGTCCGATCTGGTTCCACTTATCTCTCTAGGAGTATCTGTCCTCTGGCTTAGTTTCTCAAGGAGAAGAACTTCTGGGGTACTTTGGGCCCACAACAAGAGGAGTTGATGTATAGGTGTCCTACTGCATGACCTTGATATTTCCAGGATTCTTGCCCAGAGATGCAATTAGGAATCCCACTACTTGAAGAGAATTCATTTGAAGGAGGAAAGGGGAAGGTTGGCAGCAGAGGAGGAGAAGCAGATATGTCATTACAGTTGCACTGGGAAAAGGGGGAAATTATCTCCCAGAGGTAGCTAGGTGTCCCAGTGGAAAGAGCACTGGACCTGGAGTCAGAAACCTGCGTTCAAATTTCCCCTCAGACCCTTACTGGCTGTGTGACCCTGGGAAAGTCACTTAACCTCTATTTATCTTAATCCGCTAGAAAAGGAAATGGCAAACATTCCAGTCTCTTTGCCAAGAAAACTCCATAGACATCATTAGCATGCTATGGCCCATGGGGTCACAAAAAGTCTGACATGACTGAACAACAACAATTTCCCAGAGTGTATAGCCCATGCCTTTATGGGAGTGAAAACAGGCCTTTGCATAGGGATGCCACGAGATGCCACTAGGGATAGCAGTTGAGGAAATTTGCAGACCTGCTCACTCTAGCAAAGAAGTGGGCCCAGGCTGGAAGCGTTAAGGGCCTGAGCCAGGGTGGTGCCTGGGTGAATAACAAGAGGGAGACAAATGAAAGAGTTACTTCGGAGGTAGAATTAACAAGACTTGGCAACTGATTCAATGTGTAGGGTGAGGAATGACGGAGAGTCAGGGATGACTGAAATTTAAGACTTTGGTGACTAGAAGAAGGGTGGTACCCTCTATAGAAATAGGGCAGTTATAAAGTCATTCTGCATACTCTGTCTCTCTTAATGGAGCCTAAAATCAAATTTAATTTCTTTTTGGTCCCCAAATCACTGTTGTATTTTGAGCTTGTAGGTTATTAAAACTCTCAGATCTTTTTCAGATGAATGATTTTTCTAGCTATACTATGCCCATCTTGTACTTGTGAGGGTGATTTTTTTTAACCCGTGTTGATCCTTATTAGATTTCATCTTATTACCTTCAACCCAATGTTTCAAACTTTCAAAGATACTGACACTGCCGTCTGGTGTGTTAGCTATGCTTCCCAGTTTTATGTCATCAGCAAATTGGATAAGTATGCTTCTGTGCTCTTATTCAAATCTTTGATAAAAATGTAAAGAGGCATAAGGCCAATAGCTCTCACCATCTCATTAGGGCCTATAGTTGAATTTTTAGGACAAGCATTTATAGTTTGGAAATCAACAAATACTAAAAGTCAGGGCATGATTGATTGTGTTGTTGATTGTCTTAAGAAAGGGATAGAGAGGGGGCAGCTAGGAGGTGCAGTGGATAAAGCACTGGTCCTGGATTCAGGAGGACCCGAGTTCAAATCCGACCTCAGACACTGGACACTTACTAGCTGTGTGACCCTGAGCAAGTCATTTAATCCTCATTGCCCGGCCAAAAAAAGAAAAAAAAAAGAAAGGGATAGAGAAAATCTTAATGCAGATTAAACTTAAACATCTGTCACCTTGCCAGAGTGACATTTCCCCCCCAAGAGAGCTGGTTGTTAAACATTTACCATCACACTCCTGGGGCTAAGCACAGATCCTTAGGACACTCCACTAAGGACCCTTTGATGACTTTGGGTCCAGCTATTCAATCAGTTTGGAATCCACCTAACGGTATTATTCTCTGACCTCATCCCTCTATCTTTTCTCTAGGAAGAGGTTGGGAGATTTTGTCAAATGCTTAACTAAAATCTAAGTTAATGATATTTGTGTCATCCCCCAAGTCTACCAGCAAAAATGTTAGTCTGATTTGACTAGCTCTTGATGAAACCATGCTTGTTGTGATCACTGCTTCTGTTTCTAGATGCGTACTCCATCTTTCATAATATGCTCTTTAAATTTTCTAGTCATCAAAGTCAAACTCACTGGGCTATGGTTTGCAGTTGTATTCACTTTCCTTTTTGTAACATTTGTCCTTGTCCACACTACTATTCTTTTTTTAAATTTTTTTTTTTTTTTAGTGAGGCACTTGGGGTTAAGTGACTTGCCCAGGGTCACACAGCTAGTAAGTGTTAAGTGTCTGAGGCCAGATTTGAACTCAGGTACTCCTGATTCCAGGGCTGGTGCTCTATCCACTGCGCCACCTAGCTGCCCCACACACTACTCTTCTTAAAAGGTGATAATAATAATAATAAATAGCTAACATTTTTATATATAGCACCTACTATATACAAGGTACTATACAAAGCCCTTTACAAAGATTATCTCCTTATATTCTCACAACCACCCTGGGAAGAGGTGCTATTATTATATCTATTTTACAATTGAGGAAACGAAGGCAAAAATTGGTTGAGACTTGCCCAGGGTCACATGATAAATTTCTGAGGCTGAATTTGAACTCAGGTCTTCCTGACTCCAGGGCTAGCCCTCTAACCATTGCAACACCTAGCTATTAAGCTCACTGGGTTTGCTTGTTTGTTTGTTTGTTTGTTTTCCCAGCACATGGGGATATTAGGATATAGCTGCTAAGCATGATGACTTAAACTCACCAAGAAAGGTAGGAATTCTTTTACTATCTCGGTATTTCTCTTGGGTATCAGTATGCTAATAGCTATTTTTTATTTGCTTAGAACCACAAAAATGGTAAGAAGCAGAAATGGAATTGGAAACTAGGTGGCAGAGTGGATAGAGCCTTGGACTTGGAATCAGGAAGATCTGAGTTTGAATTCTGGCTTTAAAATCTACCAGCAGGGGGCAGCTAGGTGGTGCAGTGGATAAAGCACTGGCCTTAAATTCAGGAGGACCTGAGTTCAAATTTGGCCTGAGACACTTGATACTTACTGGCTGTGTGACTCTGGGCAAGTCACTCGACCCTCATTACCCTGCCAAAATCTACCAGCTACGTAACTCTGAGCAAATCACTTAACCTTTCTCAGACTCATTTTCCTCAGTGGGAAAAAAGTCAATAATAATAGCATGTAGTAAGGTTCAAATGAGATAATGTATGTGTAATCCTCTTCCTTTAAGGTTTGTTGCTGATTTAAGTTTATGGAGATTTATGAGAAAAAAGCTACTGAAACAATTGCTTTCTGATTGAGAATTCTGAAACAAGTTGATGATGATTTGTGAATTTAACAAAACCAGGGAGATCTAAGCACCCAGAACTGTTGTATAATTATGGACAGATAAGATTTATCACATTGTAGACAGAGATGACAATTTGATGACAAATCGTAAGTTAAGATAAGGTCATTCACAGAAATGATTCAGAGTCTAAACCCAGAAAGATGAGAGAGATAGGGGTGAAATGATAGATTTCAGAATTTCATCAGTTAAATTTCAAGCTAGAAGTGATGGATACTAGTGTTGCTGCCTAAGCAGAGGAACAGATTGGAAGTAGAACATCAGAGAAGACTCTCGGTGAATCAGGGAGTTTGATTGAGGTATCATTCCCAGTGAGGTGTTAGTTAAGCACATTGTGGACCAACTCCTAGCAGTGAAAGTATCTATTCAACACATCCTCCATTGGAATGAATGAAAGACATTCGTCAAGGATGGTTTTTTTTTTTTTTTTTTATCAACACTACCTAAGGCAGAAAGAGAACAGTGAAGTTTACCATTCCAGAATTGTGAGTTATCCTCAACATATGAGATTTCCTCACTCACGTTCCTCCTTGGAAGATTTCTCTAAACATTTCTCTACTTTTACCCACAGATACTAAGTGTATTACTGGGAGAGCTGGACCCAGGTTTATGTATGGATTATAATGTTCTATTATTTATGCATTTGCTTTAATACATGAATGTCTGTGTTGTTATTACTTCTTTTGTCAGTTATGCTTAAGATCTAAAAGTATGATTCTTGTAAATGAATGGTTGTATACGTAGTAATGTATCAATGGGGTCTCAAGAGGTAAAGTGAGTAGGGAGAGTATGTTTCCCCTCCAAGGGGGAATTCCCTTGAGAGAATTGGAGAGTAACTGGTTAGTGGTGTTCTTTTTCTGAGAACCTAGTCTTGCCAGTGTGAGAGCAGGTTTAGAGTAACAGCCACCATAGAAAGTGAGCAGGTTTCCATATACCCATATGAGAGATGTAAGGGAATACAAATGGGGAGATTTGCCTCAGCAACTGTTATATATGTTAAATGGTTTGCAAACCTTAAAGAGCTAAATACATTTGATCATCATCATCACTGTCATTATTGTCATCATCATTGTTGTCATTGTCTTCGTCATCATCATTGTAACCCGGATTCACTTATTTCAAGGCCAGTATTTTTTCCACTAATGATAGGGCAAGGCATTTGAAGGTTATCTCGTGGGCAGTGGAGAGCAAAGGAAGGTATTTGAGTAGGAGAATGACAGAAAAGAAAGTGATTTGGGGGAAAAAAAGAGCCTGAAAATGATGCTTAGGATTCAGGAGAAACTGAAAGCTATCAGGCAGTGATTCTCTGACTCAAATGTACCAAGTGAGCCCAGGGGAGAAGGAAAACCTGTTGAGGGGTAATGGAATAATTTATTTCCCCTTATCTTCCCAGGAATGATAAACTAAATGCTGTCCTCACTCCTCACTGCACTCCCCTCAACCCCTTCTCAAAGACTGTTCAGAGGAGTGACAGTCTAGAGGGATAATTAGAAAAAGGATTAAGGATTAATCCTTCTGTGGCGAATAAATCTAAGATCCTCAAGTGACTCAATTATCCTCTTCATGAGGAAGGGAGGTCGGAGAGAGGGGCCCTTAGAGCAGCCTTGCTCCCCTCTCCTGATTAGGGCCTGTGAGTAATGATTTACAGATTGTATTTCCGGCCAGGGCATTGGGATCACACAGAACAATTTCTCTTTCCCATGACAGCCCTTCAAATACTTAGGATGATAGGATTTGGGAGTTTAAAGGAACTTTCGAGGTCATTTAGTTCAATTCCCTTGTTTAGCAGATGAGAAAACGGAGAAGTGAAGCTGTCTGCACAGGGTCACAGAGAAAGTGTCATGACTGAGACTTGAAACCAGGCCTGATTTCCAGACTTCTTAGTAGGGTGCTACTTGAAGGTGGCTTTCTTGTTATTCCAAAGTCTTCTCTAAGCTAACCACCCTCTGTCCGTTGTTTTTTTTTTTTTTTTTTTGCGAGGCAATCGGGGTTAAGTGACGTACCCAGGGTCACACAGCTAGTAAGTGTCAAGTGTCTGAGGCCAGATTTGAACTCAGGTCCTCCTGACTCCAGGGCTGGTGCTCTATCCACTGTGCCACCTAGCTGCCCCGTACCCCCTGTCCTTTTAACTGGTCCTTATAGCATGGTTAGAGGCTCATCACTCACCATCCTTGCCACCGCCTCTGGTTACACATCAGTTTTTCCACATTCTTCTTAAAGTGTGGCACCCAGAATTAAGATAATACTCTTTATGAGTCTTAAACAGGGGAAAATCCCAGCAGGACTATGATCCCTCTTCCCACCTTTATTTTAGATACTTGCTTCTTATCACAGGTTTAAGCTCATATGATCTTTTCATTCTCATCTTTTTCAACTGGGTTCAGATCAAAATAATCCTGGAACAAGCAGCTATCCTGCTATTCCCTTTTATTTAAAGTTCTGTGGACTTTTTAATACCTGGACAAAATGGGTGAATAAATAAACAAATAAATGAATTGCCCAGGGTCACATAACTAGTACATGTCTGAGGCCAGATTTGAACTCAGGAAGAAGAATCTCTCTGAATCCAGGCCCAGCTCTTTATCTACTGAGAGAAACTGTTCTGCATGATCCCAATGCCCAGCCCAGCCACCTAGCTACCCTATGATGACATGTATTTTTGTTTGTTTGTTTTGGTGAGGCAGTTGGGGTTAAGTGACTTGCCCAGGGTCACACAGCTAGTAAATGTTAAGTGTCTGAGGCCGAATTTGAACTCAGGTCCTCCTGAATCCAGGACTGGTGCTCTATCCACTGCACCACCTAGCTGCCCCATGACATGTATTTTGTTCTGTTGTCTGTAAGGGCTAAAATTCTAGCTAAACTATCTAAAATCTAATGAGTGGTCACTTTATAAGCTTTAGCAAGAGTGTTTAAATGTTTAAGTATTTATTAAAGAGCATTAGGGTCAGAGAGAAAGGTAAAAATCTATTTCTAAGAGACCCCATCATCTGACCCACCACGGTGAGGTCAGGAACCAAAAAGAGACAGAACCCCTCCACCAGCATCTGCTTCCTACTTCATGTCCTCCTCCCAGAAATGAGAGGCTCCTCAAGTTGATTGGCTGGTAGCCTTGATAGACAGTACCCACAAGCAAATGTCACTTCCTGATGCTAAGGACCTTGACCACAGGGCTTGCCCTCAGAGACCTTCTCCTCATGGTGGAGCTTTTCTACAGTAAGTCTCCAGCAGGTGCCATCATTCTAATGATTACATGTCACAACTTTGACTTATTTTCCTAAAACGCCTTATATTTTAATTGCACATAGTTTTGAGATTATATTGGGTATGTTGACACTTGTCAATCAATCAATTAATCAACAAGTATTAATTAAGTGTCTATTATGTGCCTGGGTGTTATGGTCTGGTCTCATAATGTCCAATGAACCCGGAAAGGTAGGTTGAGGCCAGATTATATGGGGATTTAAAAGTAAAACAGGGGGCAGCTAGGTGGCACAGTGGATAGAACACCGGCCCTGGAGTCAGGAGGACCTGAGTTCAAATCCAGTCTCAGACACTTAACACTTACTAGCTGTGTGACCCTGGGCAAGTCACTTAACCCCAATTGCCTCACTAAAAAAAAAAAAAAGTAAAACAGAAGAGTTTGTATTTTATCCTTGAGGCAATAGGAAACCATGGGAATTCATTGAGTAAGGGAGTCATATTGTTCGATGGGTTTAGGGAGACTTTTTTGGTGTATAAGATGGCCTGGAGAGGGGAGTTATGAAGCAGGGAGACCAATTAGGAAGCTGCTGCAATAATCTAGGCTGGAAATAATGAGGTCCCAGACTAAGGTGGTAACTGTGTGTTTGGAGAAAAGGGACTGAATGGGAGGAATGTTGTAAAGGAAGAAGCAGAAAGATTTATCAACTGATTGGATGTTTGAGGTGAGGGAGAGGGGAGTCAAGGATGACACTGAGGTTGCAATCCTGACTGGAAGAATACTGATGCCTCCCACAAAATGGGGAATCATGGAAGAAGGAAAGGTTTGAGGGGAGAGATGATGACTTCAGTTTTGTTTTTGTTTTTTTGCTGGGCAATGAGGGTTAAGTGACTTGCCCAGGGTCACACAACTAGTAAGTGTCAAGTGTCTGAGGCAAGATTTGAACTCAGGTACTCCTGAATCCAGGGCTGGTGCTTTATCCACTGCACCACCCAGCTGCCCCATGAGTTCAGTTTTGAATGTGTTGAGTTTAAGATGTCTTTAGGGGGCAGCTAGGTGTTGCAGTGGATAGAGCACCGGTCCTGAAGTCAGGAGTACCTGGGTTCAAATCTGGCCTCAGACACTTAACACTTACTAGCTGTGTGACCCTGGGCAAGTCACTTAACCCCAATTGCCTCACTAAAAAAACAAAACAAAACAAAACAAAACAAAAAAAAAAGATGTCTTTAGGACATGTATTTGAAATGTCCGATAGGCACTGGGTAATGCAGGACTAAAGCTTGGGGGAGAAACTGAAGGTTTATATATGTACATTTAAACATATATACAAACACATATATATATGTATATGTGTGTATACTTACATACATGCATACTTGGGAGTCATCTGCATGGAGATGATATCTGGTAAATTTACCAAAAAGATAAGTATAAGCAGGAATTCTTTACCTTTCTGTGTGTTATTGATCCCTTTGGCAGTCTGGTATAGTGAATGGACCCCTTTTAAAAATAATGTTTTAGGGGGCAGCTAAGTGGCACAGTGGATAGAGCACTGGACCTGGAGTCAGGAGGACCTGAGTTCAAATCCGGCCTCAGACACATGACACTTACTAGCTGTGTGACCCTAGGCAAGTCACTTAGCCCCAATTGCCTCACCCCCCCCAAAAAAAAGACATAGTAGATGGGGTGGCAGCTAGGTGGTGCAGGGAATAAAGCACCAGCCCTGGATTCAGGAGGACCTGAGTTCAAATCCAGCCTCAGACACTTGACATTTACTAGCTGTGTGACTCTGGGCAAGTCACTTAACCCTCATTGCCCTGCAAAAAAAAAAAAAAGATTTAGTGGATGTCCAGTACTCTGACCTACTGACCAGATACACTTCTTCCTCTTTTTTTTTTTTTTTTAGCAAAAAAGAAAAAGAGTTGCGCAACTCTGGTCCCATAATGATGAATTCCCACTGCAGCCAGACTTGAAGGACTTCAGGTTCAGGTCTGGAGGAACTATGCCAAAGTTATGGTGCCCTAGAAATGTGAAGGAGGTGCTACAAAATATATAAGGGGTGGCTGGACACCAACTAGGTTACCATGATAGCAATGGATATATGAGGCACCCCAGTTCCCATTGGAGTTTTTGAGAGAGGTCAAACCACCAAGGGGAAGGACATTTTTGCTCAGGTGGAAGTGAGTGGAAGACCTTTCTTTTTCTTTTTTCCTTTTCTTTTCCGGGCAATGAGGGTTAAGTGACTTGCCCAGGGTCACACAGCTAGTAAGTGTCAAGTGTCTGAGGTCGGATTTGAACTCAGGTCCTCCTGAATCCAGGGCTGGTTCTTTATCCACTGCGCCACCTAGCTGCCCCTGGAAGACCTTTCTTTGAGGTCACAGTTGTGATGGTTAATGAAGGTGATTGTATTCTAGGAATGGATATTATGAACCTTAGAAGCCCTTTTGGCAACCTCCATGGTGGTCACTGTGGGTAGAGGTAAATGAAAACTAGTGAAAGTTATTTCCTCTCTAGTGGTGGACATGAAGGAGGCCAGAGTACTTCACCATACCAGTTCCCTTTACAATAACCTGGAATGGTCAGTGAAGAAGGTATATGATACCTGGCAGCTTCCTGGAACTAGAGAGAGCTGGACAAAATGATCATATGCATTACTACAGCATTAATGGTCTGGTCAGTGTGGTGAACCAAGTAGCCAAGGCCCCAGATGAGTGATATGGGGTTATCAACCTCAGCAACCCTCTTATTTCTATTCCTGTGGTTGAGACAAGTCATAAACCATTAGCTTTCATCTTAGAAGGAGTTCAGTAAACCATTACTATTCTTCCTTAGGGCTACCTCAACCCTCCCTTATGCCACCATATTCCAATGGACAGGGACTTGAAAGAGACATTGACCAGACCAGACAAGGGAATGGTTGCTGAAGCCCCAGAGGCCTATAACAACAGGTGGGAAATCAATGCTAAAAAATTCAGAGTCCAGACCACTAAGTCATGTTTGGGGAATACACTTGTTAGGAAGAACCTAGAGATTCCATAGATAGTCCAGAATAAGCTACTGACACTCACTTTCCTACAATGTGAAAGGGGAGCCCAGCAGCTTAGGAAAAGAATATGGAAAATGACTACAATGGAAAAACAGCCATTCCGCCCCCCCTAACAAAATCCTAATTATCATGATCAAATTTGGACCCCAAAAAGAGATGGGAAAATGTACCTCCCCCTGGTCTTCTCAGTCTGGGGGAGATTACAAGTGAGGAACCTTACCTCTGTTGTCAGGTTCAGTTTGTTTTCCTGAACTGTTTCCCCCACCCCACCCCCATCCCCCCACTTCTTTTTGAATTCTTTGTGACAAGGATAGGAGAGAGGGGCAGCTAGGTGGTGCAGTGAATAAAGCACTGGCCCTGGATTCAGGAGGACCTGAATTCAAATCTGGCCTCAGACACTTGACACTTACTAGCTGTGTGACCCTGGGAAAGTCACTTAACCCTCATCACCCCACCCAAAAGAAAAAAAGACAAGGATAGGAGAGGATCAAGGGATACATTCAGAAGTGAAAGGATTCTAAAAAATATATTAATACTTTAAACAAAATCTATAATTCTATATCCTACCGACAAAGCCCCTCCTTTAAATGAAAGGATGAGGGAAGGTGAACAAACTTGAGTTGATATTCCCAATGCAACTGTATATCAATCATACCAGTCTGATTAAGAACTGGAATCTCTGTCTCCTGAACATTGTATCATTTCCTTTCTCCTGATTTCACCTTCATTTCCTTTCAAAGATGACTATGGGCTGAACTAATTCTTCTGCAGGAATTAACACACATAGCACACTCACTCACACACAGCCACATACACAACTTCAATATGCTGGCCCCAAAGATTCCTTGTGGTTTAAAAGCATCAGATGCTAACACATCTTTCCAGTCAGAAACTTCCCTAGGGCATTGCAAACCAAGGGAATTCTTCCATTATGAAAGCCTTGCTCCTCCTTATTCTCTGTTAGCTAATAGGCAGCAACTCAATGAGGCAGTCCAGGAGGGAAAAGGAAATAGTTGGTGTTGTAAAAGATCTGGTCTAATTATCCAAAAATCAGCCGAGAAGGATCCTGTCTAATTCTGAGGCAAAGGAGTGAGAATGCTCTTCTCTCTTCCTGAAACACACAACTCAAGCTGCCCTTTTGAGTCTTTTCCCTTTGGGGGCTGTTCTTGGTCTCCACCATAATGAAATATATACCACAACCATGATCTATGGAAACCAGTGCTGGAGATCTATACTGTCTAATTTTTCCTGGTACCATGTTCTTTGGGATGAGACTATAGAATCATATATATCAGGGGTCTTCTGATCCAACCCACTCATTTTCCACATGAGAAAACTGAGAGCTAGGGAGGCGAAGTGACCCACCAGGTGGTGAGAAACAAAGTTAAGATTTAAACCAGAGTACTTTGAATTTAGGTTCAGTGCTCTGAGTTCAATTTTTTAAAGTATTGAAATAGGATTGTCCACATATATATTGCTTTGCAGCAGAGCTACTCAAACAGTAAGAGACATTGCAACCAGAAGAGCGGAGAAACATACTTTTCAGAGGGACATGAACATTGTTGCTGTTTGTCCTTTGTTCTCAAAGAGGATGATGATATCGGGAGGTGATATCTTGACTTGCAGTGAATTGGATTTAAGCAAGGGCAAGCTGTGCAAGGTCACTAGCCTCACTCTCTCTTCCAGAGTCATCTGGGTCCAGTGGAAAGACATACATCAGGACTATTGGAGATGGCCCTGGATGTTTGAGGCAATCAGGATTAAGTGACTTGCCCAGGGTTGTACAGCTAGTAAGTGTCAAGTGTCTGAGGCGGGCTTTGAACTCATATCCTCTTGACTCCAGGACCAGTGCTCTATCTACTGTGCCACCTAGCTGTCCAGATATAGACACAGAGAAGCAATGTTCAAACAGTTTTCTCTGCCTTTTTTTTTTTTTTTGGCAGGGCAATGAGGGTTAAGTGATTTGCCCAGGGTTACACAGCTAATGTGTCAAGTGTCTGAGGCTGCATTTGAACTCAGGTCCTCCTGAATCCAGGACCGGTGTTTTGTCCACTGTGCCACCTAGCTGCCCCCATGAAGTTTTGTTTTGTTTTGTGGGGCAATGGGGGTTAAGTGACTTGCCCAGGGTCACACAGCTAGTAAGTGTCAAATGTCTGAGACCGGATTTGAACTCAGGTACTCCTGAATCCAGGGCTGGTGCTTTATCCACTGCACCACCTAGCCGGCCCCCCATGAAGTTTTAAAGAATGGGACTTCTGGCAGCAAAGCAGAGAGCTAGCTATGGACTCAAGAGAGAGTTAGCTCTGGCAATCAGGAGCCTAGAAACTAGAGTTGAGCTGAAGATAGGACCAGACTCTAGAAGTTCATCTGAGCAACTTGCCCAGCAGAGATACTGAACTTGGAGGAGATGCATGAGGACTCTATAAAAAGAGGAAGGATAAGGTGGCACAGTGGATAGAGCACCAGGCCCTAGAGTCAGGAGGACCTGAGTTCAAATCCAGCCTCAGACACTTGACACTTATTAGCTGTGACCCTGGGCAAGTCACTTAACCCCAATCGCCTCACCGGAAAAAAAAAAAAAAAGGAAGAATATTGAAGCCCTGTAGTGTCAAAGGTTTGAATTGCCTTGGTCATATGTGTTCTTCACATCTGGGTCTCGATATCTTTATACTTTAAAACTGTACCTACCCTTCCTCCATATTTGTGGAAGTATTCTTCACGTTTATGAGGGGTATGTTTTAACTACTTTTTCTACTACAAAGTCTTAGTAAATGCCTTTACTAAGAACTAATCATGTTAAGGGAAACCATGTTGGTGAGGGTATAAGAGCTATCATTTTAGGAATACAGACCCACATAATAACCCAAGAACTTGGGAGTAGCAGCTGACCCTTGGGAGTCCCAATTTGTAAGAGAGAGTGTAAGACAGAGGAATAGCAAAGAGAGGAAGCCACAAAAGGGATGATTGGAGGGGGAAGGTAGGGGGAGAGATAAAGTCAGAAATAAATTGGATCTAAAACAAAGGGCATCAACAAAAATAAGTCAGATTTTTTTTTTTTTGAAGCAAGAGCAGTATCTTATTTTGGGGAGGGGGAGCATGGTACAGACCGAACAGCTTAGCATGCTGTAGTTCCTCAGAAGTTTGAAAGAATCTTTAGCAAATCTCAAAACTGCAGGATCTGAAAGGCTTAATCATGAAATAAAATAGCTTGAAAGCAAGCACTTTTCCACCCCCAAATACCAAAGAGGTCAGCGCTAAGAGGTCCCAGCAGAGAATCAGTGGATTACATAGAGATTCCAAAGAAAATTCATTTCCTTTTTGCCTGTTTTCCCTTGATGGTCTTACTGACGTCCTGATTCTGGCTGCTTTCCGGCCCTCTGGTCAAAGAGATAGTTGGCGTCACAACCATCCATACTCTTCATCCACATCATTAAGAACAAACGTTCATGGCCCTAGAGAAATAGGAGTCAGCAGCAGCTGTGCCTCAATTTTCAACATTCTGTTTCTCCAATGATCTGGGGATAGGGAGATGGGAGAGAAAGTGAGGCAGAGGAGCAGTGCTGTATAATTGAAAGGCTCTGAGATGGACTGGGAGTTAGAGCTCCCATCTCCTTATTTTTAAAAATAACCGTGCCTGAGCTACTTACCTCACAGGGCTGAGGTAAGTACTCATAATGGACTTTAATGTGCTTTGTAAATTGAAAAGAACTATAGAAATTGATGTGGCATTATTATTGGTTGTCAGCCTATGTGGTCCAATTTGAAGGGTATAAAGAAATCTGCTTCACTGGAGCTTACTTTCGCGTCTGAAAGTCCCTCATTAGTGCTTCATTTCTTTGGCTAAAGGCTTATTTCTCCAAGTCCCCCTCCCCACTTAAATAAATATTATTGTTATCTTTTGTTTTTATATCACCAAAATTGCTCCCAGCTTCCTTATCCTCTGAGCCCTCCCAGAGAGTCATTCTATAAAACAAATAATAATGTTTTTAAAGGAAGAAGAGAAAAAAATAAGCAAAATCAATGCATACAGTGAAAGTCTAAAAACACCTACTACAATTTTCTACATTTGTGAACCTTGCACTTCTACAAAGTTATGGGGTGCGGATATCTTCTCATATGTCTTCCTTGGGGCCATGCCTCTTTTCCATAACTTTTCCACATTAACTTTCCATTGTCTTGTGGTTATTTTCCCAATTTTCCTTTTAACATGCAAAGATACCTGGGAGGAGAAATGAATTAAGCCTAATCAATCATTAACACCTTAGTGTGAATTAGTAATTGATATCACAACAGGTCTGGTCAGACTAAATTTATTTCTTTTAGGTTTTCCCCACCTACAGGTTGTTAAGCTGGTAGATCAAGGAAATTATGTAGACATAATTCACCTAGATTTGATAAAGTATTTTGTACTATTCTTGTGGATAAGATGGAGAGATATGGACTAGATGGCTATACTAATTGATAGATTTGGAACAAATTCAATGTCTGGACTAGAAGAGTAGTGATGATGGTTCAATGTCACAGTCACATCACATCATAAGAGCAAAAGCAGGAAAGGACCTAGGAGGGTATCTAGTCTGATCCCCCTTTTTTACAGATGAGGAAACTGAGGCCTATAAAGGTAACTTGCCCAAAGTCACGTTCAGGAGAACTGAGATCTGAACTCAGATCCTCTGACTACAAATCCAAAACTTTTCCCAGCACACCATGCTGCATCTACTGCTTCATCATGGTGGAAGAGACTTCTAGAAGACTGCCCCAGGGATCTCAGCTTGGCCCTATGCTACTTAAAATCCTTTATCAATAACTTGGATAAATGCATATATGATGGACTTATTATGGTAGAAGGCTAGGAGTAATCTCTAGCTCTATTTTATCATCTTTAAAATGAGGGTGGTGGGGGGCAGCTAGGTGGCGCACTGAATAAAACACCGGCCCTGGATTCAGGAGGACCTGAGTTCAAATCCAGCCTCAGACACTTGACACTTACTAGCTGTGTGACCTTGGGCAAGTCACTTAACCCTCCTAGCCCTACCAAAACAAACAAACAAAAATAAATAAATTAAGGGGCTGGAGCAAAATCAAGAAAAAAAAAATGAGGGTGGTAGACTAGCTGATCTTTCAAGGTGCCTTTTACCTCTAAATCTATGATCATGACTATGAGCCCATCATCACTACTCTTCTAGCCCAGACATTGAACTTGCTCCAAATCTGTCAATTAGAATAGTCATCTAGTTCACATCTCTCCATCTCATCCACAAGAATAGTACAAAATATTTTATCAAATCTAGGTGAATCACGTCTACATAATTTCCCTGATCTACCAGCTTAGCAACCTGTAGGTGGGGAAAGCCTGTAAGAAATAAATTTAGTTGGACACAACGTGTTGGATTTTTTGTTTTATTTTGTTTTTGTTTTTACAAGACCTGTTGTGATATCAATGACTAATTCACACTAAGGTCTTAATGACTCATTAATATGATAGGATGGGGATCCAAGAATAAGAATTCCATGATAGAGTTAGAGTGAGCCATATGTAATTCGATAGGGATAAATGTAAAGTCTCATCCATTGGTCCCAAAAAAATCAACATTGCAAATAACAAGCTGCAGGATGCATAGTTAGATAGCAGTTTGTTGGGGAAAAGATGTAGGGAGTCTCATGAACTACACATGCAGCATGAGTCAGTAGTGTGGCATAGTAGCCAAAAGGAAAATGTATTCTTGGACTGCAGTAAAAGAAGCACAGCTGGGGGCAGTTAGGTGGCACAGTGGATAAAGCACTGGCCCTGGATTCAAGAGGACCTGAGTTCAAATCTGACCTTAGACATCTGACACTTACTGTCTGTGTGACCTAGGTGGAGTCACTTAATTCTCATTCCCCCCAAAAACCAAACAAACAAAAAAGAGAAGCACAGCTTCTAGGAACAGGGAATAAGAATCTCTCTGTATTCTGCTCTGGTCAAACTATCACAGACTGGCTAAACCAGGTTGAGGGTAACTGACTGGTCTCAAATCCATCAGTGAGTTAAGTGAGTGTCTACCCCCAAGGACATGGAGACTTCCCCCTGGCAGAATGGGAGGATAAGAACAGTTTGTTCCAATGGCCATGAAGGCAGGTGAAGCAGGCACCGTGGAGCGCTTAGAACTTGGTCGGACATCAAAGATGCCAAGTTCAGCCGCTGCACCTGGGCCATTGCCAGTCATCTTGACTTTTCTCTGGTCTTTGATGATTAGGAAAGAGAGAGTGAGGCTGATGACTTTGCACGATTCTGTCTCATTTAAATCCAATTCATGCGTGAAGAACATCTAAACAAGTTGTGGTACATGAATATAATAGAATATTACTGTGCTCTATAAGAACTGATGAATACAGAGGATATGTGAAGTTTGTCCTATCAAGCGAGTCCCCTTCATTTGTTCTTGAATGGCTGGCGATAGGAACAGATGCAATGCGGAGGATTGGAAGCAGTGAGTGATACTAGAAAAGGTGAGGAGCCAACTTAAGGAGAATTTCTTTCATTCTTTGGAATGAATCTTTGTTAAGATAATAGCATAAGTTGGAGCTGGGTAATGAAGTACAACACTAGACTGTTCTCATACGTGGCACCAGGAAATAGTTTATTAACAAATATATTTCACTATAAGGCCACGAAGGTACCACATGATGACATTAGACATACAGATTTCTAGATAGCCCTTCAAATAGAGAGAAATAGACTTTGCTGGACCAAAACGGCAGCAGATGTCTATACAAAGCATACAATTGGTGTTCAGTATGTTCAAAGGAAAGTGCTACCTACTTGTGCTATATACATGGATGTATCAAAAACATGCCTAACAATATGTATCATCAAGTCTTTGGAGTCTCCATGTGTCAATTTTCTGTCTCTGGAAGAAATAGTAAAAAGCCATATCTGAGCAGAGAAAAGTCATTTCACCTGGTATGCATAGGTATACCCAACCAGAAACCAGAAAGTAATTATAATTGCTAAGGTATCAAAGGAAAAATACTCTCATAAAATCATATTCTCAGAGCATGATATCCCTGCCAGAATCCACTCTGACCAAGGTAAAGACTTTGAAATAAAAATTACTTAAGGAGACATTGATCTTAACAGGAAAGGCTTCATATAGAAAAGATCCTACTTGAGCAGAGATTTGAAGGAAACAAAGAATTCCAAGAAGTAGGGATGAGATCAGAGAATATACTAGGCATAGGGGAGAGCCTAAAGTATGTAGACTGGATTTAACATCATGTGGGAGGATTAGCAAGCAATTTAGCTGGATTATAGAGTGTGGGAAAGGGAGTGTTGTATATTGAAGATGGAAAAGGTAGGTTAATTCATTGTTAATCAGTAAGAATAAGGCAAATTTGCTAGGTGGCGCAGTGGATAAAGCACCCATCCTGGATTCAGGAGTACCTGAGCTCAAATCCGGCCTCAGACACTTGACACTTAGTAGCTGTGTGACCCTGGGCAAGTCACTGTTAAGTGACCCAATTGCCTCAACCCCCCCCCCAAAAAAAGAATAAGGCAAATTCAAATTTAAAAAAACTAAAATTTTATCTCATACCCAGAAAAATAGTAGAGATAACAAAATATGGGGATATGAGAAGACTAAACTCTAAACAAAAGAGCTTGGGGGGGGTGTGACAATGAGGGTTAAGTGACTTGCCCAGGGTCACTCAGCTAGTAAGTGTTAAGTGTCTGAGGCCGGATATGAACTGAGGTCCTCCTGAATCCAGGGCCAGTGCTTATCTACTGTGCCACCTTGCAGCCCTTATGGGCTTATTTTTGATCCTAGAAGTAATGATCAGACCTGTGCTTTAGGAAAATAATTTTGACAGCTGTTTGGGATTGGAGGATGAATTACAGAGGGGGAGACTTAAGGTAGGAAGACTAATCAGGATGTTATTGCAATCGTCCAGGTAAGAAATGATGAGAACCTGACCTAAGGAAGTGGTCTTGTGAGTACAGATAAGGAGATGGATTTGTGAGATATTGTGAAAGTAAAAAGAATTGGCACCTAATTGGGTATATGGGGTAGAACATTGAGAAAGGGGAAAGGGAAAGGGAATAAGCATTTATTAAGTGCATACCATATGCCAGGCACTGTGCTAAGTGCTTAATGAATATTATTTCATTTGAGCCTCACAGCAATGCTACAAGGTAGCTGCTATCATTACACCCATTTTACAGTTGAGGAAACTGAGGCAGATGATAGTTAAGTGACTTGACTAAGGTCATGAAGTAGATTTGATCAATCAATAAACATTTTATTAAATGCCTAATATATGTAAGGTACTCTGCTAAGTTTTGGAGATACAAAAAAAGGCAAAAGATAGCCCCTTGCCCTAAAGGAGCTTACAATCTAACTCTAGGCTTAGTCTTCCATCCACAGTGCCATCTAGCTGCCTGGAGTCAAGGATAGCACCAAAGGTGTGAACCTGAATAACTAGGAGTATGGAAACATATGAAAAACTTTCTTTTTTTAGCTTCTCTAGAAATATTAAGAAATAACATTTCTTCAAAAGTCCTTTCCAAAATCCTTGGAAAACCTCTTTTCTTTTGGTGAAGGCGTAGATGAGATTAAATAACATAATTTGTAGTTGACCTAGTAAACTCACTTGTGTGATTTCTCTCCGCTCTGTCTAATAGCATATGAGCATGAGTAAAAGAGGCTGCTATTGGGATTTGACAATATGTAAGTATTACTAGGGCAGGGAAAGAGTTTGACTATGGAGTTGTTGACACCAAAGAGAGCTGAATGGGTTGTCAAATTCTTAAGAAGTAGCAATTGTCTATAATAGTATTAACCAGAAGCTTAGTTAGGCTTGGGGTCAGTTAGAGGCATAAACATTTCCAAGAAGTTAAAAAAGAAAAAGAAAAAGAGGCTAAATTCTTTGTGGTAGCAAAGAACCAGAAATAAAGTTAGTGTCCATGGATTGGTGAAGGGTTAAACAAAGTATGTGTGTACCTTCATGTATGAAAATAATGAAATATTGTGCTCCAAGAAATGACAATCATGATGCATACAGAACACATAAGTAATGCTTTGCTATTCATTCATTCTATAGGATGATAATGGATTTAAAGTTAGACAATCAAAATAGTAGCTAGGTGGCATAGTGGATAGAGTCAGGAAGACCTGAGTTCAAATCTAGCCTCAAATCATAGTTGTATGAGCCTGGAAAGTCACTTAATCCTGTTTGCCTTAGTTTCCTCATCTGTAAAATGAGCTGGAGAAGGAAATGGCAAATCATTCAAGTATCTTTGCCAATAAAACCCCAAATGGAGTCATGAAGAGTCAGACACGACTAAAAATGACTGAACAACAAACAGCAAAAGAATAAAAAATGGGTGTATATTGTTACTAACTGGGTTTAGAGGTCTGTTTGAAGATGAAAATAAAAGGGGCTTTTGGTTGGGAAATGTCTAAACAGATTGTGGTGTGTGAATATAATGGAATCTTACTGTGTTCTAAGAACCTACAAATATGATCAATACAGAAAAACATGGAAAGATTTCTATGTATTGATGCTAAATTAAGTAAACAGGGCTTAGAAAACAAGATACACAAAGTCTCTGCAAGGTAAATGGAAAGAAAATCAACTGCAAAATAATCAAAACTGAATTACATAGAAATCATGAAGAACAAATTTGGTTCCAAAAAAGAGATATAAGAATATAACCTTCCATTCCTTTGCAGAGGCCTGGACCCATAGAGTGCATAGAAAGTTAGATTATTTTCAATGTTTTGATGTTGTTGTTTTTTTTCCTTTGGTGAGGCGATTGGGGTTAAGTGACTTGCTCAGGGTCACACAGCTAGTAAGTGTTAAGTGTCTGAGGCCAGATTTGAACTCAGGTACTCCTGACTCCAGGGCCCGTGCTTTATCCACTGTGCCACCTAGATGCCCTGATGTTGTTTTTTTATAATTTAGGGACTATTAGCCATTAATAGCCCTTAATATTCCTAGATGATAGGACACCTAGAAACCAGATCTTAAGTAAAGAAATATTATAAACACAGAGACCCTCTGGTTCTGACAAGTTTAAGCATGTCTTTATGAACATGTGCAGAAAGGACCAAGTGTGTCCTTAGTTTCACCTTATGATGTGCAAACCCCTAAAACACACCTCCAAGGAAAAAGGTACCCACCTTGAGGGTTGTCTTAGGACCCCAGGAAGTCCAAATTACGATAAGACTTCCCAGGTACCTCCTTAAGGAGAAGATTAAGATAATGAAGAGATAACCTACTTTTTCTCACTATAAATACAACCATTTTCCTTTCCCTATTTGAGACACCTATCTCCTTTGGGGGCTTCTCCCTGTGGTCTCACAGTATTCTAATAAAACTTGGGAAACTGAGTCTCTGAGTCTCATAATTCTTTTGGGACACCTCATGATCAATTTGATCAATTAAATCTACTTCCACTACTACATCACTTTGAGGAGGTGATTGGTGGATTCTTTCAATTTCTATTTTACCTTCTGGTTCTAGAATATCAGGGTAATTTTCCCTGACAATTTAGAAGATGATGTCTAGGCTCTTTTTTTGATCATGGCTTTCAGGGAGTCCAATAATTTTCAAATTATCTCTCCCAGATCTATTTTCCAAGTCTGTTCTTTTTCCAATCAGATATTTCACATTGCCTTCTATTGTTTTTTCATTCTTTTGATATTCCTTTATTGTTTCTTGATTTCTCATAAAGTCATTAGTTTCCATTTGCTCAATCCTAATTTTCAAGGAATTATTTTCTTCAGAGAGTTTTTGTACCTTCTTTTCCATTTGTCCAATTTGGCTTTTCAAGCTGTTGACTCTCTTTTCATAATTTTCTTACATCACTCTCATTTCTCTTTCCATTTTTTCCTCTACCTCTCTTACTTTATTTTCAAAGTTCTTTTTGAGTATTCCTATGGCCTGAGACAAATTCATATTTTTCTTGAAAGCTTTGGATATAGGAATTTTAACTTTGTTTTCTTCTTCTTAAGGTATATTTTGATCTTCCTTGTCACCATAGAAACTTTCTAGGGTCAGCATTTTTTTCTGTTTGCTCATTTTCTCAGCCTATTTCTTGACTTTTGACTCTTTGTTAAGGTGGGGCACTGCTTCCAGGGTGGAGGGCTCACTGTCCCAAGCTTCAGGGGGTTTGGACAGCTGTTTTCAGAGATGCTTCTAGGGATTTGTAAGTCCTTAGTTCTTCCAAGGTTGTATGATTTAAGGAGAGGTATGTTCATCACTCTCCTGGCCTGTGCTCTGGTCTGCAAGCAATCACAGGCCTGCTTTTCTGCCTTGGAATTATGAACAGAATCCTGCTTCCTTGTGGTTGCAAGCTCTGGTGTGCTTGTACTCTTCCCCTGCCTGGGACCACCCCCCAAGACTGTGACCTGGATCCAAGTATGGGCAAAACAACAGAGTCCTGCCTCAATGCTAGGAAAGAGACCCATGTAATCTCCCTCTGGCCAACTGCTCAATGCCCTTACCATCTATGGGCTGAGTTCCAGAAACAGCTACTGCTGCCACTTATTCAAAGGCTTCAGAGGCCTGCTTTTGACTTGTTGTGACTGGGTCTGTGCTGGTGGGGCCTGCACTTCACTCTCACCCTGGTACAACAGGTACCTGGTACCGACCTTCTAAATTTGGCTGGAAAATTATTTCACCCGGTCCTTTTGTGTGTTCTGCTGCTCCAGGAATTGTCTTATGGCATTCTTTGAAGGTATTTAGAGGGGTCTTGGAGAGAGCTCAGGCAAGTCACTGCCTTTCCTCTGCCATCTTGGCTCCACACCCCATTTTCATACGTTTTGATCAATTTTTCTTCCTACTCTTTTTCTTTCCTTTATTAAATTTTTTTTCTTTGTAGTAAGGGATGACTTTCTGGGAAAGGAGAAGAGGAAGGCTATAGGGGGAAATCTAGGTGATATAAAAACAAAAGGTATCAATAAAAAATCTATGTAAAACTTAAAATATTAAAAAATAAAAATCTAAATGCCCAACAAATACCCTAAGGCTGGAAATCCCAACCATTATGGAAAGGAGGGGAAATTGTGTGACTTGTATCAAGCATATTTTATTTGTATACCTGCCATAGTCAAGAAACTGTTATTTGCATTCTAAGTTGAGAGAAAGTATTATTTCTCTCATATTAATAAGCAATTATTGAATTAGGACCAAGGTTTTCCCCCTTTTCTATTTCCTTATCTAGAAATCAATCAGTCTGGGAAATCTTAGGCAAAGACTTCCCCAACCCGGCTGAGAGAATTGGTGAATTCCTGTTCATTGTATATAGTCAGACAGGTCTGGGATAGAAGTGGATTTCCTCTTTGGTGTGCATATAGATAAGTCTCTTTGACTAAGACATGGGTGATCTAAGTCACTTTCCCCCAAGACCCTCATTAGAATGAGCACACATCTCATTAAAATATTTATTTGTTCATTAATTGTTAACCAATCAGAGTTGATTGCCAGCCTTAAGAACGCCCCAGTTATATAATGAGAGCTTAAAAACCATGTTTAAGGCTCTTATTGAAGAGGAGGGAGCCGGTTGCTCTGAAGAAGAAGAATGCCAAAGAATGACACAGAAGAACCAAAGAAGCTACCAGCTAAGATTATCTGTTAATGAGCAGAGGAAAAAATTGATAGTAGTAGTTGGTGATATGATGCTTAGGGACACGGAAGCAGCAGATCTGATAACAAAGATGTCTGTTGTCTTTCTGAGGCATATATCTAAGAAATAAGAGAGAACCTCCCAAGGCTTACCAAAACAGATAACATCTACACACTCATGGTGATTCATACAGGCAAAAATGATACCGCCAGAAGCAATCTAAAAAGTATTGCCAATGATTATGAAATCTAAGCAAGAAATTAAAGATCATAGGAACACAGGTTGTGTTTGTCTCACTGTTGTCATTTGAAAGCAAGGGATGAAGAAGAAGAAAATTAAATTGGGAAGTGGAAATACTGGCTGAGAAGTGTCTGAGAATGAGATTTGTACTTCTGAACCAAGACTTAATATATAGGTGTGACAGATGCCTGGCCAGAGGTGGAGTATACCTAATGAAGACTGGGAAGGATATCTTTCTTTATAGATTGTCTTGAAAATCTAACCAAAGGTGCTTTAAAATAAAAGCACTGGAGGAAGGAAAAAACTGCCTATTTATTGCTGCTAAAATAGATAGCATAAGGAGTAGGCTACAATGAAGGAAGAAGAATGACTTACCTAGAAGTTCACAGGAAGCAAAATCCAAGAATGGAACCAGTAGTAAAAACCATGGCCTCAAATATTGATACACAAATGGCCAAAGTTTAGGCAACAAGCAAGGCTTAAAAGAAAGACAAATTTGTGTTGCAGAGATACAACATGTATTATTGAGACCTTGTGGAATGAACCTCATGGCAAAGGATGTGGATAGGTGTAACAGTAGTAACAACAATAATAGCAATAATAACTAGTTACCATTTATATGGTGATTTAAGATTTGTAAACCACTTTACAAATATAAGCTACTTTGATACAAATATGAGATAACCTGGAAAGTAGTTCATATTATTATCACCATTTTACAGATGAGGAAACTGAGGCAGACAGAAGTTAAGTGATCCAAGACTCAGGATCACACAGCCACTAAGCATTTGAGGTCAGAAGGGGTGGGTTATCACTGTTTATTAGGAAGATATACTCATGTGAGGAAAGCAGGAATCATATTGGTCAAGCATAGTGGAGAGAATTTGGGTGAAGGTCAACAGAGGGAGAAACATGAGGGACTTTTATCACTGGAAAGTACTCTAAACCACCAAGACAGAGAGCAGAAATAGATGAAGAGTTTGGGAAACTAATCACAAGCCTGACACCAAGGCATGATATAGTAGTAATGAGGGACTTCAATGATCAACTCATCTCCTAGAGGTTCTGTCTCTGTCTCTGTCCCTTTTTTCTCCCTCTCTGTGTCTCTCAAAAACAAAGCAACTAATAGCTTTTTTGACTTGCATTAGTGATAATCTCATTCTTCAAAAGATGAAGGAGTCAAGAAGAGAAATTTTTATAGAACTGATCCTAACTTACAGGGAGGAACTAGTTTCTGGGGTGGAAATGATAAGACTATGGTGGAAATGATAGGGCTCCTAGAGTTTGTGAGAGAGGAGGGAAAATCTGGGGGTAGTCTGACATGCACTATAGATTTGGGCAAATACATTTTAAATTTAGGAAGTAGATGTGAAATTTAGCAACGTCTATTGATCATCTATGGCTAAGACTGGAAGGTCCCTTCCACATAGTCTAGTTTTTACCTAAAAAGATGATAAAACTATCATCAAGACTTAATTGATGGGCAGCTAGGTGGTGAAGTGGATAAAGCACTGGCCCTGGATTCAGGAGGGCCTGAGTTCAAACCTGGCCTCAGACACTTGACACTAGCTGTGTGACCCTGGGCAAGTCACTTAACCCTCATTGCCCCGCTCCACCCCCAATCCAATGATGTACCTTTGCACTGGAGAAACAAAGACAAATATGAAAACTAAGAAATTGTTATATCAAAGACTTAATTGAAGCAGGAGACTAAGAATGGAACCATTAGGTGGGAGGCACTTCATAAGCTTGATGGACTTCCCACTGACATTCAAGTAAAGTTAATACTGCACACCCTTCCGATCCAACATAGTATCGTGGCAAATTAGAAGTTCAGGATTGCAGTGGCTAATTAAACCAATGATATATCTTTGTTGAATATCATTTCCATGCTATTTTGAAATGATCTTCCTTTTTTATACCTGCTCTTCTTGTAGTGGCAAAGAATTGGAAATTGAGGGGATGCCCATCAATTGGAGAATGGCTAAACAAGTTGTGGTATATGAATGTAATGGAACACTATTGTACTGTAAGAAATGAAGAGCAGGCAGATTTCAGAGAAACCTGGAAGGACTTACATGAACTGATACTGAGTGAGATGAGCAGAACCAGGAGAACGTTGTACACAGTATCAACAACATTGTGTGATGATCAACTGTGATAGATTTGACTCTTCTCAGCAATACAATGGTCCAAGACTAAGGACTTGTGATGGAAAATGCTCTCCAGATCCAGAAAAAAAGAACTAGGGAATCTAGATGCAGATTGAACCATACTATTTCTACTTTTCTTCTTTTTTTGAGGCTTTTCCTTTTTGTTCTGATTATTCTTTCACAATATAACTAATGCAGAAATATGTTTAATGTGATTATACATATATAACCTATATCAGATTGCTAGCCATCTTGGGGAGGGGGGAGGGAATGGAGGGAGGGAGAAAAATTTGAAACTAGAAATCTTATAAAAACAAATGTTTGGGGTGGCTAGGTGGTGCAGTGGATAAAGCACTGGCCCTGAATTCAGGAGTACCTGAGTTCAAATCTGGCCTCAGACATTTGACACTTACTAGCAGTGTGACCCTGGGCAAGTCATTTAACCCCAATTGCCCCGCAAAAAAAACCAAAAACAAATGTTGGAAACTATTTCTACATGGAACTAGAAAATAATAAAATACTTTAATGATAAAAAAGAAATAAACTTCCTTTTGTTAAAAGCTATATGGATAGGGGCAGCTAGGTGGCACAGTGGATAGAGCACCAACCCTGGATTCAGGAGGACCTGAGTCCAAATCCAGCTTCAGACATTTGACACTTACTGTGTGACCTTGGGCAAGTCCCTTAACCCCAATCGCCTCACACCAAAAATAAACCCAACAAAACTATATGGATATCTTATTGCTTGCCACATCAGGGAGGGAAGAGGAGAGGGAGGGAAGGAGGGATAAAAATAAATAAAAATGTTTATTACTTTAAAAAAAGCTATATGGTCTATATTGAGCATGTCCAATGTGGAAATGTTATTTGTTTGACTATAAATGTTTATTATAAGAGTTTTATTTGTGTTTTTCTTTTCCAGTGGAGGGGGAGGTGGGAAGAAAAGAAAATTTGTTTAATTGAAATAATAAATATAAATATATACAGTTTTTTAAAAGATTATATGATCTATAAATGTTTAATTTCTTTCTAATCCTGAGTCTGAACCACTAAACCAGCCTGAGTTAGACCTGGTCCAGAACAAAATGACTCAGAGGAAAGATATGGTAGCATCCCATGGACCAAAACCCTACAAAGGAAGTCAGCCCAGGAGGAATAGGGGAAACTCAACAAAAAATATTTCTGACCATATAAAGGGAAACAGTTATAATGAGGAAGAAAAATTAGATATATCTGAAGAAGTTGGTTAATGACATACAGGGAATTCACCAACAAACAGCTTTAAAAAAGAAACAGACAAGGGCAATTAGGTGGCACAGTGGATAAAGCACTGGCCCTGGATTCAGGAGGACCTGAGTTCAAATGTGACCTCAGATACTTGACACTTACTAGCTGTGTGACTCTGGGCAAGTCACTTAACCCTCATTGCCCTGGGGAAAAAAAAAAAACAAGATTAAAAAAAAAACAGACAGAAGAGAGTAACAAGGCCAGGTAGCAGATGATGAATTTAAGAGCATGGCATACTCCTCCTGTAAAAATAACAGCAGGAGTTTGAGAGCTCAGAATGAGCCAGGGTTTACAAGGGAAATAACAAAAAACCAAAAGGATTTATTTGATTGTGCATTATTGTTATTGTTTTTTAAACTCTGTAATGGCAGAGGAGAATCCAAGAAGAGATAATACCTTTGTTTGAGGTGGATGAGACAATAATAATAATGAGCAAGGGAGAGAAAGTGGAGGTACTTAATCCTCATTTTACTTGCATTTAACCTTTATACTGACAAAATGAAAATGACCAACATGGGGTTAGTTGATTCCCAAAAATAGTAAAGAGATAGTAAGAGAGCACCTAATTTCCCCTGCTGAAGGCAAGCCACACAATCCAGATGTATTATATCTCTGGCTCTGAAACTGGCAGATGTGATTGTTGAGCCACTGACAGCAATATTTGAAAGGTTGTGGAAAACAGGAAAGTTATCAAAAGACTGGAGAAAGGCAAATGTTCCAATTTTCAAAAAGTGAAGGGAATAGTCTATAAACAATATCAGCCCTTGAGTTTGCCTTAAGTTTCTAGGAAAATTATAGAACAGATAATTAAAGTGATGATTAGGAGATACCTGGAAAAAGGAAGTGGTGATTACAATGAGCCAGTGTTGCTTTATTGAGAACAGGTCATATCAAAGTGGTTTCAGTGTTAACATGGAAGGAGCTCTCCAGCTCTCCATCAAGGTATATGTGCTTGCCCTGTGCTGTTTAATATTTTGTCAATGACAGTTTTATCAATCACAAAAAAAAAAGGAATGATCATCAAATTTGCATATGACACAAAGTTGGGAGAGATGGCTAAAACAACAGATTTTAAAGGCAGAATTTTAAAAGATGTCATCTGTAAAATGATAGAGGTAGATTTAGATAACATTTGTGTTATGTTTTACTATGTGCCAGGCACTGTGCTAAGTATTTTACAATTATTATCTCATTTGATCCTTAAAACAAACCTGGGAGGTAAGTGTTATTATTATCATGACCATTTTACAAATGAGGAAACTGAGGCAAACAGAGGTTAAGTGCCTTGCCCAGCATCACACAGCTAGTAAATGTCTGAGGTCAGATTTTGGGGGGGGGTGGGGCAATGAGGGTTAAGTTACTTGCCTAGGGTCACACAGCTAATAAGTGTCAAGTGTCTGAGGCCAGATTTGAATTCAGGTCCTCCTGAATCCAGGGCCAGTGCTTCATCCATTGTGCCACCCAGCTGCCCCCTGAGGTCAGATTTGAACTCTGGTCTTTCTGCTCTTTCTGACTCCAGGCCCAGTACTCTACTGTAACGATTGGAATAACGCCACCTGCTGGAGACTTACTGTAGAAAAGCTCCGCCATTAGGTGAAGGTCTCTGAGGGTAACACCATGCATCTTTTCTTTGGCGTCAGGAAGTGACGTTTGCTTGTGGGAGGAAGAAGGGGGAGCCTGGCGCTCTGACTCTCCCTCTTTCCTGAGGACTCTGGTGGAGAAGGGAGCTAGAAATGGCCTCTCCCTTTAATAGATAGATGAAGCTAGGCCTTTCTCTCTCTCTTCACCAAATTCTTATTCTCCTTAATAAATGCTTAAAAGTCTAACTCTTGCTAAAGCTTAAATATTTTAGACAGTACAGCTAGAATTTTAGCTTTTATACCACCCATTGTGCCACTTAGCTTCCCTCATCAGGTACTAGAGGTCTGTTAAGAAATACTGGTGTGAATTTAATTATTCAGTGCCATAACAATCAGACTACCTAAAAATTATTTTGTAGAGTTAGAAAAAATAATAACAAAATTCATCTGGAAAAACAAAAAGTCAAGAATATCAAGGGAACTAATGAAAAAAAAATATGCAGGAAGGTGGGCTAGCTGTACCAAATCTGAAGCTTTACTATAAAGCAGCAGTCATCAAAACTATTTGGTACTGGCTAAGAAATAGAGTGGTGGATCATTGGAATAGGTCAGGCACAGGAGACACAACTGTAAATGACTATAGTAATCTACGGTTTGATAAACCCAAAGACTCCAGCTTCTGGGATAGGAACTCAATATTCCACAAAAACTGCTGGGAAAACTGGAGGATAGTATGGCAGAAACTAGACTTAGACCAACATCTTACACCTTATACAAAAATAAGGTCAAAATGGGTACATGATTTAGACATAAGAGGTGATACCATAGGTAAATTAGGAGAGGAAGGAATAGTCTACCTTTCAGATCTTTGGAAAGGAGAACAGTTTATGACCAAACAAGAGATAGAGAATATTATGAAATGCAAAATGGATGATTTTGATTACATTAAATTAAAAAGGTTTTGTACATACAAAAGCAATGCATCCAAAATTAGAAGGGAGGCAGAAAGCTGGGGAACAATTTTTATAGCCAGTGTTTCTGACAAAGGCCTTATTTCTAAAATCTATAGAGAACTAAATCAAATTTATAAGAATCCAAGTCATTCTCCAATTGAGAAATGGTCAAAGGATATGAACAGGAAGTTTTCTGATGAAGAAATCAAAGCTATCTATTGTCATATGAAAAAATGCTTTAAATCACTATTGATTAGAGAAATGCAAATTAAAACAACTCTGAGGTACCACCTGACACTTATCAGATTGGCTAAAATGACAAAAAAGGAAAATAATAAATGTTGGAGAAGTTGTGGAAAAATTAGAACACTAATGCATTGTTGGTGGAGCTGTGAACTGATCCAACCATTTTGGAGAGCAATTTGGAACTATGCCCAAAGGACTATAAAGCTGTGCATACCCTTTGACCCATCAGTACCACTACTAGGTCTTTTTCGCAAAGAGATCACAAAAAAGGGAAAAGGACCCACATATACAAAAATATTTGTAGCTGCTCTTTTTTGTGGTGGCAAGGAATTGGAAATTGAGGGGATGCCCATCAATTGGGGAATGGCTGAACAAGTTGTGGTATATGAATGTAATGGAATACTATTGTGCAATAATAATGATGAGCAGGTAGATTTCAGAGAAACCTGGAAGGACTTACATGAACTGATGCTGAGTGAAGTGAACAGAACCATGAGAACATTGTACACAGTATCAACAACATTGTGTGTTGATCAACTGTGAGGGACTTGACTCTTCTCAGCAATACAATGGTCCAAGATAGTTCCAAAGGACTCATGATGGAAAATGCTCTCCAAATCCAGAAGAAAAAAAAGAGAACTATGGAATCTAGATACAGATTTAACCATACTCTCTATATTATTTTTTGTTTATCTTTTTTGAGGTTTTTCCTTTTTGCTCTGATTCTTCTTGCACAGCATGACATGCAGAAATATGTTTAATGTGATTGTATATATATAATCTATGTCAGATTGCTAGCTGTCTTGGGGAGGGAGGGAGAAAAAATTGAAACTAGAAATCTTATAAAAACAAATGTTGCAAACTATCTCTACATGTAGCTGGAAAATAATAAAATACTTTTATGGAAAAAAAACCCCCAAATGTTGAAAACTATCTTTATATGTAACTGGAAAAAATAAAATACTATTAAGATTGAAATTAAAAAAAAATTCTTTCCCAGTTTTCTGCTTGCCTTATAATCTTGGTTACATTAGTTTTGTTTGTGCAAAAACTTTTGAATTTTATATAATTAAAATTATATATTTTTTTAAAAAAAGAAATACTGGTGGGAGGGGCAGCTAGGTGACACAGTGGGTAGAGCACCAGCCCTGGAGTCAGGAAGCACTGAGTTCAAATCTGGCCTCAGACACTTGACACCAAACTAGCTGTGCAACCCTGGGCAAGTCACTTAACCCCCATTGCCCTGAAAAAAAAAAGAGCCTTAATAAATATTTGTTGATTGAATGGTTAATGCCCCCAGGTTGTCTTCTCTGTGTGAAAAGAGAGCACCTGCTTCCCCCTCTACAAGGCAAATGAAGAAAAGAAAAAGCCTTAGTCCTTCCTTTTTTGTCCCTTGCTTCTAGTTTTGAAGAAAACAGCTTCATAAACAGTCAGAACCACATGCATGTAGACATACATACACCAGGGGCCAACTCTGGTTGCCAGGCTCAATCTGTTGCTAGGAAAGCTGATTGTATCAGCTCCAGTGCCTATTCAAAGAGCAGGGGCAGGTGTTTGGGATGGCAGAGCAGTGCTTTGAAGCAGAATCACCTGGTGGGTCACTCTGACCCCAGGCCCATGGCTAGCTACCAGCTAATAGACCATCTGTCCAGGAAACCTAAGGGTTTGTTGGCTTATGTATTGCAAGACTGAATTCAGGGGTCTGGGCCACTAAAAATGGAATGGATAGGATAGATAGTGAAGTAGAGAAAGGATCCCAATTATTCTTTAGTATCTCGACTCCATTTCTAAGTGAAAATTCCAATGTTTGACCCAACTTTACACTTCATTTGCATTTACGGTTTCCAAAACACATTTGTATCCATTATCTCATTCTGACATCCCAGTTTGAGAATCTTGAGGCCAGTATTGTTAAATTCATTCTATTGTTAAGGAAAATGAAGCAACCACTTTGTTCAAAGTCACAGAGCCAGTTAGCCACAGAGACAATTAATCAATCAAGTGCCTGATCTATGTTAGACTCTAGGTTAGGTGATAGGGATACAAAGTCACAAAATGAAACAATCTTTGCCCTCAAACGCTTACATTCTACAAGGATAGACAGTATGTACACACACACACACACACACACACACACACACACGTGTGTGTGTGTGTGTGTGTGTATCTGGAAGGAAGTGGAGGATACTATGAGGAGGAAATGAGATGATTGAAGATGTGTTCTCTTTGAAGAAAAGAAGACCAGTCTTTGGCTAAACTGGGAAGTTGAGTCATGTATAATGAGGTTGGAAAGAGAGATTAGGCCCTGATTGCCAAGGGCTTTAAAAGCAAAAGAGAAGATTTTCTATTTTCTCCCAGAGCCCAATGGGAGTCACTGGAGTTTATTAAGTACGTGGTCAGATCTGTGTTTAAGGAGATTACTTTGGGAGCTGTGTGGAGGTCACACTGAACTGAGGAGACAACTGTACAGAGATATTAACAGTAGAAGACGGTAACAGGGACTTAAACTCCATACCCTCTCTTCCAAAGGAGGAGCTGAACAGAGAGGTCACAATGAGCAGAGTTTGATATTAAAGAAAATTATTTCTAATTTTTCTCATATGCAATAACATAATATGCAAAATTTTACAGAATATCTAATGAACCTTGAAGTACACTATCATGCCAAAGGAACCTTTGAACCACTGGCTTGAGCCAGAGATTCAAAGTAAAAAATGAAAATTTAGGGACTTTACCTTTTCTTGGAGGAAACAACATGTATGTACAGAAGGATATATAATACATATCAAAGTATATGCAAAGGTTATATATGTGTGATCATGTAAAGCGTTTCCATATTAGTGATTTTGAATAAAGACTTGAATGAAAAAGAAAGGAAGGAAGAAAGAAAGAAAGAAAGAAAGAAAGGAAGGAAGGAAGGAAGGAAGGAAGGAAGGAAGGAAGGAAGGAAGGAAGGAAGGAAGGAAGGAAGGAAGGAAGGAAGGAAGGAAGGAAGAAGAAAGAAAGAAGAAAGAAAGAAAGAAAGAAAAGAAAGAAAGAAAGAAAGAAAGAAAGAAAGAAAGAAAGAAAGAAAGAAAGAAAGAAAGAAAGAAAGAAAGAAAGAAAGAAAGAAAGAAAAAGAAAATTAGCATGCTTCAGTTTGTGTTCAATCAATATCAGTTCTTTCTTTGGAGGTAGGTAGTATGCTTCATCATTAGTCCTTTGGGATTCTTTTGGATCATTGTATTGCTGAGAATAGCTAAGTCATCACAGTTCTTCATCAAACAATGTTGCTGTTACTGTGTAAAATGTTCTGTTCACTTCACTATACATAAATTCATGTAAATCTTTCCAGATTTTTCTGAAATCATCCTGCTTGGCATTTCTTATAGCACAATAATATTCCAGTACAATAATATACCACAGGGGCAGCTAGGTAGCATAGTGGATAAAACACTGGCCCCGGATTCAGGAGGACCTGAATTCAAATCCAGCCTCAGACACTTGACACTTACTACCTGTGTGACCCAGGGCAAGTCACTTAACCCTAATTGCCCTGCAAAAAAAACCAAACCCAACAATAATATACCACGGCTTGTTTAGCCATTCCCAAATTGATGGGTATCTCTTTGATTTCCAATTCTTAACCATCACAAAAAGAGCTGCTAGAAATATCTTTGTACAAATAGGTCCTTTTCCCTTTTTAAAAATGTTTTGGGGATATAAACCCAGCAATGGTATTGCTGGATCAAAACGTATACACAGTTTTGTAGCCCTTTTGGGCATAGTAAGGAGCTTATGATATAATGCAAGCCCATAGAGATGGGAGTTAGAATGTTGTTTGTGAAGAACAGCAAGAAGACCAGTGTGGTGGACCATAGCATGTGTGAAGGGTGTAATAACCCTGGAAAAGGTTGGCTGGGACCAGGTTATAAAGGGCTTTAGGTGCCAAACAGAAGAATGTTTTCGAGAAATTAGGAAGCTGTTAATTCTTATTGAGGGGGTGCGAAATGGTCAGAGCTGTGGTTTTGAATGATCACTCTGGGGGCTATGTAGTGAGTGATTTAAAGAGGGCAGAAATCTGTGGCATTGAGACCAATCAGGAAGGTATTGAAGTAATAAAGGTTAGAGGTGATGAGGGCCTGATATAGGCTAGTAGTCACATAATAGGAGAGAAAGATTGACACGTTTCAATGATACAACGAGACTTGGCAATTGATTGGACATGCTGGAATGAAAAAAGGTGAGGAGTGGAGAAAAGTCAGATTTGGGATAAGGAGGTGATGGTGGGATTGGTAGCCTGAGAAGAGGGTAGAGAGAAAAAAGGTCCCTCCAATTTGCTCTTTTGGGGATCTGGCACCCACAGTACGGTGAAGGAGATTAAAAGTGTTTTCCTTTTTTTCTTTTTTCTTTTGTTGAGGCAACTGGGGTTAAGTGACTTGCCCAGAGTCACACAGCTAGTAAGTGTTAAGTGTCTGAGGCTGGATTTGAGCTCAGGTCCTCCTGAATCCAGGACCAGTGCTCTATCCACTGTGCCACCTAGCTGCCCCAATTTTTAAATTTTTTTTTTTGTGGGGCAATGAGGGTTAAATGAGTTGCCCAAGGTCACACAGCTAGGAAGTGTCAATTATCTGAGGTCAGATTTGAACCCAGGTCCTCCTGAATCCAAGGCTGGTGCTTTATCCATTGTGCCACCTAGCTGCCTCCAAAAGTGTTTCCATTAACATCCTCCTGTGGACATTTCCTCACTTATACCCTCCTACCTATGCCTTTCCCCACACCATGTTTCAGTCCTTTCCCCCTCATACTCATAAAACTCCCTTAAAAAACAAACAAATAGAGGGGCAGCTAGATGGCGCAGTGGTTAAAGCACCAGCTCTGGATTCAGGAGGACCTGGGTTCAAATCTGACCTCAGACACTTGACACTTACTAGCTGTGTGACCCTGGGCAAGTCACTTAACCTCCATTGCCTAAAAAACAAAACAAAACCATACAAATAGAAAAAAAAATCACCCAAATAAACAACCCCCCTGACCTCTTTCTAATCTACTCAGTGCACTCCTGTGGAGGGGGAAATCTCTGCTAGTGGAAATCTTTCCCTATCCTCCCACCCCCAGCTCCCCATGATTATCACCAGTGAAGGAGGCTTCCAGGTGTGGAACTTCCTTCTACCAATGAAGATTCCCATCCGTTCTGTTACTTATAAACTTAGATGCCACCCAGAAGTGGCTAGGAAGACCTGAGGTCAAATCCCATTTCAGATACTTTCTAACTGTGTGACCCTGGGCTTCCAAAGGTTGTGAGGATCAAATGAGATACTAATTGTAAGGTGCTTAGCACTGTTGTTTTTGTTGTGGTTGATGATGAAGTCATAGTAGTGGTGGTAGTGGTGGTGGTGGTGGTGGTGCTGCTGCTGCTGCTGCTGGTGCTGGTGTCTGTGGCAGGAGCAGTAGTAGCAGCAGTTCAGTAATATTTCCCCAAAATCACAGAGCCAATACATGTCAGAGACAGAATTTGGCCCAAGGTCACACTGGTAAAAATGGGATAAGCCACTTTATGCTGAAGTGCTAATGAGTAATGATAGTTAATGTGTCCTCCTTATACCCAACACTATGTGAACATTCCCATGAGCCCTCAATGGCAAAGGAACATTCTAATGGGGCTGCAAGGCAGACTTTAAAAGGGAGATATTGTTCATATGGAAAGCCCTCCTGCTCATACAGATTTGTGATTGGGGGGGGGGGGGAGCAGGGCAATGAGGGTTAAGTGACTTGCCCAGGGTCACACAGCTAGTGTCAAGTGTCTGAGGTCGGATTTGAACTCAGGTCCTCCTGAATCCAGGGCCAGTGCTTTATCCACTGTGCCACCTAGCTGCCCCCTACTCATACAGATTTGAGTAAGATATAGTTCTTTCGGGGCAGCTAGATGGCGCAGTGGATAGAGCACCGGCCCTGGAGTCAGGAGGACCTGAGTTCAAATCCGGCCTCAGACACTTAACACTTACTAGCTGTGTGACCCTAGGCAAGTCACTTAATCCCAATTGCCTCACTAAAAAAACAAAAAAAGATATAGTTCTTTCCCTTTTAGAGCTCAGAGTATATACCAGGGGAGATAAGTACAAAAATAATAAATAGGAGCTCACATGTATATGGTGCTTTAAGGTTGACAAAGTGCTTTTTAATAAACATCGCAATGATACCCTTGTGAGGCTTAAAGGGGTTATTTGGCCAGTAAGTATCTGAAGTAGGATCTGAACCTAAGTCTTCATTCTATAATCTACATACCATACTGTCTCTCACCTAGGCCAAGGCAGAATGTGGTCATTACTTGACAGAGGTACAAGCAGAATGATATGTGTTTCATAAGAGAAAGAGATCACCTTTGACTGGGGACAATAAAGGAAGGTTTCATGGAGGAGATGACATTTGAGTTGGACTGCAAAAGATTGATAGAAATTAGACAAGTAGAAGTGAGTATAAGAAGGAGTAGGGGGGGCAGCTAGGTGGCAAAGTGGATAAAGCACGGGCCCTGGATTCAGGAGTACCAGAGTTCAAATTTGGCCTCAGACACTTGACACTTACTAGCTGTGTGACCCTGGGCAAGTCACTTAACCCCCACTGCCTTACAAAAAAGGCAGTAGGGAGGGTATTCTAGCTCAGGAGTTCTTAACCTTTTTTGTGTGTTGTGGAACCCTTTTGGTAGGCTGTTGAAGCCCATAGACCCCATTTCAGAAGAAGGTCTTTAAATGCATACAATTTTTGTTATTGTTTGTCCTTCATTTTTGGAGAGGACCAATGACATCACAGGTGATGTCTTGACTTGCACATGAATTGGATTTAAGTAAGGCAAAGTTGCACAAAGTTGTTAGCCTCACTCTCTCTTCCAGAGTCATCAAAATCCAGTAGCAGGACAAAAGTCCAGATGACTGGTGATGGCCCACGATGCAGCGGATGACCTTGGTGTCTTTGATATCTGACTAAGTTCTAAGCTCTCCACAATGCATGCTTCAGTCTCCTTCATGGCCATTGGAACAAATTGTTCCCATCCATCTATTCTGCCTAGGGAAGTCTTCACTTGCTTGGGGTAGACAGTCCCTTAACTCACTGACAGGTTTGAAGCCTGTTGGTTACCCTAAACCTAGGTTAGTCCATCTACTGAAATGGAGTGTGGCTGCTGCACATGCTAGAGCTTCTTGGAGCCACAGGTGACAATTAGGTAAAAGTGAACATAAAAGGTGGATGAGCAGACCTGAAAAGGGCTTGGCAATCCATCACTCCAGAGGGGCTAGTCCTCCCTGAACACTATGTATACCCCAAATGTGCAAAATACATAAGGTTACAAAGGAAACCAACTATACTGAAATATAGTTATCTATCTATCTATCTATATTGTTTAAAATCCAAGTTTACAGACCCCAGTTTATAGAACAGGGAGCCACATAGGAAAAAAGATGAAAAGATATTAGAATTCAGTTTAACATGTTGATGAGTCTTTTTTGGGGGGGGCAGGGCAATGAGGGTTAAGTGACTTGCCCAGGGTCATGCAGCTGGTAAGTGTCAAGTGTTTGAAGCAGGATTTGAATGCAGGTCCTCCTAAATCCAGGACTAGTGCTTTATCCACCGCACCACCTAGCTGCCCCTAGTCTTAATCTGAGACAACTGATAATGAAATATGGGGTGTTCCAAAAGCACATTTTCCAGTTTAAAAGATTTTTGGAACACCTTGTATATGTATTTCCCTTTTCTCCATAGAGAAGGGGTAGATTATGGATGTAGAATGCTGCCTACATTTGTTTGTTTTATACTTTCTCTTTGTTTAGAGGGAGCATTTAATGG
Source organism: Dromiciops gliroides (assembly GCF_019393635.1). Taxonomy (NCBI): domain Eukaryota; kingdom Metazoa; phylum Chordata; class Mammalia; order Microbiotheria; family Microbiotheriidae; genus Dromiciops; species Dromiciops gliroides. The sequence continues at coordinate 503,548,106 of NC_057861.1, read as the reverse complement.
AGGGAGGGAGAATATATTAGATGACATAAAAATAAAAAGCACCAATAAATTTTTTGCAAAAACCATTGCACCCATGTTGGCTACATTTCCAGGTAATCTCACAGGGAGGGTTCTGCCCAAGGCCCTCTATGCTGTTTCACTTGATGATTTCATCAGTTCCCATGGATTTCATTATGCTTTCTATGCTGATGATTCTCAAATCTCCTTATCCAGCTCTCCTTTCTCTGCTGACCTGCAGTCGTCCATTTCTAATTGCCTATTAGTCCTCTCAAACTGAAAGTCCTGTAGACAAACTGAATTCATTAGCTTTCTCCCAAACCCTCCCCTCTTCCCAACTTCTCTAGTACTGTCTAGGATATGACCATCCTCCCTGTCAGCTAGGCTCATGACCTAGATGATGTCCTTAACTTTCCACTCTCTCTCTCTGACCATGTCTCACATCTTCCAGTCTCCACTCAATAAATTTCATTGGCTCCCTATCTCCTCTAGGATCAAATATAAAGCCCTCATACCCTGCCCCCCCAACCTTTCCAGTCTTCTTACAGCTAACACTCTGCCCCCCCCCCACCCCAGTTCATTGACTCTTGCCTCCTTGATGTTCCTTGAACAAGAAAGTCCATCTTTCAGTTCCAGGTATTTCTCCTTGACTATTCTCCAAACATGGAGGACTCACCTGACTCATCTCTGCCTCCTGGCTTCTATCAAATCACAGCTAAAACCCTACCTTCCAGAAGAAGCTTTTCCTGATTTCTCTTAATTCTAGTGCCTTCCCTCTGTTGATTATTTCCCATCTCTCCTGTATAAAAAGCACTTTTGTACATAGTCGCTTATTTGTTGTCTCCTCCATTAGATTGTAAGCTCCTTGAGGGCAGGGACTCTTTTGGCAGTGCTTAGCTCAGTGGCTAACTAGTGACTGACTAGTCCACAAAACTCTGTTAATTGTTCTCATAGGAAAGAGGCTCAAATACATTTCCCTAGGCATGGAGATGGGGGAGGCAGAGTGAATTTCGAGTCATGTTTGGAGAATGACAAGTAGCTTAGTTCTGTTGCCTTATAGGGTAAGTTCTATCCTTTGTTCCCCACCCTCTCTTACCATACAGGTCCTTCCTCTTTTCTCTCTTATGTGAATTTCAGGATATTCGACTGGAAATAGTTTGGTTTTGTTTGCTTGGTTTTTACTCTCTGGGGCAAGGTCATCCCTCTGATGGGCTCAAGGCATGAGTCATTCAAGGCTGGAAGGGGGATGTGCCCCGTTCCTGAGGTCATCACCACTGCTATCTACAACCAAGCAGGATGACTCCTTAGCAGCCCTGGGCACAGTGACTCTTATAGGCATCTGGGGACAAAACAGAGTTCACAGGTGGGGATTCATTTGGATCAACATACAAACAAATGCAAGCATAGGCCAATATAGCCCTTGCACTTTTTTTAAGGGAGCTTTTTGGGCAATATATAGAGATTAGGAGTTGATATACAAAGTTTTGTGGGGGGGTGTAGTAAAGGCTACAGTTAATTTATAAAGCATCATTATCTTTTTTTTTCTTTTCTTTCAACAAACATTTATTTTATTTTCCATTTACATGTAAGGGTAGTTTTCAACATTCATTTTCATAAGATTTAGAGTTCTAAATTTTTCTCCCTCCCTCCCTCCCTTTCCTCCCCCCTCCACAAGATCTCAATCAGGTTATATATGTACAATCCACAAGTGTTCTTTTCATCAGTTCTTTCTATGGGGGTGCATAGTAAGCTTCCTCATTAGTTCCTTGGGATTGTCTTGGATCATTGCACTTCTGAGAGTAGTTCACTACACACAATGTCCTCTCAGCGCTGCTCACTTCACTATACATCGATGTTCATTAGTTAAAGCATCATTATCTTGAAGAATGGCGCTTGAATTCATGTAATCCTAGAATTATGGTGGCCAGGCAGCACAGTGGATAGCAAGCCAGGTCTAGAGTCAAGAAGACATCTTCCTGAATTCAAATCTGGCCTCAGACACTTACTGGCTGTGTGACCTTAGGAAAGTCACTTAGTCCTGTTTGCCTCAGCTTCCTGATCTGTAAAAATGAGCTGGAGAAGAACATGATAAACCGCTCTAGTGTCTTTGCCAAGAAAGCCCCAAATGGGGTCATGAAGAGTCTGGCATGACTGAAAAGCAACTAAACAAAAAGAATCCTCGAATATCGGCACTGAACAGGGGCTCAGAGATCTTCTGAATGAGTCATTTTATAGATGATGAGGACAGGAAAAGGGAAAATGATCTGTTCAATGTCACTAAGAGTATAAAAGTTTTTCTTTACTTTCACCATTCCCCTCTTCCCCATACCTTCCACTCTTGTGGTTGACTTTTTCAGTATTCCTTATGTGGTCAAGCTCTTTCCCTATTCCCATCCCCAACCCCTTACCCCATCAAACCCTGCTCCTCAGGAAAGACCTGATGTAATCCAGAGCTGTTGAATTCACAACCCATGTCTGTTAGAAGTCTGTTACAAAACTCAGGGGCAGCTAGGTGGCGCAGTGGATAGAGCACCGGCCCTGGATTCAGGAGTACCTGAGTTCAAATCTGGCCTCAGACACTTGACACTTACTAGCTGTGTGACCCTGGGCAAGTCACTTAACCCCCATAGCCCCACCAAAAAAAAAAAAAGTACAAAACTCCCTAACTCATTGAACCAGATTAAAATAGAATAAATACAGTGGATAAATCACCAGTCTTGGATTCAGGAGGACCTAAGTTCAAATCCAGCCTCAGACACTTGACGCTTACTAGCTATATGACCCTGGGCAAGTCACTTAACCCTTATTGCCCCCCCCAAAAAAATGAATAAATGAGAGTACAATACCACATAGATAATATTAATTTGTGAATTTCTAAGTCAACATGTAGCCAGCCCACAGTGATCTTTTTCTATTTGAGTTTGGTATAGGTCATATGTAGCCAGGTGGATAGAGTGCTGTGCCAGGAGTCAGGAAGACATCTCCCTGACATTAAATCTGGCCTCAAACATTTACTAGTTGTATGACCCTGGACAAGTCACTTAACCCTGTTTGTCTCAGTTTCCTCATCTGTAAAATGAGCTGGGGAAGGAAATGGCAAAAACCACTCTTGTATTTCTGCCAAGAAAATCCCAAATGGGGTCAGAAAGAGTTGGACAAGACTGAAACAACTGAACAACAATAGGTCATATAAGCCACTTTCATCAGAGTGAGGCTCTATGCAATTTAGGGCCATTTCAGTTGGGGAGTCTTGAGCCTCATCTCTTTAATTATGGAGTTAAAGGACCTGTCTCTTGAATTTCAAATATCAAGTCAACCAAGAAGATAGTTGAGGGATTGGGAAGTTCTTCCTGCTACTCATAAAATCATTTCCAACGGAACATAGATGCCTGAGAGCAGAAGCTATTTCTTTTCCTTGGTATATCCAGGGCCTGGCACAGGCCTTGCCTGGAACAGCTGCTTAATCAATGGTTTCTGATTTTACTATTGCCTTGGTGCTGCCTTAGGGGATACACACACAGCATGGTGCAAAGGGGGACATGGGTTCTAGTTCTGCCTCTACTATTTTACTAACTCCATGATTTTGGGTAAATTCTTTGAGCCTTAGTTTGATTATCTACAAAAAAAAAAAATAAAAGTGGTTGGGGGAGAGATAATTTCTGTCTTATCTCTCTTACAACATTGTAAATATTAAGTGAAAGTACTTTGGAACCTGGAAAGCACTGTCCAAGTGTAAAGGAAGATGCTGATGTGATAAATGATGATGATGAAAATTAAGGAGACAGCATAGTATAGTGGCAGCTAGGTGGCTCAGTGGATAGAGCACTAGACCTGAAGTCAGGAAGAGATGAGTTCAAATCTGGCCTCAGACACTAGCTGTGTGACCTTGGACAAGTCACTTCACCTCTGTTTGCCTTAATCCACAGGAGAAGGAAATGGCAAACCACTCCAGTATCTTTGCCAAACAAACTAAAACAAAAAACCACAGATGGACAGTCTGGTCCATGGGGTCAAAAGAGTCAGATACTACTGAACAACAGATAGTCCAGTGCACAGAGTCCTGACTCTGGAGTCAGAGAACATGCATTCAGATTCCTCTCTGGCTTATTACTTGGAGAAAGGGAAGGAAATAAGCATTATTAAACACCTATTATGTCCCTGGCATTGTTCCCAAGTGTATTACAAATGTAATCTCATTTGATCTTCACAAAAGCCCTGGGAGGTAGGTGCTAATATGACCCCCATTTTACAATTGAGGAAACTGAGGCAAACAACGGGTAAGTGACTTGCCCAGGGTCACACAGCTAGTAAATATCTGGGGCCAGATTTTAACTTGGGTCTTTCCAACTCCAGGCCTACCATTTTCTCCATTTCAAACAAGGCCTTTTGACCTTGGACAAATCACTTGAGCTAGTCCTCAGTTTCCTCATGTGTAAAATAGAGGAGTCAGACTAGATCTCCTCTGAGTTCCTCTCCAGCTCTATGCCTGTGATTCTGGGATGATGGTAAAGAATCTTCTTGGTATGTGTGGTCACAAAGTCAATCTGGAAAGCCGTGGTATTCCAGAGAAAGGTCCAACCTTACAGTAGCCTTCTGTTTCTGCTGGGCTTTCTGATAGCCTCTGACTTCTTGTCTGATGTTTCCTGGCTAATCCGGCTATTTCTTGCCTCATACGTAATGATGGTTACAGAAGGGGGAAAGGAGGATGAGACGGGATTTTCAATCTCTCAAATGGGAATGACAAAAGCGTTAATGAATAAATGAAGGCCCTAAACAACAAACGAAAGAGCTGAATTTATGGAAAACTCAAGGAGATGATCCTGAGATAGAGCCATCTGACTAATGTCAGAATGAGGGCATATTCCTTTGGGGACACAGTGAACAGTATACCAGATGCAAATCTCCCAGAACAGGGTTCAAGTTGATCTCAGAGCATCCAAGGTTCACTTTAAGGACATTCTAGCCCCAAAGACTATCAGAGCTGCAAGGACACTTAGAGTTTATCCACTCTAACTCCCTCCTTTCATAGCAGAGAAAACAAAGGCACGGAATACTGAGGTCTTGGAATTGGAGTCTGGAGCTGGGATATCACTTAGGACAAACCATATCTTAATAGGAACTCCTTCTATTTAATTCTTTCCCCAAGATGACACAGAAAGAACTCTTGGCTTCTGACTCTTTGATTCTGTGTGTGTGTGTGTGTGTGTGTGTGTGTGTGTGTGTGTGTGTACATGCCTGTGTAGATAACTGGCAGTTACAAGAAGGGATTGCTGTTCCTTTTAAAAAAAAATATTATTTGTATGCATGTTTACAACATACTTTATAGATAACAGAAAGTGGTTGTACATGCCTTAAATAAAGGAGGCTAGATGCCACACTTCTCCTGTGAGTGCTTAAGAACATTCTTTTTTTTAAATTTATGGAATAAAACAAGCATTTCCATAACATAGCAAAGTAAAAAAGATGATTGCACATGGAACTGAAAATCTATTATGTATAACTTGCTATTCCTTTCAAAGATACAACAAAATTATGGTGTATGTTTATTTTTTTTCCTTTTTCTCTTCTTCTCTTCCCTTGCCCCCAGTCTAGAGATGGCTATCATTAGACACAAATAGGTGTGTGTATATGCACACATACACACATGCGTATTTATATGTATGTATATAAACATACACAAATACATATATATTTGTATGTATATACTATGTGAAGTTATTCTGTACATACTTCTATTTATCAGTTCTTTCTCTAGATGCAGATAGTATCTTTCTTCATATGTCTTTTATAGTTAATTTGGGTATTTAGCATAGTCAAAATAATTTATTCACTCAAAAAATAACTTATTAGGAAATATACTATTGGGGCAGCTAGGTGGCGCAGTGGATAGAGCACTGGCCCTAGAGTCAGGAGGACCTGAGTTCAAATCCGACCTCAGACATTTAACACTTACTGGCTGTGTGACCCTGGGCAAGTCACTTAACTCCAATTGCCTCACCAAAAAAAAAAAAAGAAAGAAAGAAATATACTATGTGTTCCTCAGCTAATATTTGCATAACTGTACAGGAATAATCTATACCAAATTACTTGCATTCTTAGAGTGGGAAGGGAAGGGAGGGAGGGAGGGAGGAAGAGAATTTAAGACTCAGAAAATTTTTTAGTGTTAAAAATTATTTTTACATGTAATTGAGAAAAATAAAATATAAAAATGTTAAAAAGAAGAAACATACTATATATTTCTACATAGCTCTCAAATGCATAGTAGGGGAGATGGGGGGCACTTTTTAGCAGGTGAATCAAGTAAAACAAATGTAAACTAAAGCCTGACGTAGTTTGGGGAAGGTCAATCATGAAATGTCGGGTGCTGTGTACACAGAAGGAGAAATGACATCTGATTGGTGGAGAGTTCTCTGACGTGGGGATGCTATGTAAATGTGGAGAGACTTTGGGGGGGGCAGGAAGAAAGACAGGAAGGTGTGTGTGTGTGTGTGTGTGTGTGTGTGTGTGTGTGTGTGAGAGAGAGAGAGAGAGAGAGGGAGAAGAGAGGAAGAGAAGGAAAGAAGAGAGGGAGAGAAAGGGGCAGAGAGACAGAGAGAAGAGAGGAAGAGGAGAGAGAAAGGGGCAGAGAAGAGAGGGAGGGAGAAGAGAGAAGAGAAGGAGAGAAGAAAGGGAAAGAGAGGAGAGGGAGATAAGGGGGGGGAGAAAGAAGGAGAGGGAATCTTTCTCTAGTTTATTCCCCTCATTTTACAGATAAAGAAACTGAGGTCAAAGTGGAGGAAGTCCCTTGTCCAAGGTTCCTAGTCAGCCCAATTCTAGTACATGATGTAAGATAGATATGATCCTTGTCCATGAGGAACATGCATCCTTGTCACTAGGAGTCACTCGACATTATATGGTTGAGTTCTACATTGTTCGATGCTGAAAGAAATGTCATAGCATTCCAGAGGAGAGGCTGATCAGTGTGGGCTAGAGACATCAGAGGACTGTTAAAGTAGCACTTAAGCCAGGCCTTGAAGGATAAGAAAGAAATAGAGTTGTGTAAAAAAATGGGGGGGGGGAGACATGCAGACAGGTGCAAACCTCTGAGCAAAGGTGATGGGGCAAAGGGAGGAGGGGTGTGGCTCATCCCTTTGACTGATAGTGGAGGTGGGGCAGGATCAGGACCTGTGATTTCATTTGGATAGGGAAATGAGATTCTCTCTATTAATGAAGAACAGCACCCTCTCTGCCCCCCACCCCCACCCCTGAATCTTAGAGAGTTCTCTGGGAGTGCTGAAACTTGCCCAGGGTCACAAACCAAGATATATCAGAGACAGGACTCGAACCCAATTCTTACTGACTTTGGGGCTTACTCTCTATGCGCTCTCTCTCTGTCTCTCTCTGTCTCTGTCTCTGTCTCTGTCTGTCTCTGTTTCTGTCTCTGTCTGTCTCTGTCTCTGTCTGTCTCTCTCTGTCTGTCTCTGTCTCTGTCTCTCTCTCTCTCTTTCTTTCTCCTCCCTCCCAAGCATCAAAGGAAAACATAGACCCAATCCCCTTTTTCACCACTTATATAAGTTCCCTGCCTTTGACTTTGTTTCCCCAAACCCTAAATGCAATATTCCCACCAGGCTATATAGGGGCTCCAGGGGCTCTGATAGGGATGTGCTGGAGCCATCTCAAACCAGCTCTGGAGATTCACCCTTTCCCAAGAAGTCTTTGGAAAGAGAGAAAGATTCTGAGAAGAAGTCACTGCATAGGGAAGCCTAGCTGAGATCATTTACCACTCTAGAGATGTTGGGGAATTCCCCCTTGGGTGAGATCAGAACTTTCTCAGTTGAGTAGAGGTATCCCCAGGGGTCTGCTGGAGGCAGATCATGTAGGCTCAATAGTGCCTGACTGTTAAGTTTTCAGTGTGTGCATTTATTCTTGGGAAACAGGCGAATGCTACAGATCAGGGCTTGATTCATTCTTCTGTTGATTGTCCAGACTTAAGAATGTGATAGAGGAAATTGTAATAAAGAATATAAACTATAAGATTTCTTTTATTTTCCCTAGAGGGCCAGTTTACCAGCATATCCCTGCTGAGATCCCTCTCGATAGTCACAGATTTGAGAGTAACATCTAGTGTGTCTCCCGAGAGCCAAATGTCACTGTTGTTATTGTCTGTCCTTTTCTTCCCAAAGAGGACCATGACATCAGGGTGATATCATGATTTGCACTGAATTGGATTTAAGTGAGGGAGGGCTGTGCAAAGTCACCAACCTTACTCTCTCCTCCAGAGCCATCTGGGTCCAGTGGAAAAATATACATAAGGATGACTGGAGATAGCCCTGGATGTTTTAAGGCAATTAGAGTTAAGTGACTGGCCTCAGGATCACACAGCTACTAAGTGTCTGAAGTGAGATTTGAACCCAGGTCCTCCCAACTTTCATGCCAGTGCTCTATCCACTGTGCCACCTAGCTACCCAAATGTCACTGTATCTAACAAGTGTATAACACTGTAAATGTATATACACATAGAGCACCGGACTACAAGAGACCTAAATTCTAACATTGGCTCTGTTACTTATTGAGTGTCTGGGTTGATAGGAGGTTCAAATGAGATAATGTATGTAAAGTCCTAGTTAAATGACACCATGAACATCATTTTTGTCATAACCACTTGGGTAACACTGGCCAAGTCAAAACTCTTCTCTGATCCTCTATTTCCTCACCCATAAGATGAAAGGGTTGTGCTGTAGGAGCTAGTAGATGCCAGTCTTAGGCAGCTTGGTGTTACACTAGATAGATCTCTGGGCCTGGAATGAGGAAGACCTCAGTTCAAATCCAGCCTCAGAAACTTGCTATCTGTGCCACCCTAGGCACAACCTCTGTTTGCCTCAGTTGCCTAAATTGTAAAATGAAGATAATAAGAGAAAAGGGGGGAAATTGTACAAAAAATATTTATAACAACTCTTGGTGGAGGCTAAGAATTGAGAATCAAGGGAATGTCCATCAATTGAGGAATGATGGGGGCAGCTAGGTGGCGCAGTGGATAAAGCACCGGCCTTGGATTCAGGAGGACCTGAGTTCAAATCCAGCCTCAGACACTTGACACTTACTAGCTGGGTCACAACCCTGGGCAAGTCACTTAACCCTCACTGCCCTGCAAAAAAAAAAATGAGGAATGATGGAAAAAGCTGTGTTATATGATTGTAGTGGAATGGTCTTGTGCTATAGGAAATGACAAACAGGATGATCCATAAAAAAACCTGGAAAGACTAATGAACATTGATGTATAGTGAAGTGAGCAGAACTGGGAGGATGTTGTGCATAGTGACAGCAGTATTGTTCAATGAGCAATTGTGAATGACTTAAGTACTCTCAGTAGTGCAATGATCCAAGACAATCCCAAGGAACTAATGAGGAAGCTTACTATGCACCCCTATAGAAAGAACTGATAAAAAGAACACTTGTGGATTGTACATATATAACCTGATTGTAATCTTGTGGAGGGGGGAGGAAAGGGAGGGAGGGAGGGAGAAAAATTTGGAACTCTAAATCTTATGAAAATGAATGTTGAAAACTACCCTTACATGTAAATGGAAAATAAAATAAATAAATGTTTGTTGCTGAAAAAAAAAATGAAGATAATACCCTCATCTTCTTAGTCTAGCACGTGGTAGGTATTATGTAAATGCTTTTATGTCTTTTCTTCCCCTTTGAGCTCTAAATCTCATGTTCCTATGACACAGCTGTTTCCTGTCACCATGGCAACAGCAGCAGTGCCAATGATGACAACACAGTGCATTCGGAAAGAAGGAGTGGTAGCCGCCACCATTTCATAACCTTGGCCCCACGTTGGTAATTCTAGGTCTCCAGGGGAATGTTTCCACTGCCTCGCTAAAAATAAATAAATAAATATTTACATCATGGAAAGAGCAATGGGCTAAGATTTAGGGGATCTGGGTTCTGATACCAGCTGGCACTAATTCTCTGTGGGCTAATGGGTAAGTCACGTCTGTCTCCATCTCCTGTTCTGTCAAAGAATAGGGTTAGGTGATATCTCTAAGGTCCCCTCAAGCTCCAATATTCTGTGGTCCTAATCAGTAACAGGAGCCTGGAGGTGTGATCTACTAGATTCTGTAACCAGTAGAATCAATAAAACCCAGATCACAGAACTTCCTGAATATCATGCTTCCAACATGAAAGCTATAGGGGGGAAAGAAAAAGAAAGGTATAGGGGAGATGGTAGTAAAGTAGGTAAGATCACAACAGTTTGGTGGATGCTCAGAGTAATTATGAATAGTTTAATAGCAGCTTGAAAATTGGTCAGCACTCAAGTACCTTACGGATTTATGCTGAGTCCTGTTCTATTGAACATTTTTTATCAGCGTCTTGATATAATATATGTAAAACATTCTGTAAATTGTAAAATGCAATACACATGTAGTCTCTTGTTATTAAAAGCATAGATGTTATGTGTTAAAAAAAAAAAAGATGTTGTTCACTTGTGTCCAACTCTTCACGACCCCATTTTGGGTTTTCTTGGCAAAGATATTGGAGTGGTTTGCATTTCCTTCTCCAATTCTTTTTACAGATGAGAAACAGGTGCTGAAGCCAAGTGGGATCTTGGGGAAGGACTCCCTATCCAAGGAAAGGCAATCCAGTTGGGATCATCAAGGGGCAGCTTGTTTAGTGAGAGGAAGAGAAGAAATACACTGTCATCTTCACTTCTGGAATACCCTCTCCTTCCCCTGTTGGTCTCTCCAGAGCCAACCAATCTTTCAAGTTGCAGAACAAATCTTGTCTTCTCTAAGACCACCCCAACCCATGGAGATTGCTCCCTCTTCATTGCTCCTTGAGATGGGATGGGGTCATATCTCATACTTCTCTATACCCCATGGGGCCTCACACAGAGATTGTGCTCAATACATTTCTATTGGTTGAATTGAATGAAATAATAATAATAATAATAATAATAATAACATATTTATATAATAGTTTACAATTTACAAATTGGTTTCTTCACAATAAGCCAGCAGGGTAGGAAGGACCAGTGCTTCATTGTCATTCAGTCATGTCCAACTCTTTGTGACCCCATTTGGGATTTTCTTGGCAAAGATACTGGAATGGTTTTGCCATTTCCTTCTTCAGCTCATTTTACAGATGAGGAAACTGAGGCAAGCAGGGTTAAGTGACTTTCCCAGAGTCACACACCTAGTAAGTGTCTGATTTGAATTAAGACAGATGAATATTCCTGACTTCAGGCCTGACACTCTAACCATTGTGCCACCTAGCTGCTCAGTGAATAGTTAATAATTCCCATTTAATAGTTAATAATAATAGCTATAATTTAAATGACATTTTAACGTTTGCAAAGGTTTTATTTATATATGTTATCTCCTTTGGTCCTCATGGATATCCTGGGAGGCAGTTATTATTATTCCTATTTTACACTTGAAGAAACTGAGGCTGAGGTTAAATGACTTGCCCAGGATCACACAGCCAGTAAGTTTCTGAGGCAGGATTTGAACTCAAGTGTTCCTTATTCTAAGTCCAATACACTCTCATGCAATGGACTAGCTAGTTGCATAGATGAGGAAACTGAGGCCCTAAGAAATTAAGTACCTTTCTCAAGGATGGTTAAATAGAATGTTCTTTCTCCTACATCACATCACCAAAGCATATTCTAAAGTCCAAGTAAGAGGAATCATAAAGACACCGGACCACTTAATCCTCCTCCAGCTCTAGGCTAAAGAGAGAGCACTTGCCAGTTTTCCATTCAGCAAGGGGAAGGTGACCTGACCTGCTGAACTCCACAAATGCTCTGAATTTCAAGTGGAGAAGCATTCATCAGGCACAGAAGGACCCTTTGAGCTTATAGGGACTCAAATCTGGGACTCACCAATCAACCTTCTGAGTGGAATGTGTTTTCTCAAGGGGATTGCCCAGCTGGGAAGAAAATGTATTCAGCTCTCTGTCTTTTGCCTGTTTATATCTCTCCTTGTAGTGACAAGGGAGGAACACTAGAATGTGACTCAGGAGATGTGAGTTTCTGATCAAGTTCTGCCTTGGGTAAATAAATTGATCTCTCAGTGCCTCAGTTTCCTCCTCTGTAAAACTGGAGTGATGGATCAGATGATCTCTTCCGGCTCCTTTCAGCATTGCATCCTATGTTCCTTGTTGTAGGGAGAAAATCAAGCACTGAAGTGACATGATAATGAGGATGGTGGTGGTAGTGGGGGTGATGACAGCTAACATTTTGGTGGCACTTTAAGTCAGTCAAAGGGCTTTCAAGATATATTATCTCATTTGATTCTCATGACAGTCCTGTGAGGTAGGTGCTATTATTACCTTCATTTTACAGATGAGTAACTTGCTTGAGGTCATGTCTCTGCTAAATTGGCAGAGCTAGAACTCAAATCCGGGTCTTCTGATCCCAATACTCTTTCCACTAGGCTCCCTTCTGGCGATATCATTTTATGAAATGAATGAGCTGGCATTCAGGCTTTCAGATCAAACTACCATGCATTTGGCTCAAGTCCCTTAGGAGGTTTAAGGGAAGAGGGACAAAACAAGGACAAATAAAGAGCCATGTCAGGAGGGAGAGAGAGAGACAGAGAGACAGAGACAAAGAGAGGCAGAGAGACAGAGAGACAGAGAGACAGAGAGGGGAGGGAAGGGAAGGAGAAAGGGGAGAGGAGTGAAGGGAGGAAGGTGGGAGAGAGGAAGATAGAGGGAGGGAGAGAGGGAGAAAGGAGAGAGAGGGAGAGACACAGAGGGAGAGACAGAGAGAGACACAGAGAGAGACGGAGAAAGACAGAGGGGGGAAGGGAAGGAGGAAGGGGAGAGGAGTGAAGGAAGGAAGGTGGGAGAGAGGAAGATAGAGGGAGGGAGAGAGGGAGAAAGGAGAGAGAGGGAGAGACACAGAGAGAGACAGAGGGGGGAAGGGAAGGAGGAAGGGGAGAGGAGTGAAGGAAGGAAGATGGGAGAGAGAGGAAGATAGATAGAGGGAAAGAGGGAGAGAGAGAGAGAGAGAGAGAGAGAGAGAGAGAGAGAGAGAGAGAGAGAGAGAGAGAGAGAGGTCTTAAAGGGCTATGGATGGGCTTTTTTTTTTTTTGGCTTCACCTAATTCCTCACACCAGCCCAGACATAGGTGAATTCAGAATCAAAAGACCTGAAAACAAGGGTAAGGTTATGAAAACATCAGACTACTTACAATGAGTCACCTTCTGAGTTCCCCAATCCAGCTGAAGCTTTTTTTCAGTCGTTTCAGTCATGTCTGCCTTTCTGTGGCCCTTTTGGGGGTTTTCTTGGCAAAGATACAGGAGTGGTTTCCTTTCCCAGCTCATTTTACATGTGAGGAAACAAAGGCAAATAGGGTTAAGTGACTTGCCCAGGTTCACACAGCTAGTAAGTGTCTGAGGTCAAATTTGAATTCAGGAAAGTAAGTCTTTCTGACTCCATACCTGGCACTCTATCCACTGCAGCCCCAGCTGAAGCTATAACTAACCATTTTGGGGCTTAGGGCAAAATCTGCTCACATTCAGTTGAAGCAGGAGGTTGTGCTGGTTATGTAGACCTTGGAACACCCTGGTTGGGGTGGATGCAGGGATGAGGGTAGCTGGGGCAGGTACTCACACAGGGAGCACACCATGGAGGGAGGAGAGAAGAAGCGCTCAACATCTGCTAGCTTACTACTTTAATTAATTTTATTGCTAACTCAACTGCTATAGTCAGTTGTTTCGAAAGAATCATGAGTGTTTTCAGTGCTCTCTCAGTTTGGGCTTCTGGTTTGACCAGGACTAGCTATGCCTCCAGCTCAGGAGGCTATTTCTGACATGGGCAAGTCATGAGAGCAAGGTCTTTGTCCTGATTGCCAAGCTTATTGGTTAGAAGGGAGTTTAGAGGGGAAAAAACCCACTGATATGAATACTGTACTCCAGTTTAGTCTAGCCTACCCCAAACAGTTTAATTTATTTTATTATTATTGAGTCCAAATCATTTCTGATGGAGAGAGACACAGAAGCAGAGAAACACAGAGAGAGAGAGGGAGGGAGGGTGAGAGAGGAGTGAGGGAGAGAAAGGAGATATACGACATAACTGAATTTAACCATGATGTCTGATACCTCCCTGCCCTAAGACAATTTTAGGTAAAAAAAAATCCTGAGGGGGCAGCTAGGTGGTGCAATGAATAGAGCACCAGCCCTGGATTCAGGAGGACCTGCGTTCAAATCCAGCTTCAAACATTTGATACTAGCTGTGTGACCTTGGGCAAGTCACTTAACCCTTATTGCCCTACCAAAAAACAAAAACAACAACAAAAAATCCTGAACAAGGACAAGATCATTAGATGGTATAATACAATTTGGGGTTAACATTTCAGAATAGTCACTACTCTATTCCTTCCTAGACAACTCCAGGGATGAAAAGGGGTGTCCTTGAGAGCCATGATGTCAAACACTTGTAATCCCTTCCACTATGGAAACAGAAGCTGATGGATTTCTAGAACATGGGAGTGTTGAACTACAGTAGAGTTAAAGACAAAATTTGGTGAGCCCCAGGAGCTTGAACTTATTCTTCAAATCATTTCAATAACTGTAATTAATTAATTAATTAATTTTTGGTGAGGCAATGAGGGTGAAGTGACTTGCCCAGGGTAACAAAGCTAGTAAGTGTCAAGTGTCTGAGGCCAGATTTGAACTCAGGTCCTCCTGACTCCAGAGCTGGTGCTGTATCCACTATGCCAATAAATGTGTTTCAATATAATTAATTTCCATTCTTCTTGTTATTTGGTTATGCCCAACTCTTTGTTGCCCCATTTGGGGTTTTCTTGACAAAGATACTGGAGTGGTTTGCCATTCCCTTCTCCAGCTCTTTTTACAGATGAGGAAACTGAGGCAAATAGAGTTAAGTGACTTGCCCAGGGTCACCCAGCCAGTAAGTGCCTGAGGCCAGATTTGAAGTCACAAAGATGAGTCTTCCCATCTCCAGGTCCTGCATTCTATCCACTACACCACGTAGCTGCCCCTTCCTTGTTAGCCTATGTATTTTATTTTATGTTGTTGATTTCACAAGACTGCCAAAGGGGGCCATGGCAGAAAAAGGGTTAACCCATTGATTCTTTTTTTCCTTTTGGAAACTGCATACTTTTAAGCTGTGACCAATCTAGGAGTAAGAAGTTCTCACCTTTTGAGTTTTGTTTTAAGAAGTTATATTTTGGGGGCGGCTAGGTCGCGCAGTGGATAAAGTACTGGCCCTGGATTCAGGAGTACCTGAGTTCAAATCCAGCCTCAGCCACTTAACACTTACTAGCTGTGTGACCCTGGGCAAGTCACTTAATCCCAACTGCCTCACTAAAAAAAAAAAAAGTTACATTTCTATTTCTTGATTTAAAAGCACCATTTTGTCTCCAAGAATAATAGCTAATATTTATGTGTACTTTAGGATTAGCAAGTACTTTGCATATAGTATTTTATATAATCCTCACAACAGTCCTTTGAGGTAGGTCCTATTATTTTCACCACTTTATAGATGAAGAAATCTGCCCTGAGAAAAGTTAAGTGATTTGCATCATGATTCATCATCATGTAGGCTAGTAAATAACAGAGACAGGATTTGAATATAGATCCTTTGGGATATAAGGTGAGAATGGGGTAGGAGAATCCCAGTTCTGGGATTTAGAATTATATCTATCCTTTTCATGATTTTTGATCTTGTCCCTGCTTAGAGTCTTTCCAGGCTAAAAAGACCTCATAGAAACTGTGAACTGATCCAACCATTTTGGAAAGCAATCTGGAATTATGCCCAGAGTTATAAAACTGTGTATGCCCTTTGACCCAGCAATACCACTATTAAGTCTGTTTCCCAAGGTGATCAGAGAAAAAACAAAAGAACCCATATGTTCCAAAATATTTGTAGCACCTCTCTATGTGGTGGCAAAGAACTGGAAATTGAGGGGATGTCCATCAATCAGTGAATGGCTGAACAAGTTGTGGTACATGATTGTGATAGAATACTACTGGACTATGAGAAAAGATGAGCTCAATGATTTGAGAAAAACATGGAAAGACTCACAAGAAAAAATGAAGAGTCACGTGAGCAGAACCAAGAGAATGTTGTATACAGTAACAAAAATATTGTTCAAAGAATAATTGTGAACAACCAAGTTATTCTGAGTACTATAAATACTCAAATCAACTATAAAGGTTACCTTATGAAGGAAGATGCTATCTACCTCAAGAGAAAGAACTGATAAACAGAAGCACACCTAGTATGGTTCTACATATATTTATAAATCTGTGTCAAATGGTGGCCTTTTCTAGTACAGGGTGTTGAGGGAAGAGAACAGTTTGGAACTAAAAATGTAACAAAATAAATAAATAAGAGAGTAAAAACAAATAAACAAAGATAAAAGCCTCTCATCCCAAGGATAACTGATCCCTGAAATAGTCTGGAGAATGTTTCAGGGATCAGATGCTCCCTGGAGTTTGGAGTCATTGCCAGGAACCCCTCAGTCCTCACACTTTCCGTAGAATAGGGATTCTCAACCTTTCTCTTGTCATGGACTATTTTGGCGACCTGGTGAAGCCTCCAGACCCCTTCTCACAGTGATATTGCATAAGATAAAATGCACAGGATTACAATGGAAAACAATTATGTTGAAATACATTCATTGAAATACATTAAAAAAAAAACCAATAAGTTCATGGATCACAGACTAAGAACCCCTGCAAAGGTGTTCAGGCTTTCTTTTTTTTTTTTTAAATCAAGCTGTGACTGACTACAAGAAAGAGCTCTATTTTTGGTAACTCGTTCTGTGAATCGTGTGCCCAGCTTTGGGGAGGTCTTTATGGAGCAGTTCTCTCTGACTCACGGCAGAAATCATTGACAGAGACAGATGCCTGGTGACTAAGTCAGAGTCCTGAAGATTAACCTTGGGAACCAATGAGGCATTGCAGATGTAGGGTGTTTCCATCAATACACGTAGGCAGATAGCATCTCTCCCATCTTCCTGTACATCTGGACAAATTCAATTAAGGATTATTGGCCCTGGGCTCTTTTTCAGGTACCTAAAGATGAGGGGAAGCTATGGTAATAACTTACCTATTTGGAACTCGCCAACCTTTCATACACACATAACTAAGAATTTCAATTCAGTCAAAGAAATATTTATTAAGTCCCTACTGCGTGCCTAATGGGACAACTAGGTGGTGCAATAGATAGAGAAGTGAGGAGGACCTGAGTTCAAATGTGACCACAGACACTTACTAGTTATGTGACCCTGGCCAAGTCACTTCACTCTGTTTGCCTCAATTTCTTTACCTATACAATGACCTGGAGAAGGAAATGGCAAATTAGTATCTTTGCCAAGAAAATGCCAAATGGGGTCATATAGAGTTAGACTGACTGAAATGACTCAACAACAACAAAATGCATAATGACTAATTCCAGAGGATCATAAAGCTAGAGTTGGAAGGAACCCAAGAATCCATCTAGTCCAAGCTGTTCATTTTACAGATGTGGAAATTGAGAACTAAGGAGGTTAGGGGACTTGCCCAAGGCATCAAAGGTGGTAAGCGTCTGAGGTGGAATATGAACCCAGATCCTCTAATCCCAGGGCCAGGCCTCCTTCCATGGTACCACATTGACTTCCCAAGAACCTTGCTCTCCTTGTGTATAAAATGCAATTAGGGAAAGGCTGTACTAAATCTAGAAGGTCATTCCAAGGTCTGATGTTCTGTGATTCTTTTACTCTAAATGTACCATGCATGGTAGGCATTGGGGAGAGAGAAGGATACAGGGAGAAATTTACAAACAAAAGGTAATAAAAGCTAACATTTATATAGCACCTACTATGGTGCTGAGCACTATGCTAACAACATTGGGAGGTAGATGCTACTGCTGCTGTTCAGTTGTTTTTCATTGTGTCTGACTCTTTGTGACCCCTATTTGAGGTTTTCTTGGCAAAGGTACTGGAGTAGTTTGATAGTAGTTTTTTCTTGGCAAAGGTACTGGAGTAGTTTCATTTTTTTTTTTAACTTTTTTTTTTTTTTTTTTTTAGTGAGGCAATTGGGGTTAAGTGACTTGCCCAGGGTCACACAGCTAGTAAGTGTTAAGTGTCTGAGGCCGGATTTGAACTCAGGTCCTCCTGAATCCAGGACCGGTGCTCTATCCACTGCGCCATCTAGCTGCCCTCCAGTTCATTTTACAGATGGGGGAACTGAGGCAAACATCTTGAAGTGACTTGTCATGGGTCATACAACTAGTAAGTGTCTGAGGTCACATTTGAATTCAGAAAGATGAGTCTTCCTGACTCCAGGCCCAGAACTCTATCCTCTGAGCCACTTAGCTGCTCTTGAGTGCTGTTACCATCCACATTTTAGTCCTAGATTATTTTTGAACTCAAGATCTTCTGGACTCCAAGCCAATGCTCTATCCACTGTAGTTTTCTGACAATGTGTTTTTCTAAAAATATCACCTTTATAGGAATATTATATGCATGCGTTTAGTATATACATGGTGATGAATAAAAATAAAAAGAAGTCAGGGCAGCTAGGTGGTGCAGTGGATAGAGCACCGGCCCTGGATTCAGGAGGACCTGAGTTCAAATCCGACCTCAGACACTTAACACTTACAAGCTGTGTGACTCTGGGCAAGTCACTTAACCCCAATTGCCTCACAAAAAAAACAAACCAAAACAAACAAACAAAAAAAAGAAACCAATTGCCTTGTTTGTTATCCTTTTGTTGTTGTTGTTGTCTTCCTGGTTTGTTTGTTTTTTTCTGAATTAAGTTCCTCCAGTAGTGTCAACTATGCTACTCTCTTTCAATCTCTAAGCTTGTTGTTCCACAAACAAAACAGTGCATCCCTCAGCTCTGGACATTTTCTTTGGCTGTCATCCATGCCTGGAACACTTTTAGTCCTCATCTCAAGCTGCCTGGCCTCCTAGGTTCCTTCAAATCTCAGCTCAAACCCTACCTTCTACAGGAAGCCTTTTCCAACCCCTCTTAATCCTAGTGGCCTCCCTCTGCTATTTTCTTTTTATTCTACATATAGCGCGTGTATGTATCTGTTTGTTTGTTGTCTCCCCCATTAGACTGTGAGCCCCTTGAGGGCAGGGACTGTCTTTGGCCTTTCTTTGTATCCCCATTCTCAGCACAGTGCCAAGTGCATAGCATGTACTTAATAAATGATTATTGACTGGCTGACTGAAGTCAGGGTTTTCCAGTAATGAACCTAAGTCCATTTGAGTTGTGGATGATCCTTTACAAGATCATTAGGACCATTCCATTAAGGGGTAGGATGTGGAAGGATTGACTTCTACTAAGGTCCCTGCCACATAGGTTAGGCTAGTTTTTGCCTAAAGGGTAATGAAACCACCTTGGAAACTTAATTGGTGAAGGTGAATAAGGCTCAAACCACTGATCAAACAACTTTTTGGTCACCTAAGCACAAAAAGACAATGACCAAGGGGCAGCTAGGTGGTTCAGTGGATAAAGCACTGGCCTTGGATTCAGAAGGACCTGAGTTCAAATCCAGCTTCAGACATTTGACACTTACTAGCTATGTGATCCTAGGCAAGTCACTTAACCCTCATTGCCCTGCAAAAAGAAAAGAAAAAAAGGCAATGACCAAGGACCTAGGACACTCATGGATGACTAGAGTACATCCCTCTGGCAAATACAGAAAGAGAGGAGCTAAGTGCAACTAAATCAATGATGTATCTTTGCTAAATGTCCTTTCCCCTGCTATTGCTCAGTAAACCTCTTTTTGTGAAATACTAGATGGCCTACAAGTATCTCATTTTATTCCATTGCTCAATGGACATCTTCATACTGGCAATGACTCCATTTTTACAGACCCCTCCTCCAGCAGTGAGCTTGTCCCCAAACCTCGATTTGAAGAAGCACCCATACTAGTCAGGTTTACTCCAAGCCAGGTTTAGCCCATGACTTCCCAGAATCCTTCTGTACCTTCACTCAAGCAGCCATCTTCACATTGGCATCACATCCACCTCTACAGATTCCTTCATTTGAGGAAGAACTCATACCAGCCATACTTTTTGCAAAACCAGGTTTAGACTATGTCCCTCTGGACTCCTTCTGGACCTTGCCCCATGTGGGGCTGCCTTCTCCCTCTCTTATTTAATTTTCAGTTCCCTTTCTATGTTATGTGTTGTTCTCTTTGTTAGAGTGTAAGCTTCTTGAGGACAGGAACTATCTTGTTTTTGACCTGTATTTGTTTTCTCAGTGCTTAGCACAGTGACAGGCATATAGTAAGTACTTAATAAATGTTCTTATCTATCTGCTTGTCTTCTGTCTATCTACTTACCCACCCACCTTCCCACCCACCCACCCACCCATTCATCCATGCATCCATGCATGCATGCATCCACCCATCCATCTATTTATCTATCTATTCTCAAGCCTGAACCACCTGATTGGTCTGAATCAGACATGCCCTAGAAGACATTGCATTGTTGACGTATTAGGCTTTCTTTTTCTTTTAATCAACAGTCACACATTCCCAACAGCCTGCAGACATCTCCACTTGGTTGTATTTGTGGCATCTCAAAGTCAACACATACAAGATTGAATTTATCATTGCCTCCCTTAAACCAGTCTTTTCCAATTTTATTTCTGTTTAACTTCCTAGAAGTTCTTCCACTAATTCAGATTCTGAAACCTCAGTCATCTTTTCCTTTTCCTCACTCCCTATATCTTCTCTCTCTCCCTCCTGTGATTCCCTCAATCTAATCTGTTGCTATATTCAATTGATCCTACCTTCACATCTCCTGAAGAAAAAACATACCTCCCACCTCTTGACAGAAAGGTAATGGCCTAAAGATGCAAAAGAAGATATATTTTCTCAGGTATAGTCAATATGTTGGTTTGTTTTGCTAATTTATTTTTTAAAACATATTTATTACGAAAGATTTGTTTCTCTTTAGCCAGGATGTGGGGGTGTAAAGATAGATGTAGAACTCCAGGCACTGAATGGTAAAGGTACCAATGTGTGTAGCATGTTTGTGTATGTGTGTGTTTGTGGCAGGTTTATTTTTTTGTTTGTTTGTTTGGGTTCTTTTTGTTTTGGGGGGTTTTTTGCAGGTCAATGGGGGTTAAGTGACTTGCCCAGTAAGTGTCAAGTGTCTGAGGCTGGATTTGAACTCAGGTACTCCTGAATCCAGGGCCAGTGCTTTATCCACTGCGCCACCTAGCTGCCCCCATGTGGCAGGTTTAAAGGAAGGGTACTGGGTACTTAGAGAGAGACAGAGAGACAGAGAGATAGAGAGAGAGAATGAGAACTGAAAGGGATTAGGCAACATAGAAAGGGAATTAAGAAATCTAGAAGACAAAACTCAACCTATTCTTATAATTCTCTCCTAGATCACCCTGGAGCTAATGAGTCAAAGGTCAAGCAACTGAAAAAAGGGAGAGGGTTCCAATGAAAAGGGAAACAGTAAGAGGCCCTGGATAATCAACAGACTGAATAATTGAGAATAATCTGCTATTATGATATGACTCTGGGATGGAGGTCTTGAAAGCCAACCATAGCTTTTCCACATGGGGGAGGACCTGGTGTTCAGTTCTTTATTGTTAGTAAAAAATAACAATGCCCTTATTATGGTTGAGATGTAGGCAGGAAGTATGGATGTGGAAATAGGGTTCTCTGTTCTGATTGTCTGTTGCTGACTTGTTTTGCTCTGTTCAGAAGAAGGAGAGAGGCTGGGGCAGATGCAAACTCCAGGCACCTCTGAGTGATTGTTGAAGTTATTGAGAAACATATTGAGAAGTCCTTAAAATAGAATAGGTAATGACAAGCTGTATGAGAACATGCTTATAGAGTCTGCCACTCAGTTCTTGAAAGCTGGTTTTCTCCCAAAGGGCTTCAATCTATATTGCTTTCATCTGAATTTGACACTTGGTACAGTCTCCTAAGGGGGCCCTGGGACAAAACAGAGAAAGCAGAGCTCCAGCGGCAGTGTGGGTGGACAGAGCCCCAATGGATGGAGTGAATGATAATTACTTCCTTATTGTCTTCCTGACCTCCTCAGTGGGAAGGAGCTATTTCCTTCTACAACCTCTGGCAATATAGAAAAATTAACCTGACTTTCAACAAGTAAGTCAGGTCTATGGGCCTAGGGAAAGCTATGTGCCATACTCTTGCAGGCATGGAAGCTGGTTAGTCAACTACTTCACCAAAAAATTAGGAATGGCCCTAGCAAAAGTTTTCAGCTGATCAGGGAATAAAGGCAGGGGAATTTTCATCTTGTTGCTGTATTGTGTTCCTTTTCCCTCTATCTTTTATCCTCTTCCCTTCTGATATGGGGGAAAATAGGATAGGGAGTTTGGGATAGGGTTATGTTGTGGGAAAATGGGGTAGGGGGGTTGGGATAGGGATAGGGGTTTGGGGTCCTTAGGAATTACACACTCTTGCACACAAAAGCAATAGAATAAGATAGTTTATTCAGGGGCAGGGGAAGGGGAAGGGAAGGGAAACCAGGAGAGAAATCATTGGATTTCTTTTCATGGGGAAAAAGGCATGGCACAGAGCATGGCTCTGAGATACCAATCTCCTCAAGCAGGAGACAGGCAGGTACTTTTATAGAGGACTGATGGGGGTGACCATCTGATTGTAGAAAGTTCCCTTAGTGAGGGAGGACCATCCCCCACTGGTGGAGGCTGGAGGAGTTGGGTGAGGGGTGGCTGCAGATCTCTCTAGCCATCTCTTTCCTTAGGACACAAAGGCAGCAGCCACACCTAATCTTATCTCCCCTGGGTTGAGAGAGACTAGAATGAAGGGTGGAGGCCCTGAAGATAGCTCAGTCCGATCTGGTTCCATTTATCTCTTTAGATTTGTGTGAGGGAAAAATCAATCCTCTTCTCAATAATCCTCAGGAACTCAGCAGCCACTTGACAAAGGCTCTTTTATTTCCTTCTTGTGAGGAGGCACTCTAGTGTGCAGCTAATGGGTACAAAGAAAGGGGGCTCACAGACCCTATTTTATACCCTAGTCCCTAATGCAAATGGACCCTCCCCCTTTTCATCATTGGTCCAATTACTCAAGGGTTACAATCTACACTCAAAAACTAGCTAATCGGAATGTAGTATTCCCATCCCTCTTCCTTATAGGGGCATAACTCAGGAGTGGACCTTATTCTTCCTTATATGGATACAACTCCTGGCAGACCTTATTGAGAACAGGGCTCCTTGAACCATATGATTTTGTTAGCCTGAAGGGGAGGGGGATCTGAGACCTTTGTCCTACAAGCAGGTCAGGAGGGGTATGATTGTTATATCCTCATTGAGAGGAGACAACTACCCATTTTCTCACAATGTGTCTCTGTCCTTTGGATTAGTTTCTCAAGGAGAAGGTTCTTTGATATGCCTCAGAGAACTTCTGGGGTGCTCTGGGCCCATAACACTTCTTTCCCATGTCCCACTCTTTACAAATCACTTTGGCACCCACTGAACCAATCACTATCAGCAACTCCATCTAGCACCACTCCACATCCAAAGTGTCTTTGTCTTCATTCCATCTTCATTTGTTCCAGTTCCTGAGGAAGCGATAGCCCTCCTCAGTGCCAGGAGTAAACAACCCTCCTGCAGTACCCTTCATTTAATTTCCTCCCATTTCTTCAGGGATGCTTGCTCTGGTCAATAATGGCTCTGAATTTAATCTCTAATCTCCCTATCCCCTCCCCTCCCCTTCCCTCCCTCACTGGAGGCTTCCCTTCTAATTACAAACAGGCTCACATCTTACCTAACTTTTTTTTTTTTAGTGAGGCAATTGGGGTTAAGTGACTTGCCCAGGGTCACACAGCTAGTAAGTGTTAAGTGTCTGAGGCCGGATTTGAACTCAGGTACTCCTGACTCCAGGGCCGGTGCTCTATCCACTACGCCACCTTGCTGCCCCCATCTTACCTAACTTTAAAGAATGAAACAAAATAAAACCAAAATCAAAACAAGAAACCTTCCTCTGATCTGACTATCCCTAGAAGCCCTTTCTTTCAGCAAAAATAGATAAACGAATGAATATGTAAATAAATAAGTAAATCTCCTAAGAGATCTCCATACTCACTGTTTCTACTTCCAAACTACTCTGTGTGTGTGTGTGTGTGTGTGTGTATACATGTACACATATCCTGCTATTAATGAAATCCCAAGTCCTATCCCTCTCTGAATAATGTTACACTCTCTTTGGTGATACAACCCATAAATATGAGGTGACCAAAATGTAGTGACTGAGCTGTTTCTTTAAATGTGGTGATGAAAAAAACAAACAAAAACCCCCACAATAACGTGGAAGCTAGGTGGCACAGTGGATAAATCACCAACCCTGGATTCAGGAGAACCTAAATTCAAATTTGGCCTCAGACACTTGACACTTACTAGCTGTGTGACCCTGGGTAAGTCCCTTAACCCTCATTGCCCTGAAAAAAAAAAGTGGTGATGGGTCAAGAACAGGGACATGGACGACATACACACACACACACACACACACATATATATATACACATATATACATATATATACATTAAAAATATATGTGTATGTAAGTATGTACTATGTAGGTATCTATATTGTTGTTGTTGGGCAGCTAGATGTCACAGTGATAGAGCAGTGGTCCTGAAGTTGGGAGAAACTGAATTCAAATCTCACCTCAGACACTAGCTATGTGACCCTCAGCAAGTCACTCAACCCCAATTGCCTTAAACATCTGGGATTATCTCCATTCATCCTGATAACATATCTTGCCATTGGATTCAGATGGCTCTGGAGGAGAGAGTGAGACTGGTGACTTTGCTTATGTGTGTGTGTGTGTGTGTGTGTGTGTGTGTACATAGTCCCTGGCATATGCTATTGTTGTTTAGTCATTTTCAGTCATGTCTGACTTTATACATGGATTTGAGATTTTTCTTGGCAAAGATATTGGTGTGGTTTGCCATTTCTTTCTCCAGTTCATCTTACAGATGAGGAAACTGAGGCAAACAAGGTTAAGTGACTTGCCCAGGGTAACACAGGGAATAAGTGTCTGAAGCCATATTTGAACTCAGGTATTCCTGGCAGTTTATTCATTGCATCACCTAGATGCCCACCTAGTATATAGAAAGCACTTAATTAATGCTCATTGACTTGACTCTACCATTAGTCTGAAATTACATTGCATAAAATCATTTATGACCAACAGTGACTTTTCCCTCCTCAATTTCCCATGTCCTGGACACCTCTAAGGGAATGACTCCCAGATCTTTGCCTGAAGTCCTCACCTCTTTCCTTATCTTTGGAACTCTATTTCCTTATTACTTGTTAACTAGAGCTGGTAAAAGATTTTATAGATGATCTAATCCTATACTGCCATTTCAGAGATGAAGAAATTATAGCCAAGAGAAGTTAAGTGACTTGCCCAAGGTCACACAGATAGTAAATAGTGGAATCAGGATTTAAATTAAGATCCTCTGGTTTATCACTTTTTCTATTGTCTCTCACTGATAGTCTTAAAAAAAAAAGTCAGTCAGTCAGTCAACTAGTATTTGTTAGAAAGTTGTCTGAAGCACTGAAAGGTCAAGTAAATTGCCCATGATCACATAGCTACTGGGGCAGTTAGGTGGTGAAGTAGATAGAGTACCAGATCTGGAGTCAGAAAGACCTGTGTCCCAATCCAGGCTCAGATACAGATGTGTGACTCTGGGCAAGTCACTTAACCCTCATTGCCTTAGTTTCTTCACTTGTAAAATGAGAAGAAAATGGCAAACCACTGCAGTATCTTTGCCAAGAAAACCCCAGATAGGGTAACCCCTGAATAACAATAACAACAAAGAGAATTAAATAGGCTTTTGTGATTTACCCTGGGAACTTAGTCACCATTTATACTCTATGTTTCTAGGAAACTGTTGCAAATTCTGAATAACTTTGCTTTTTTGTTTGTTTGTTTTGTGGAGCAATGAGGGTTAAGTGACTTAGGCTAGTGCTTTATCCACTGAGCCACTTAACTGCCTGGCAAATTCTGAATAACTTTGAAGGAGGGCAGCTAGGTAATGCAGTGGATAGAGCATTAGCCCTGGAGTCAAGAGGACCTGAGATCAAATCTCACCTCAGACACTTACTGTGTGAGTCTGGGCAAATCATTTAACCCCAATTGCCTTAACCACTGGGGCCATTTCCTGTCATCCTGATACATATTGTTAACCTGAAAATTAAGGAAATAATCAATATAGGAGAAATAAGGTCTTTAATCGGGGCAGAGGAACTATAGCTTATGGTATCGCAAAGCTCAGAAGCTAGGAATACCCAAAGATGGGAACCAAGAACAGGGTTTTTATGGGGTAACAGAACAGAAGGGAACCAAAAGATTGCTCCAGAGTCAGGTACAACTACTTAAATGTAAATAACCCTTTGACAAAAGATGCAATAGAACTGCTCCTGAGTTAAGTATAGATGCTACTAGGGGGCAGCTAGGTGGCACAGTGGATAAAGCACTGGCCCTGGATTCAGGAGGACCTGAGTTCAAATCCGGCCTGAGACACTTGACAATTACTAGCTGTGTGACCCTGGGTAAGTCGCTTAACCTCCCATTGCCCAGAAAAAAAATTATGTATACACACACACACACACACACACACTACTTAACTCTAACTAGAAACTACTTAATGTAGATGGACTCTTTTACATAATAACATAAAGTCCTGGGAGTAAGGTGGGGGAGGTCCATAAAGCAATCAAGAGTCTGGAATTGACAAAAGATTGGCTAGCCCCAGGCAATTCACCTGCCTGGGTAGGGGGAACTGGGTGGGGAATCAGTTCTTAGTAAATTGGTTGTTATCAAGATTTACGATCCTATCATTTACAAATGGGCTACTGGAACACTATCATTTGTTGAAGACTGCCTATATTATTTGCAAACCACTAGCCCAGGAATCAGGAAATCTGGTTCTACCAAGGAAGGCACCTCAGGCAAGGCCCAATTCAATCCAATCAACAATTATTAAGGACCTATTATGTGCCAGGCATTGTGCTAAGGACTGGGAATACGATTAATATGAAATAGGTCTGTATTTTCTCATCTGTAAAATGAAGGGGTTGATGATTTGTTTGGACATTTCCAACTCTGACATGATTCAGATTAGTTCCTGCACATATGTTGTGTTTCAACTGGACAGGAAGCTTCTTTTTTTTTTTTTTTTTTTTGCAGGGCAATCAGGGTTAAGTGACTTGCCCAGGGTCACACAGCTAGTAAGTGTCAAGTGTCTGAGGCTGGATTTGAACTCAGGTCCTCCTGAATCGAGGGCTGGTGCCTTATCCACTGTGGCATCTAGCTGCCCCCATGGAAGCTTCTTGAAGAGAAAGATTGTGGGATGAAAACAACACTTTGGTGTTTCAAGGAGCTGTGATTTTGACAGCACAGCAATTTATCAGTTGTTTCTGTTCAGCCATTTTCAGTCATCTCCGAATCTTCGTGACCCATTTGGGGTTTTCTTGGCAAAGATACTGGAGTGTTTGCCATTTTCTTCTCCAGCTTCATTTTACAGAAGAGGAAACTGAGGCAAACAAGGCTAAGTGACTTGCATGATCACTCAGCTAGTAAATGTCTGAGGCCAGATTCCTGACTCCAAATCTGGCATTCTATCCACTTAACCACCTAGCCCACCTCAGTTTATCAGCATAGCAATTCAAATCCTCAATGTCTTTTGCAGTTGGCCTTCAGGAGTTGTTCTGGCTGAAAAATTCATCACCCTGTGGCCAGCCTAGTGATAAGAGCCTCCCTAAACTTAACTAGATGGGTCCTCACTGGACCTACCCTGGAATTCTTTCAAAATTGGTGGGACCTCCTTGTGCTTTCTAGCATTTTGAGAACTCCCCAGGAGATCCATGCTCTGGGGTCTCTAAGTAGGGGAGGAATAATAATGATGTACATATTTTTGTTTTGTTTTTTGTTGTTGTTTTTTGTTTTTTGTGAGGCAATTGGGGTTAAGTGACTTGCCCAGGGTCACACAGCCAGTAAGTGTTAAGTGCCTGAGGCTGAATTTGAACTCAGGTCCTCCTGACTCCAGGGCTGGTGCTCTATCTACTGTGCCATCTAGCTGCCCCACATACCTTTGTATTATCTATTTCCACAGTGCCTAAGATGCATCTAGACCCAAGAGAAGGTAATCAG
Source organism: Dromiciops gliroides (assembly GCF_019393635.1). Lineage (NCBI taxonomy): Eukaryota > Metazoa > Chordata > Mammalia > Microbiotheria > Microbiotheriidae > Dromiciops > Dromiciops gliroides. The sequence goes on along the minus strand of NC_057861.1, from coordinate 503,519,990 downwards.
AAACTACACTCAAGGGAAAAGGCAGTTTGGTATGTGGTAGAGAATATGTTGCCTGTGGAGTCTGGGTTCTAATCTTAGCTCTCCTACTAACTACTTGTTTGGCCTTGGACACATCACTCAACTTTTCTGAGCCTCAGTTTCCTCATCTGTAAAATGAGAGTTAGATTCGATCAGAGTACTGGGCATAGTGGTACAAACATACCTATAATCCCTGATGTTGGGGAGACTAAAGCTGATGGATCACTTGAGTTTAGGAGTTCTGAGCTGCAATAGAGCTATGCCCCATAATGAGTGCCCACACTAAATCTAGTAACAATATGGTGACCCAGGGAGGAAGTAACAGGCTGCCTAAGGAGGTGATAAACCAGTCCAGGTTGTAAACAGAACAGCTGGAAGCAAACTTGACAGTCAGTGGTGGGTCTGAGCCCATAAGTGAAGGCTGCACTTCCAGGCTGGATGAAATAGGGAGCCCAGCCTTAACCATTCCCTTTTACCCCCTCCCTCCAAAAAAAAAAAAACCCCAAAACACACACACACACACACACACACACACACACACACACACACAAGCAAAAGAAGGCTAGGTCAGGGCTTCTTAACCTAGGGTCTCTGAACATTTTTATATTGATGATTATATTTTAATACAATTTATTTCCTTCTGTAACTCTATGTATTTTATTTTGTGTATTTAAAAGTATTTTTGTGTGCAAGACACAAAAAAAGGATAAACCCTCTTGGACCAAATGTATTTGAAGGTCCCTTCTGTCTTTGAATCTCAGAATCTTTGGGACAGAATTGAAAGGGACCTTTCACAGGTGATGCCAATTTATCCTAGCCCACACCTCCCATCATCTACACTAATCCCTATACCATATTTTCCCTCCAGTAAAACTCCCAATTCTTTCTTCTTTCCCTTTGTCGGTCTGGTTCACAAGTGAAGCTTTCTCCATTCTTCTCTCAGCCCCTTCACACCTTGCCAAGTGTTTTTCTGGTCAGAATTGCTGAGACTTGCAATCATTGGCTGGGGTGTGGGGGTGGACAGCACAACAAAATCCAATTCAACAAATGTTTATTAAATGCTTGATACTTGAAAGGCATTGTGCTAAGCGCTGGGGATTCATTCTCTTTTTCCTCTTTTTTTCTTTTGCATAGTCTGCACATTTAGTCACTTAAAAACCTCTAACAGCATCCCGTGGCCATTAAATAGATCCTAGCACAGTGAGACTGTTTAAATTACATGAAAAATCACTGTGTACCAAAAACCAGCCCAGGCAGGCCATGGGAGGATGATGGAGAGAAAAGGTGGATACAACAGGCAGAGCCCTAGTGGGGAGGACAACTGCTTCTCACCCCAGTGGTTGGTTAACTCCTAAGGGACTGGACTCCCAGAAAGAAAACACTCCCAGGGAGGAGATGTTTCTGATTGGCCTGTATGTGGGGGAGGGGGGAAGAAGGAGGAAGGAAACAGCAGGTTAATGCTTTTTCCCATTAACTCAGGCACAGTGTAGGGAGGGTGTTGGCAAACCTTATGCCACTGCCTACCTGCCCCCTCACTTTTCAGCCCTGGCACAAGGAGAAATGAATGACACATGAGCCCTTAGCACTACCAACCCTTGGTTGTTTTTTTTTTAATCATAGAAGTATTTAATTATTTTCCAGTTACATGTAAAGATAGTTTTCAACATTTGTTTTCATAAGATTTTTAGTTCCAAATTTTTTCCCTCCCTCCCCCCTCAATACAGAAAGCAATCCGATATAGGATATAGATATATATATGTATATATGTATGTATGTATATATAATCACATTAAACATATTTCTGTATTAGTCATGTTGTGAAAGAAGAATCAGAACAAAAGAGAAAAATCTCAAAAAACAAAAAAACAAAAGAAGCAAAAGTAGAAACAATATGGTTCAGTTTGCATTCAGAATCCACAGCTCTCTTTTCTGGATGTGGAGAACGTTTTCCATCATGAGTTCTTTGGAATTGTCTTGGATCACTGCACTGATTAGAAAAGCTAAGTCTATCACAGTTGATCATCATACAATGTTGCTGTTACTGTATACAATGTTCTCCTGGTTCTGCTCACTTCACTAAGCATCAGTCCACTTAAGTCTTTCCAAGTTTTTCTGAAATCTGCCTGCTCATCTTTTCTTACAGCACAATAGTATTCCATTACATTCATATACCACAACTTGTTCAGCCATTCCCCAATTGATGGACATGCCTTTGATTTCCAATTCACAACCTGTGATGTTTAAAATCTAATGTGTGAGATGGCACAGTGGATAAAGTATTGGCCTTGGATTCAGGAGGACCTGAATTCAAATCCGTCCTCAGATACTTGGCACTTACTAGCTGTGTGACCCTAGGCAAGTCACTTAACCCTCATTGCCCCACCAAAAAAAAAATCTAATGTGTGAGGGGCAGCTGGGTGGCACAGTGAATAAAAGCTCTGGTCCTGGATTCAGGAGTACCTGAGTTCAAATCCAGCCTCAGACACGTGACACTTACTAGCTGTGTGATCCTGGGCAAGTCACTTAACCCCAATTGCCTTACAAGAAAATCTAATGTGTGTCCTTACCTGCCCCCTCCCCCCAGTTTTGGGGGGGAAACTAGATAAGATTTACTGATAAATTCAGCAACAGTTTAGGCTTTTAAGCATTTATTCAAGTATATTAGGGGTTAGCAGAGAGAGGGAAAGCCACCTTCACCTAGCTATCCAAGAGAGTACACTTGAAGTTCTGAAAGATAGGAAACCTGTCTACCCTGGGCAGCTTCTTCTGCCACCACGAGCTTGTTCCAGTCACCAAAGAGACAGTTTCTTCTTCTTCTTCTTCTTCTTCTTCTTCTTCTTCTTCTTCTTCTTCTTCTTCTTCTTCTTCTTCTTCTTCTTCTTCTCCTTCTTCTTCTTCTTCTTCTTCTTCTTCTTCTTCTTCTTCTTCTTCTTCTTCTTCTTCTTCTTCTTCTTCTTCTTCTTCTTCCTTCTTCCTTCTTCCTTCTTCCTTCTTCCTTCTCCTTCCTTCTTCTTCTTCTTCCTTCTTCTTCACAGTTTCTCAGTCTATTCAAGTGGAAGCTTCCTTCAGAACCAGAAGAGTGGCTGTCCACACAGCTCCAGGCTAATTGGCTGGTACCATTCAAGTCCATTGATTGACATGACTTAAAGGTGTAAGGGCCCAAAATTCTGGCTAGTCTGTCTAAAATATCTTATGGCTGGTTGCCAATAAATTATAAGCTTTAGCAAGAGTTAGACTTTTAAGCATTTATTAAGGAGAATAAGAATTTGGTGAAGTGAAAGAGAAAGGCCTAGATTCATCTATCTATCAAAGGGAGAGTGCATTTCTAGCTCCACTCTCCACCTGAGTCCTCATGAAAGAGAGCAAGAGAGCCAGCCTGGTCCCTTCTTCCTCCCACAAGCAAACATCAGGAAGTGCAGACAAAGAAAAGCCACATGGCTTGCCCTCAGATGCCTTCTCCTCATGGTGGAGCTTTCCTACAGTAACTCTCCAGCAGGTGGCATCATTCCAATTGTTACAAAGGCAGTCTTTGAATAGAGGCAACTTCCGAGAAAAGGTCATCTCACAATGTCTTTCTTGGCAGGGGGTGTTGCCCTGGTTCTCACACTGCTCCCTGTGCTTCATAAAAAAACATCATTTCCTTACATGAAGCAATAACATTACAGATATTTATGACTAACAAATTAAAGGGAATGAAAAGAGAGAAAAGAAATTGAGCGATGCATTGACAAAAGCTAAAGGAGACATTTCCCTTTAGCAGGTGGACATTACAAACAAAGAAAAACTAAAGGGGGCACTCCCCTTTAGTAGGTGAATATTACAAACAGTGTATGCAATGGGGAAAAGGAAAACAGGAAAATGTCTATTTAAGTCTTTGAAAGCCTTATCTCAGATGTTTTTTGGGATGTCCTCTGGGTGTAGTTGTGGAGTGAGAGTCTTTCAGGTGTGGATGCTGATGATCAACTAACAAGTCTCAGCTGTAGAGTTTCAGGTGTGATTGTAAAGTCTCTCAGATATTTCAGATACAGGTAATCAGCTGGAAAGTTTCCTACAAAATTGATCTTAACACAACTTTAAATAGCTTTGCCAATAACCAAATCAAACAGTGAGACTTCTCAAAAACATGTCTAAGGAAATTCAGAATCTTTTAGAGATTTTACAAGTATTGTCCAGTTGTTACACATGAAACATATAATAAAAAAAATTGAAACATTCTCTAAAACTTAATATTACTGCAAACCCTTGTTTTTAACACAAAAAAGCACCCCATTTTCTCCCTTCATCCCATGTAGCCCTCTACCATCTTTTCTCACCCTGACCAATGCCCTGTCCTGAGCTCAGTGACTCAGTTTTTCCATCAAGGCCAGGAAGGTGAGTTCATTCATTCAGTCATTTATTTGGTCTAAACCAGTGATTTCACTGGTAAAGGTAGCCTTCAGTGAGGAAGCCCCTTATACCAAGGCAGAGCTTTTGTATTTCATCATCTTGAGTTAGTTGTCTGTGTTACACCAACAAATTAAGTAATTACTCTGAGTCCCATATTTAGTATATGCCAGAGGCAAGACTTGAATACAGTTTTTCTGATCCTGAGGCAGGCTGTCTATCCATTATACTATATTACTTCTCAAAGACAAAATGAAAACAGTCCCTGAAGTCTAGGAACTTTTTTCTACACTGAGGGTAAGTTGGATCCATCTACAGTGAGGATATCACTATAGCATTGTCTTGGCCATTTCAGAAGGAGTAAGGTTATCAGTGTCCTTGGCTCTGCCAGGCGGGGACCTCAAAGGGCCAAAGGAAGAACCTAACAGCAAAAAGCTGTTGGCAACTAACTGAGGATTGCTGGTGTGGGTTAAAGGTTGATTTTTCCCATATGATGCTTCCAGGGTCCGAGGACCTGGTTTGAAACTAGAAAGTTTGAAGTATCCAAAAAACAGGTTATACAAGGACATTTTTTTTTAAAATAAAAGAAATAAAGGAAGCTTTTTCTCAGTTACCCTCAGTAAGAATTTGACACTGCTAATTAGACCCCTCCTTATGGACAGTCTCACCTTCCTTGATGGTCTACTTTCTTCTGGTTCTTTCATTCTTGGTTTCTTTCATTGAACAAATGAAATCATCTTACCTTCTGCTCCACTCCCCACCCCCAACCCATCCCCTCAAGTGTGGGTATCTCCTATAGATCGGTCTTAGGCCTTCTTTTCTTTCCTCTCCATACTTTCTTCCTTGGTCATCTTATCTACTTCCCCCTTTCTAACACCATTCCATTGTAGGGCAATAGGGTAATAGATTTAGAACTGGAAGGTATCTTAGAAGTCTTCTGGAACAATCCCCTCATTATAGATGAGGAAACTAGAAAAATTAGACATCAAAGAGATTTCAAACCTGGATGGCCAAGTCCTCCATTTGGAGTCAGGAAGATTTGATGGCAAATCCTGCCTTAGACACTTATTAGCTGTGTGAACCTGGGCAAGTTCCAGTTTCCTAATTTGCAAAATGGAGCTAATAATAGCACCTACCTTGGAGGATGATTACGAGAATTAAAAGAAATAACATATGAAAAGTGTATTGCAAGCCTTAAAGTGCTATCAAAATACTAAATATCATTCATTCATTTATCTATTTATTTATTTAGAAATTTTCATTTATTTATTTATTAGTATTCTTTAAAAAAATTTTGAGTTCCAGGGGCAGCTAGGTGGCACAGTAGATAGAGTACCAGCCCTAGATTCAGGAGGACCTGAGTTCAAATCTGGCCTCAGACACTTAACACTTACTAGCTGTGTGACCCTGGACAAGTCACTTAATCCCAATTGCCTCACACCAAAAAAAAAATTTTTTTTTTGAGTTCCAAATTCTCTGCTTCTGCCTCCTTCCACCATTGAGATGCCAATATAATATTAACTATACAAGTGAAATGTTATGTTGGAAAATTAAGGTAAACTGAGAGACATTTTGAACACAATTTATAGGTTAGACTAGCAATAACCAATAAATCAGGTCAATGGCTTCAATAACCAAAGACCCCAAGTGAGAGCCAAACTTAAATGTGTCTCCTTCCTGATTGGCTTGACAGTATGTCATTTGGAGGGGATGTATGGATTGTTTAGGAAGGACTAGCAGCTCTGGTGTGTCCTTTTCAGGGCTGCTCATTCACCTTTGGTGTCTATGTATTACCTAACTCTCACCTGTGGCTCTGGGAAGCTGTAGTATGTGCAACATCCACACCCTAGCAGAAACCATCTGGCAGGCAGGCTAAACCAGATTAAGGGTAACCAACAGGCCTCCTACCTGTTGGTGAGTGAGGGGGATATCTATTCCTAGATTTCTCTTGGGGGGATGGGCAGATGAGAATACTTTATTCCAAAAGCCCATCAACCCACATGAACATTTGGAGTGGAGATGCTTCTAAATTTGCACATCTCATGTTTCTTTTGAGCTACTGCAATTCTCCTTTGCTCATATAGCACAGTGCCTTCTTTGATGAAGGCATGCCATGCTGGGTGGTCCTGTGCCAGTGTCTCCTATGTCTCATAATCAATTCCAGAGTTCTACAGAGAAACCTTAAAGAGTGTCCTCGTATTGCTTCTTCTGACTTCCATGTGAGCACTTGTCTTGTGTGAGTTCTCTGCAAACTAGTCTTTTAGGCAAATGTACTTTTGGCCTTCAAACAACATGGCCAACCCATCAGAGCTGCACTCTTTGCAGTAGGGCAGTTCAGCTTGAGAAAGGACCTCAGTGTCCAGTACCTTATTTTGTGAAGTGAACTTCAGAATCTTCCTAAGACAATTCAAATGTAAGCAATTCAGTTTCCTGGCATGGTTTGGTATATACTGTCCAGGTTTCACAGGCATACAGCAATGAGTTCATCACAGTGGCTCTGTAGACCTTCAGTTTGGTAGGCAGCTTAATACCTCTTCTCTCCCACACTTTCCTTTGGAGCCTCCCAAACACTGAGGTAGCTCTGGCAATGCATGCATCAACTTCATCATCTATGTGTACATCCCTGAAAAGTATACTGTCAAGGTAAGTGAATTTATCCACGGTATTCAAAACACCTCCATTTGCTGTAACCGATAGTTTCATGTATGGATGGCATGGTGCTAGCTGGTGGAGAACTTCTGTTTTCTTGGTATTAATTGTTAGGCCAAAATTAGCACAAACAGCAGAGAATGGATTCATATTTTTTTGCATCTCAAACTTCTGGAGAGACTTACATTGAATGCACAATCATCTGCCAACAAAAAGTTAGGCACAGGGCAGCTAGGTGGCACAGTGGATAAAGCACCAGCCCTATATTCAGGAGGACCTGAGTTCAAATCCGGCCTCAGATACTTAACACATACTAGCTGTGTGACCCTGGGCAAATCACTTAACCCTCATTGCCCTGCAAAAAAAAAAAAAAGTTAGGCACCAACTCTTCTTTCACTTTTATCTTGGTTTATAACCTTTTCAAGTTAAATAATTTAGTCAGGGCAGTAGCTAACCTTGATGCTATTTTCATCCTTGTTGAAGGCAGCATTTAACTCCATCAAAAGTGGAAATGAAGCTTAGAGAGATACAATATTCTTGGCTCAGTAAAAAGGCAAGTGAAATTCAGTTTTATGCTGATACTAACAATCCAAAGGGCTTTTATGATGCCCTGAAGGCTATTTATGGACCAAAGACCTAAGGTGCATGTTAACTACTCAGTGCTAATGGAGCCACATTGATTAGTGATTGGGACATGATCCTGGATATGTGGGCTGAACACTTCCATAGTGTTCTCAACAGATCATCATCAATCAATGCTGAAGACTTTTCATTTGGGGGGAAGGGGGGCAGAGCCAAGATGGTGGAAGAAAGACATGATCATCGCTCCAAAAAACCTCCAAATAATGCCATAGGACAATTAATCGATCCTGAAGCCACTGACAGTAAACCTCAGGTTGAAGTCTTTCCCTCTCTAGCCAAACTTCCAAGTGAAGAAGAGATTTTTAATGTCATTAGGCTTCTTTTCTGTGGCAAAGCACCTGGTGTTAATTTTGTTCCAGCAGAGATTTACGGGGGGGGGGGGCGGGGGGGGCGGGGATCCACTGCTTGTGCAAAAATTGAAGGAAATCTGGATTATATGGCAAGAGGAGATTATGCAAACAAACATAAATAAATAAATGCATGCATGCATGCATGCATGCATGAATGAATGAATAAGTAAAGGTCCCTTGACAATGACAGGGGAATCTCTCAGTCATTACAAGCAAGATTCTTTCCAGAGCCCTCCTTAAAAGGGTAGAGGTAATTATGAGACAAAAGCTTGACTTTTGGGCAAGTTTCTCCAGGATGTAGGTGAAATGTGAAGTTACAAGGGTGAAGCTACAAAGAGTTTGGATTTACAAGTATCGGAGAGTATTTGAGCCTATACCAGCTTGACTATGTCTTTAAAACAAAATTAAAATCAATTTTCAATTTACATAAATCATGTAAAACATATTTGCATATTAGCCATAATATCAAAAAAAGTAAGAAAACTAAAGAAAGGGAGAAAATTATACTTCAATTTGCACTCAGGGGGCAGCTAGGTGGTGCAGTGGATAAAGCACCAGCCCTGGATTCAGGAGGACCTGAGTTCAAATCCAACCTTGGACACTTGACACTTCCTAGATGTGTGACCCTGGGAAAGTCATTTAACCCTCATTGCCCTGAAAAAAAAAATGCACTCAGAGTTAATCAGTTTTCTCTGGAGAGGTACAGCCTTTTTTTTATCATGAATCCTTTGGAATTGTCTTGGACTATTTCATTGATCAGAGCAGCTAAGTCTTTCACAGTTGCCCATCATTATAATATCACTGTTACTGTGTACAATGATCTCCTAATTCTGCTTGCTTACTTTTATATAAATCTCTCCAGGATTTTCTGAAACCATACCCAACCATTTTTTATAGCATAATATTACTCCATCACAATCATACACCACAACTTGTTCAGCTATTCCCTGAATTTCCAATTCTTTGCCACTACAAAAAGACCTGCTTTATTTTTCTTTTTTATTTGGTATCTGGGGTACAGACCTAGTAGCTGGGTTAAAGGGTATGCACAGTTTCATAGTCCTATGGGAATAGTTCCAAATTTTCTCCAGAATGACTGGCTTAGTTTACAACTCCACTAAGTTCATTAGTGGACCTCTTTCCCCTCATTTGTCATTTGTGATAGATATAAAGTAATACCTCAGAGTTGTTTTCATTTGCATTTCTCTAATAACTAGTGGTTTAAAACATTTTTTTCATGACTATAAAGTGCCTTGATTTCTTCTGAAAACTTCTTGTTCATATCTTTTTTTTTGTTGTTCACTTGTTTTTTTATCATGCTCAACTCTTCATGACACCATTTGGGGTTCTCTTGAAGTGGTTTGCCATTTCCTTCTCTAGCTCATTTTATAGATGAGGAAACTGAGGCAAATAGGGTTAAGTGAATTGTCTGGGATCACAAAGCTAATAAGTGTCTAAGGCCAGATTTGAACTCAGGAAGTTGAGTCTTCCTGACTTCAAGACCTACCACTCTATAATTTGACCATTCATGAAGTGGAGAATGGATTTTATTTTTGTAAATTTGACTCCGTTCCCTATCTATTTGAGAAATGAGGCTTCTATCAAAGAAACCTGCTGTAAAATTTTTGATATTAGTTCATTGTCTGTGATATGTTTTAGTAAAATGTAGTTTCCCTGATTCTCTTTTACTTAGGTCTGTTTTTGCTTTTGCTTGATCTGAGTTCATGATTGCTACCCCTGCCTTCTTAACTTCAGCTGAAGCATAAGATTCTGCTCCAGCCCCTTATTTTAACTGTGAGTCTTTCTGTTTCAAGTGTGTCTCTTGTAAACAACATATTATTGGATTTTGGTTTCTAATCCATTCTGCTATCTTGTTTTATGGGTGAGCTCATCCCATTACCATTTACAGTTACAATTACTGTGTTTGGGACAAACTGCCTAAGTTTACCCAAATAACTTGAGAGGACCACCAAGTCAAGCAGAGACAGATTTATTACATTCTCATGAGAATGGGCAACCTCAATACCAGGAGGACTGCAATAAGAGGCTCATGTTTTGGATTTTTATAGGAATTTTTGAGGGGGAGAAAGTCCCCATGTGCACCGGGTGAGCTCACAATCTAACATCCAATCCTGTCTCACCCAGGGTGCATGCTTAGCTCGTGATCAATGTATAGAAACATGTATATGTGTAAGGGGTAAAAGGGGGGGGGGGAACAAGGGCAAACTGAGGGAAGAGGGAAGAGGGGAGTATAGATAATAGTATTAGACATTGATAAGCCTTAGGAATGTCAAAGAAAAAGAGGGAGGCAGGAAACATCCACCTATCTGATCACAATTAATCCATGACAGGGACTGGGGGTCTGACATGTAGGAGATGAGTACCGGGCAGGCTGGAGACACAATTTTTATTACAGGCAGTAAAACTAAACCATAGCTGATAAGTAGTAAGACTAAGCAAGGGTAAATGGTGCTAACTGAGCAATAAAACTTAAACAGAGACAGGAAGAACTGACAAGCAAGAAAACTTAGGCAAAGACAGAGAAACTAACTATACTGGGGGTGGTGGGGCTGGGTATTTTCCAGACCCCATCCTCAGAGCCTAAACTGACTCAAATCCATTATCCCATACAACTGTGTATTTCCCTCTATTCTATTTTCTTCTGTTTATCTTTCTGTCTCTCTTTTTATTCTGTCCCTCCTCAAAGGTCTGGTTTTCTTCTGACTACTACCTCCCTTAATCTGTCCTCCTTTTTATCTTCCTCCCTTTCTTTTATCCCCTTCCCTTTGCTATTGGATAAAAAATATCTCTATACCCAAATGAGTATGTGTGTGTGTATATATATATATTTAAAAAAATTTTTTTAATTTAATTTTATTTTTTCCCTCTCTGAATCAATTCTAAAGAGAGTGAGGTTCTGGAAGCAGAAGCTCCTGTGCCGGTTCACACCCGCCACTGCCTTGCTCCGTTCAGGTCTCCACCTGCGCCATGGCCTGCAAGAAGAACAAGAAGGGGGGTGACGGGGGCAGCTAGGTGGCGCAGTGGATAAAGCACCAGCCCTGGATTCAGGAGGTCCTGAGTTCAAATCTGGCCTCAGACACTTGACACTTACTAGCTGTGTGACCCTGGGCAAGTCACTTAACCCCCATTACCCTGAAAAAAAAAGAAGGGGGGTGACGGGAGTTAGGCCCCCCTCGTGCTCATCTTTGACAACAACAAGCAGTGGGAACTACCTGATGGGCTTCCACAAGTGGAAGGTGGAGCGCAGGAAGGAGGCCCTGGAGGAGATCCAGAAGAAGCTGAAGGAGGAGCAGAGGAAGCTTCAGGAAGAGCACCACAAAGAGTATCTGAAGATGCTGAAAGATCAGGAAGAGGCTTTGGAAGAGGCAGATGAGCTGCACCATCTGGTGACCTCCCAGACAGAGTGTGAGCAGTATGACCACCCCAAACACAGTGACAGTGACTACCATCAGCGACCTGGACCTCTCCAGGGCCCAACACCTGGGGCTGCCCCCACCTGGGGGAGATGGGGACCCTGGAGCCGAGGGAGCAGAGACCCCTGCTTTGCCCAAGATTTCTTGGAACCCCTTCCTGCCTCAGAGGATCCCTCATAGCCTCCCTCCATGCACAGACCCAGAAGCACACCAAGACGAAATGTCCTTGTCCACACTGAGGCCCAGACTCCACCAAGAAGCCACCCAGTGCCACTGAACCAGCAAGACTCACCACTGCAGGATGACCGGCAGAGTTGGGAACAAGAGAGATGGGGGACCCATGGTAGCTTTGGGGGCCTTCCCCCCCAGCCCCCTGGCCCTCTCCTTGCTGCCTCCTCCTCGAGGCTGGAACTTTCCAGGAGCTGCTAAGGAGCCCTGCTTCCTTCTTCACCCTGGCCTCATGCCCTCCCAACTGAGCAGACCTGGCCTTGATGGCCTCCACCTCAGGGGCCACGCTTCTTTGATAAATCTGGGGAATGTGGGTGGGGTGGGGTGCGGCTGAGCTCCCTGACTGTGCCCCAGCCTCTGAGAAGCCCACCCCTCCAATTCCTGCTTGTGAAACTGGGATCCCTGAAGGGTCTAGGCAGGGATGGGCCTGGCCTTGGGACCCTTGGATGGAGATCCACCCACTTGCTGCCCAGTGACTCCACCTGAGTGACCTGTGCAGCCACAGGAAAGGCTGCCCTAGTCCCTGCCTCACTCCAACATGCAGTGTGACCAGAGAGGAAGTGATAGACCTTGCTCTAGCCAGTGAGCATTTATTAATCACTTCCTGTATGCCCCACGGGTGGTAGGCAGGACGGAGTTCATTCTAGGAGGGGCTATCAGGATGGGGGACCTCCACATTTGTGCCTCCTGGAGACTGATCTGAGGACCCCTGAATGTTTGGCCTTCCAGAGAGAATGGGGGGCAGGACTACCAACTCCCTGCTGTTTGGAAGTGATGTAGGAGGTGAAAAAAGGGTTAACAGAAAAACCTAAGACCCAAGCTTTAATTCAGATATTAGCTCCAAAAGGAAGTTATACCCCAGTTAATGGTTAACTTACAAGTCAGGATGCTAGGTTCTCTTACCAACAGTAATCAGTACCCCTAATGGGAACAGAGGGAGCTAGGCCGTGAAGGCCTAAAACTATAACAATAAAGGAAATGACAGGCTATAGAGAAATGAAAAATGTTTTGAAATTAAGGATGGGAATCAGAAAGAGACGTGCAGAAAAGGCCAAATTTGTCCCAAGATTCACCTTATGACATGTAAACCCCAAAGACACACCTCTACAGAAAAAGGTACCCACCTTGGGGGTTGACTTATGTAACTATTGGCATGATGCCACCTGCTGGAGAGCTACTGTAGGAAAGCTCCGCCATGAGAAGAAGGCATCTGAGGGCAAGCCATGCAGTCAGTTCCTTGGTGTCAGGAAGTGATGTTTGCTCATGGGTACTGTCTATAAAGGCTACCAGCCAATCAACTTGAGGAGCCTCCCATTTCTGGGAGGAGGACATAAAGTAGGAAGTGGACCCTGGCAGAGGGCTTTTTCTTCTTTTGGTTCCTGACTTTGCCATGGCGGGTCAGATGATGTGGTCTCTTAGAAATAGTTAGATTTTTACCTTTCTCTCTGATCCTAATGCTCTTTAATAAATACTTAAACACTTAAATACTCTTGCTAAAGCTTATAATTTATTGGTGACCATTCATTAGATTTTAGATAGTATAGCTAGAATTTTAGCCCCTTACACTTAGGACCCCAGGAACTCCAAATTAGGATAAACCCTCCCCTGTACCTCCCAAGGTGGAGAATATTATAATGAGACTGATAATCAATTTATCCATACTATAAATATAACTGTCTTTCCTTTCACTATTTGAGAGTTACCTTTCCACTATTCTGGTTCTCTCCCTGTGGTCACTCACAGTATTGCAATAAAACATGGGAAACTGAGTCACTCAGTCTTGTAATTCTTTTGGGATGTCTCATGATCAATTTGACCCCAAATTCCATCCCACATCAGAGGGACATTCTGTAATTTGATTTTTTTTTTTTTTGGTGAGGCAATTGGGGTTAAGTGACTTGCCCAGAGTCACACAGCTAGTAAGTGTTAACTGTCTGAGGCCGTATTTGAACTCAGGTCCTCCTGAATCCAGGGCCAGTGCTCTATGCACTGCATCACCTAGTTGCCCCCAGAGGGATGTTCTGGAAAAAAAGAAGCAGCATTAGATTCATCCTGTTGGCCAACATGAAACACTTTCGGGAAGTGCCCTAGACCAATAGAGTCATTCAGGCAGTTACGAAGCACCTTCTATGTGCTGTGTGCCCAGCACAATCCTAGACACTGGAGACATGTGTTGGAGGAGTTAAACCCTGTGTGAAAGGAGCTTGTGTGTTTGATGGTGTGGTAAGATTATTGGAATTTGGGGGTGGCTAGGTGGCGCAGTGGATAGAGCACCGCCCTGGAGTCAGGAGTACCTGAGTTCAAATCCGGCCTCAGACACTTAACACTTACTAGCTGTGTGACCCTGGGCAAGTCACTTAACCCCAATTGCCTCACAAAAAAAAAAAAGATTATTGGAATTTGGCTGACTCATTGGGAGGAGCTACACCTGGCCTGCCCTGAAGTGACATATGCTGTTGATGTCAGAAGGAGAAACCACTCTCCATAGGCAGTTTTGAAGGACCTCCCCTTTTGGGGGAGGAAGATTAAATGCTCACTGAGGGGAGCTCACTCTCTTCCAGAGTCTTTTTTTCCTCCTGGTGGCGTGAGCAGCAGCAACAGAGGAGTCCTTCAAGCCTGGCTCTTTTGAATAGACTTAGGTTAGAGTTAGGAGGATTATCCGTATTTTTTTTCCCCTATTCCCTTGTCTTTGATTTTATTACTCTCACTTTTGCTGTTTACTTTATTCTCATTAATAAAACCTGATTCATTTGTGGAAAAGAGGCTGTTAGGCTCCTTTCTTATTGGTCCAGGAGAAACATCTAAAAAGGCAGTTCAGAGGGTTGGGAGCTTTGAACCTAGAGGTCCCTCATTATTTCTGGGACCCCAATATTATGGTGAGCCACTATATTAACTCTCCACATATGAAACTTGGCCCCCACAATGGCAAAGAAGACTCCCAGTGATTGGGACTCCCAGAGTGGAGTGGGGCTGCTTTGGGTGCTGGTGAGCACCCATTCACAGGAGGAAGGCCCCCTTGGGTCCACATCTGTAAAGCTGGGGGATTAGAGCCAATAGCTCCTCCAAGGTCTGCTCAGAGCCCCCTGTGCCTGAGAGTGTGTGGAAGAACAATTGCAAACAGCCTTGCAATTATACTGCCTTTGTCCATGCTGTTTTGTGAAATATTTCTAAATATGTTTTTATTTTATTATGTATTTATCAATTACATTTTTAAAAATTAAAAAAAATAGTGAGGTTCAAGCATTGCTTATCCTTCCACTTCCTCTCCACTGTAAAAGCTCTTCTTGCACACCTCTTTTATGTGAGAAAATATTCTTCACTCTACCTCTCAATTCCCTTTCTCCCAGTGCATCTCTCTTACTTTTTCACTCTTCAACTCATGCCCATGCCTTCTGTCAATGTAGACTCTTTCTAACAGTAGTACTACTACTACTAGTTTTTCAGGGTTACATATAAAATCTTCTCCTATAAGAACCTGGCAGTTGAGTGACACAGTAGATAGAATGCCTGGTCTGACTTCAGGAAGACTCATCTTCCTGTGTAACCCTGGTCAAGTCACTTTACCCTCTCTGCATCAGTTTTCTCATCTGTAAAATGAGCTGGAAAAGGAAATGGCAAACCATTCTAGTATCTTTGCCAAGAAAACTGCAAATGGGGTCACAAAGAGTCAGACAGGACTGAAGGACAACAACTCTGACTCCAGTGTTCTTTCCACTTCATGACTTCAAAAATTATGTATCTAGCCTATATTCTACCCTGAGGTCCAATCTCACATCTTCACCTGGAGAGGCTGCTCCTATAAATGAAGTCAGCAAGTCTAAAGTAGCACTCATTACTTTCCTCTTAAAACTTCCCCATCCTCCCAACTTCCCTATTACTGTTAATGAAACTGCCCTCCTCTAAGCCACCCAGGTTTGTGTAAAAAAAAAAAATTAACTATAACTAATCTAAAAAATTATATAACTGAACTTATATGAAAAATTGTTTCTATATGAAAATTTATAACTTTAGAAAAATTACAATTGGGCCATAAGTCTTGCCTCGATCACCATTCAAATGTAAGAATTATTTTACTGACTTAGTGGGGTCTAATCTAACTGGGTGCCTAATCTGGGGACTTTTGACTGACTAGCTATCTGACTGCTATTAATTTCCTAAGCCAATCTGTTAGGGCCTTTTAAAAATTTCTCCACACTGCTCTGCTCCCAAATTGATAAGCAAATGATTAAGAAGCCTCTTAATTAAATAATCAAAGCAGAACTTATTTATAAAAATCAATGTAAAAGATAAGGGTAAAGAAATGCAAATTATACCTGTCTGCTTTTAATATAATAAGGGCCATTGCTGCCTCTTGCCTGAGAGTATGCTGCTTGGATCTCCAGTCCTCTCCAACTTTCACTCTTTTTCTCCTTCATTCTAGCTCCTCCGCACTTTCACTGCTCTGCTCCTCTCTTCTAACTCCAAGCCCCCTTTACTTTGTCAACCCCCCTTACCGTCTAACTTTCCTCTCTGTACTGCTGCACTGAACCCCTGCGTCTCTCTCTCACAGACCTCCTTGTGTTCTCTTAGTCCTCTGGCATCCTCCTTCTGTCCGTCCTTCATCCCTCCTCCCTCTGTCTAACTCTCTGGTATATATCTTCCTTCTCTCCCCTCAAACCTCAGGCTCCCCTCACCCCCGAACACACCAAGCTAATTGGCTGGCCAAGCTAGGGCTGCAGCCAGGGGCTCAAGTCTGCCGTGCCTCACCACACCCAGGGCTTGAGGGGCCGTGCCCCCTGCTTCGAGCCCAGGACGGCAGGGCAAGCTCAGGATCTCCATCCACCTGGCCGGCGTTTCAGCTAGGATGAAGCAGAGGGGGAGAGGCTCCAGCCCCTCTTACGCGGAAAAAACCCCTGAGGGCCTAAGGCTTTTTACTCTCAGCCCAAAGGCAGGGTCCCCAAATCACAGTAAATTCCCACATTTGAAACCTGTTATCTTTGAATCTCTTATTTCTCTAGTTGCTCACAACAAATCAGTTGCCAATTCCTGTTGATTGTAGAACTGTATCTCTTCTCTCATTTTCACTTATACTGACGCAGTCCTAAATCAGCCTCTCATACCTGGATGGGGTAGCAATAGCTTCCCAGCTTCTCTCCCTATTTCTGGTCCGCCTAACATCTTGCCAAAATAATCTTCTAAGATCTAGGCCTAAGTATGCTCAGAAACTTTTAGTGGTGGTCTGTTACTGCTAGAATAAAATGGAAATTTCCTTTTTGTGTGTGTGTGTGGCAACAGGGGTTAAGTGACTTACCCAGAGTCACACAGCTAGTAAGTGTCAAGTGTCTGAGGCTGAATTTGAACTCAGGTGTTCCTGAATCCAGGGCCGGTGCTTTATCCAATGTGTCACCTAGCTGCCCCAAAATGGAAATTTCTTAATGTGGCATTTAAGGCCCTCTGTAATTTAACTCTAACCTACCTTCCTCATGAATACTTGAATTCTAACCAAACTGGACTATTAGCTGATTCTGATGTGGGATGGAATTTGGGGTCAAATTGATTGTCCCAAAAGAATTACAAGACTCAGTGACTCAGTTTCCCAAGTTTTATTGCAATACTGTGGGTGACCACAGGGAGAGAACCAGAAATGTGGAAAGGTAAGTATGGATAAATTGATTATCAGTCTCATTATAATAATCTCCACCTTGGGGAGGTATAGGGGAGGCCCTGTCCTACTCATTATAATATTCTCCACCTAGGGGTGTTTCAGGAGAGGGCTTATCCTAATTTGGAGTTCCTGGGGTCCTAGACCAACCTCCGGGGTGGGTACCTTTTTCAGTGGAGGTGTGTTTTGGGGGTTTACAATTCATAAGGTGAATCTGGGGACAAATTTGGCCTTTTCTGCGCATGCCTCTTTCTGATTCCCATCCTTAGTTTCAAAACATCTCCATTTTTCATTAGAATTTCTATACCCTTGTCATTTCCTTTATTGTTCTTTGACCTGACCCTTTATGGTCCTGTTATGGGTACTGATCACTGTGGGTCCGAATAACTAGCATAAGTTATCCATTAACTGGGGTCTGACTCCCTTTTAGAGCTAATATCTGAATTGGAGCTTGGAGCTTAGGTTTTTCTATTAACCCCTTTTTGCCTCCTACATCAATTCCAGAATTCAACATGCCAATCTTATGCCCGTATGAGCCTTGTAGACTTCATCAATTCCTCAATGAATGCAATTCACTTCCTTCAAACCAGTCTTTGGAATCTTTGTCTTTAAAGCTCACCTCCTGTGCTCCTCTGTGTAGATTTGTTTTTTATTCTCCCAGTTAAACGTCTCAGATGTTCCTAGAATATCTTGTTTGGATCTCTCCTTTGCCCTCATCATTTCTTACCTTTTATCAAACATAACTTGTATAAACTTATATAAATGTGTCTCTATATTCTGTACCTGAGCCCAGGGATTATGTCATTTATTGTATGTTTGTATTACTTAATACCTAGCACTGGGTCTTTTCTCAAATAGTAGGCTTAAAAAATGTTAATCCAACTGAATTAAATTGAAAATATTAAAAGGGGTGCCTGGTGAAACTGAAAGGAGACTTATTCTGAGCAGCTTCAGAAGGCAGAACTAAGGGGGGGAAAGAGTGAAAGTTATATAGTGGCAGATTTCAGGCCGGATAAAAGATAGAACTTAGCAAGAATTAGAGCTATTTGTTCATCTACCTAAAGGACTGCTTTATGAGGTAGGGAGCTCTGAATCTGGAAGTGTTAGGCAGAGGCTAAAAATTCTGTCACTAATGTTTTCTTTTCTTTTTTTTTTTTTTTTGGTGAGGCAGTTGGAGTTAAGTGACTTGCCCAGAGTCACACGGCTAGTAAGTGTTAAGTGTCTGAGGCTGGATTTGAACTCAGGTCCTCCTGAATCCAGGGCTGGTGCTCTATCCACTGTGCCACCTAGCTGCCCTGTCACTGATGTTTTCTAGCAGGGTTTCTGGGAGGGACTCAGTGAAGCTCTTAAGTCAAGTGCAAGTCTAAGATTTGGTGGTTTTATGATAAAACAAACAGGCAGTGATCAAAGAAGACTTTCACTTGAATGACTAGAATCCCATTAAAATCTATGCTCCAAATTTCTCAGGGAGGAAATTTTAACAAAGGGAAGGGGGAGGGGAGGAGCTTGGATCCATCTGGTTGCATCAGTTCTAGTTTGATCTCTAATATTTACCTTTCTCTATTTGGAGATAAAAATCAAACTTAACAAAAAAACTTTGGCTCAGACCTTGGGGAATGAGGGGCAAGGGTTAGGGCCTTGAGACAGGAATGTTAAGTAAAGAGTGACCACAGGCCTCCAATGATATGGACACATGGGGATATAGCCATGCTGTAAGCATTTTTAATTTTTTCTTCATTACTGTTAACCTGGAAATTAAGGAAACAATCAATATAGGAGAAAATAAGGTCTTTAATCATGGCAGAGGAACTATATCTAGTGGTATCACAAAGCTCGGAAGCTAGGAATACCCAAAGATGGGAACCCGAGGACAGGGTTTTTATGGGGTAACAGAACAAAAAGAGAACCCAAAGATTGCTCCCAGAGTGACATACAACTACTTAACATAGCAAATGAACCTTTAACAAAAGAAACAATAGAATTGCCCTAAGTTAAGTATAGGTGCTATACTTAGTGCCTATAGAATAGAAACTACTTAATCTAGATGGACTCTTTTATATAATAAAGTCCAGGGAGTAAGGTGGGGAACATTGGGAGGGGATAAGTTGCTTGGGGAAAGGTCCCTAAGTCCATCCAGAATCTGGAAATGACAAAGATTGGTTAGCACCAGGCAATTAATTTGTCCGAGAAACAGGGGACTGGGTGGGGAATCAGTTCTCTGTAAATCTTGTAGTTCTCATTACTAATTTGTGTCCAGCAAGACCACTTTAATTGACAGAAAAGTCACTTAGGTGTTGAGATTTTCCTGACTCCCACTTATTTCGATTGTGGTAAGAAACCTCACCCAGTAAAAGAATTTGTGATACTCATTGGTAAAGCCTAGGCTCCTTGTTAAAAGATTTAAAAATAAATTAGATCTGATGTGATTTTATTTTCCAGCTTTCTTTGAAATGTAAACCCCACTACCCCCTCACACCTATTAGTGTGGCAAATATAACAAAAAAGGAGAATATTGGATGTTGGAAGGGATGTGGGAAAACTAGAACACTAATCCACTGTTGGTGGAGTTGTGAAAAGATCCAACCATTCTGGAGAGCAATTCGGAACTATGCCCAAAGGGCTATCATACTGTGCATACCCTTTGATCCAGCAATAACACAGCCAGGTTTATATTCCAAAGACATTCTGAAAAAGAGAAAAAGACCTATTTGTACAAAAATATTTATAGCAATTCTTTTTGCAGTGACTAAGAATTGGAAATCAAAGGAATGTCCATCAATTGGGGAATGGCTAAGCAAGCTTCAGTACATGATGGTGATAGAATAGTATTGTGTTTTTAGAAATGACAAGCATCAGGGAGGGAGGGAAGAGAGGGAGAAAAATCTGAAATTGGAAAGCTTGTATAAACAAATGTTGAGAACTATCTTTACATGTAACTGGAAAAAATTAAAATACTCATCAGAAAAAAAAGAAAAATAAATATATCAAAACAAAAAAGAAAGAAAGAAAGAAATGACAAGCAGGATGATTTTAGAAAGGCCTGGAAAGACTTTCATGAAGAGAGTGAAGAGAGCAGAACCAAGAAACACAATATTGTACACAGTATGTACACAGAGACAGCAATATTGTTTGATGAACAACTGTGAATGGAAAAGGACTCACAGACTGAAGCATGCTATTGATATGGTGGGAAAATGGGGTACGGGTTGGGTTTGGGGTTCTTGGGAATTCCTCTTTAAAGAATTACACCCTCTTGCACACAAAACTTAGTTAGAATAAGGTGATAGTTTATTTAGGAGCAAGGGAAGGGAAGGGTGGGGGGAGGGAAACCATGAAAGAAATCCTTGGACTTTTCATGGGGAGATTTGGCACAAAGCACATGGCTCAGAGGTACCAAATCTCCTCGAACAGGAGACTGGAAGGTACTTTTATAGGGGACTGATGGGGGTGGCCCATCTTCCTGTGGAAAGTTCCTTTAGTGAGAGAGGACCATCACCCACTGGTGGTAGCTGGGGGAATTGGGTGAGGAGTGGAGGACCATCCCCCACTGGTAGTGACTAAAGGAATTGGGTGAGGGGTGGCTACAGATCCCTCTTCAGAACACAAAGGCCGCAGCCACACCCAAATTTATCTCCCCAGGGTAAGGGAGACCAGAATGAAGGGTAGGAATCCCAAACTAGCTCAGTCCGATTTGGTTCAGCTTATCTCTCTAGGCGTTATCTGTTCTCCGGTTTAGTTTCTCAAGGAGAAGATTCCTCGGTGTGCCCCAGAGAAATTCTGGGGTGCTCTGCACCCCATGACACTATTTTCACTTTCAGTTTTTTCTTTTATTCAAGTTTTCTTGTACAAAATGACTAACATGATAATGTTTTACATAACTACAAATGTATAACCCATATCTGATTTTTTTTCCCTGGGGCAATGAGGGTTAAGTGACTTGCCCAGGGTCACACAGCTAGAGTGTCAAGTGTCTGAGGTCGGATTTGAACTCAGGTCCTCCTGAGTCCAGGATCCAGGCTTTATCCACCGTACCACCTAGCTGCCCCTCTACCCATATCTTTTTGTTTTTGTTTTTTCGGGGCAATGGGGGTTAAGTGACTTGCCCAGGGTTACACAGCTAGCAAGTACTTCAAAGTGTCTGAGGCCGGATTTAAACTCAGGTACTCCTGAATCCAGGGTGGGTGCTTCATCCACTGAGCCACATAGCGCCCCCTCCCCCCCCCCCCATATCTGATTGCTTACTGCCTCTGGGAGGGAGGAGGGGAGGAAATGTAATCTTCACAAGCATATCTTTGTAACGGAAATCAGTAGTTGTAAATTCCTGCATCTATAATCCAAAAATTGTATTCTTTTACTTCATCTGTTTGATGTGATTTGAAACCATATAAACTTTAAGAAGTCTCTTTTCAGGGGTGTTATGGGGAGAATAGAGGTGCTAGGGAAAGGAAGCCAGGAGAGAAATCCTTGGACTTCTCATGGGGAGGAGGCATGGCACAGAGGGGTGGCTCTGAGATACCTATCTCCTTGAGTGCAGACAGGCAGATACTTTTATAGAGGACTGATGGGGGTGATCATCTGACTGTGGAAAGTTCCCTAATTGGGGGAGGACCATCCCCCAATGGTGGTGGCTGGGGGAATTGGGTGAGGGGTGGTTTCGGATCTCTCTAGCCAACCATCTCTCTCCTCCTCATGCCTCAAAGGCAGCAGCCACACCTAATCTTATTTCCCCAGGGGTGGGGGAGACTGGAATGAAGGGTGGTGGTCCTGGAACTAGTTCAGTCCCCACCTGGTGCCACTTATCTTTAGATGTGTCTGTCCTTTGGTTTAGTTTCTCAAGGAGAAGGCTCTTTGATGTACCCCTGGGGTACTTCTGGGGTGCTAGGCCCACAACAAGGGGTACAGAATTATTTGGAAATACTAAAGCATACATAATAAACCTTGGATTTACCTCCTAGATCTCTGCCCTTTGATAACTGTGATTGGAAGCAACACCTAAGAATCATTAGATATTTCTGAAAAAGTGGTTATTGCCTCCCTTCCTCTCCCTTCACTTCAAGAGAAGCAAGTTAGGTTGACTTTACTTTGATGCTCAATGTCATGTTCAATGATTCACACTGGGCAATGACTGAGAAAGAAGCCTTGAAGCTTCCAGGACTTTGCCCACAGTATATGGTCTGTCAGGTAACACATTATTTGTCCACCTACTGCAGGGCAAACGGGGCAGTGTCCCGCAGAAGAAACGTCACTATAAGAAGGGAAGTTTCCTTGGTGTTTGAAATAGGAATCGATCTGGAGGCAGAGGTAAGGAAGAAAAAGAAAAGGGGAATTAACAATTGGTCAATTAAGTTTTTATTGAATGGCTTACTTTGGAACCAGCCTGTTCTAGGACCAGTATGGGAGACCAAAACAAACAAACAAACAAAACAACCTCCCTCTGCCCCAAACCCTCTTAGATAATAATGGTCTCTGCTTTCTAGGAGTTCAGGGACTACTGGGGTGAGAGAAGGTACTCCGATAACTCCCCAGTGCTATTCCAAAATTCAAGAATTCAATTCAATTTGCATGTGCAATGTGCCAGGTACTTCTCTAGGTCATAAGGATTCCAAGACCTAACAGAAAAGTCCCTGCATATAAGCAGCTTACATCCTCCTGACAAGAAGGAGGGAGTGGAAAGGCTATGCAGACCTACGGACTAGCCTAGCAGTATCACAATCCAGGTAAGATCTCCCACCTCCCGAACCAGTCTCTCTCAACCTTTCCCTCTTGCAGTTCCTCTGCTAGCTCCCTCCTCTCCTTTCAAACTCTCCTCTCCAAAAAGACTTTCTAAGTCTTGCCTCCTGTCCTACAATTGCTCCAGCAACCCACTCCGAAATACTCCTGCTAATTGTTATGTCCTGGACTGTGTGGAATAAAGTGTTTTCTGAATGCCTTTGCTGCCTTCTACTAGCCCAAAGAAATTGATTGACAGTCTCCCCTGGAGATTCTGGCTCTCCTTCGGAATGGACTTGGGGGAATGGCACACGCTGCAATTTTGGCTC
Organism: Dromiciops gliroides; assembly: GCF_019393635.1. Lineage (NCBI taxonomy): Eukaryota > Metazoa > Chordata > Mammalia > Microbiotheria > Microbiotheriidae > Dromiciops > Dromiciops gliroides. Next base: position 503,496,607 of record NC_057861.1, on the reverse strand, counting down.
CAGGTGTCCCGGGGTGAAGGGAAAGACCCTGGATGAGTTTAGGGCCGAGCTGGAGGTGGGTGGGTGGAGAAGCTACCTCCGCGACGCCTAGGATGTGTGTCACCAGTTTGGGGTATAACTGGGACAGTTTGTACTAGGCATGCACGGCCCCAGGCCAAACGCCTGCAGGAGGAGGAGGAGGAGGTGGAGAGAGCGGGGGAGGGGGCTCTTTCTAGGACAAAGTCCACCTCCTCGATTCCCGCAGGGGAAGTTATTTATATCTACTCCCCCCAATCCTAGCCTTCCAATCCTATTACCGGCAGAAGAGAGGGACAACAGGTCAGTAACCCCAGGTAGGATAAGAAAGGCTTCTGCCCTGGAGGGTTGCTACCGAGAGTGGAGAGAACGGGTGGGAGAGGGTTGGCGAGCCCTGGCACCGGGATCCAGACCAGACCTGGGATCGAAGGACACGTGTTGACTCTCAGACACCTGAGACGCACCTTTGAAGTTCTCTTTAAGAGTGCGGGGTAGAGCCCTCTCCAAACTTCCTGGGACTCGTAGTTCCGTCTCCTCAAGAATGGCTCCAGGTCTCGTGGAAGCCCTCGGAGGATGGGGAGGGAGCGGACTACATTTCCCAGAAGGCTTTACGCTAAGTGTGTGATGTGAAGCGGGATCCTGGGCGGTGGGGGGTTAACCTAGGAAGCTCTAGTGAGGATGTTTGAAGAAATTTAGGGGCGAGCGAGGGTCGGGGACCCTTTTGATCCCTTGGACCAAGGGTGGCGGCGGCCTTGGGGCCATGGGGTGACCGAGCAGTGGAGGAGGCGGGGGGAATTTCGGGAAAGACCGGAGCCGGGACCATGAGGGGTCGGCTAGGCTGGTACGACTGCTGCGGAGGACTCGGGAATGTGGATTTTTACCAGGTATGGGGCGGAGCCAGGGTGGGAGGCGTGTACTGGGGGTCAGGATGTGTAGGTGCAGAGTTGCCGAGGTCCGGGGGCGATGTGCACAGATGCAGAGTCTCATATGTGTATAGGTGCAGGGTCTCATAAGTGCTGGGGTACAAGGGTGTGCAGAGGGGTAGAGGGTGCCAAGGCACGGCGGGCGAGCCTTTGGCAGGGCAAGGAGCGCTCTATGCCCTGCCCCAGCCGCGGGGAGCTGTCGGAGCAGCAAGTCAGGCTTCTGATCTTAGGGACCACTCTCCCTCTCAGTGCCTGAAGCATCACCCAGCAAGGCTGGAAACCCTTCGGCCTCCGGAGTCCTTGGGCTAAGAGCTGGTGGTGATTTCTCTCCCCTCCCCCTTTCCTCTCCAATCCTCGGAAGTTAAGAAAACTTTGTAACAACTTCTTTCACTTTCTTTCCAAGCTGACCTGCCTCTCATGGACATCTTTGGTGACCTAAGCCCTTGCTCTATTCTCTCCCAATCAAAACTTGATTTTAATAGCTTCCATTCATACCGTTCAGTTCATTCTAGAAATATTTGTTAAACACCTAATATATGTATGTCACTGGGACACAAATACAGAAGGAAAAAGCAGGCCTTGCCCTCAAGGCTTTTACTTTCTACTGTGCGGATACAACTTGTATCACCATAAATACATAAATATTAATTGGAACTTCCTGTAGAGGGTGGTTTTTGAGCTGAGCCTTCTAGGAAAGCTTCTGAGATGCCATGGTGAAGGCAGAGTATTCCAAGCACTAGTACCCTGTGTGCCTAGGAGTAAGGAAATCAATAAATATTTATGGAGCATTGACTCAAGTGTTTGCCTTTCTTTGTGCTTCTAGAGTTGAGCAAAGTGAAGTAAGCATTTAATAATTGTTTGTTGCTTGGCATAGACTTATACAATAGCCTTCTCCCTGCCTCTAGACTCCCTCTCACAATAATCTTCCAAATTGATTGAATCAACTTGAATTTGGGTTGTGTGGGAGCTGGGTGAGGTTATAAAGGTGGCTGATGCTGGAGTCTGAGATACAAATTAAAATAATAGAATTGAGATTGAAATGACTGGAGGTAACCTGAGTAAAGGGTGGAGGTAGTTAAAGACAGAATAGGGACTAAGAATTTTATCCCAGTTATTCTAATAGACTAACTTGAGAAGGGATGGTTTCATCAAGCTTAATCTTTGAACCATTCACCCCTTGATGTTTGAGACCACTAGTGACTGAGGCATTGACAAATTCCATGGAGGGCAGTCCCTTTTGATAAATAGGTCTTACAGAAACAGCAATGCATGCAGAAGGAATGAGAGGGAAGTGTGAACATTCATTCTCTTTCCTAGTAGCCCATTCCCAATGTCCATTTCATCAGCACATCATAACTTATTAGGTTTCAGATGTCTTATACAGTTATCTGGTTTCTGAAAACATCTCCTCTGGAGATTCTGGAATGAGCCTGTTCTCCAAGCAGCTCTGAAGGGGGTTTCTAAGACCTGCTTTTCTGGTTCAGGTTACCTGCAGAGATTCTTAGATGTTTCTGTTATAATCTTTTGGAAAACAAATTTAGTACACCCTCCTAAATTTAGTATTCCAGTAATCAGCTCAAGCATCAGGAACCCATAACCCACCCAAAACTTCAGAGAATTTAAGATTTTATATACCCCTTGCAGTTTCTATCTTTCTCTAAACTCTTTATGTGATATAGATACTGCTAACAACAGGCTGAAGGAAACTTTTTTTTTTTTTGGGTGAGGCAATGGGGGTTAAGTGACTTGCCCAGGGTCACACAGCTAGTAAGTGTCAAGTGTCTGAGGTCAGATTTGAACTCAGGTCCTCCTGACTCCAAGGCCTGTGCTCTATCCACTGCGCCACCTAGCTGCCCCTTGAAGGAAAACTCTTAAAGAAATCCATGAGGGCCTAACTTGTTCAAATAAGCCTGTTTTATCAATAGGAAAATAATTTTGCTTTCTTGACAGTCATCAATTTTATATACTTATTTTTTATTCAATTTTAAGAATTCATGTATACACACACACATAAGTTCCAAGAGAAACAGTCCGATCCTATTTTCTCAAAGTTGACTACGGTTTTTAATTTAGGGTTGTTGTTTTTTTTAATTAGAAAAACCTTTACAGCTATGTCTCATTTCCCCCTTAGGACGGCATCAGGACTTCAGGGATCTAATCTTATACATGAATATATAACTATTAAGAAAGGAAGATAACAAATCAAAAAATTCATTCATTTCATTGTTTAGGATATGGAAATTACTATAATTTCAGATTGAAAACAGTAAGAACTTACATAGTTGCATCCCATTATAGTAACTTTGTTACATTTTCCTTAAAATATATCTAAGAATGCTACTCTGAAACTCACTTAGATATTTTAGCATTTATAAAAGCATTCAAACCACAATTTGGAAATTCACAGTAGAGAAATTACATTTTAGTCTTTGACTAGTTTATGATGCTATAAATTCCCTGCAGATTTTGATTCCTATCTGTGTCTCTTGTTTGCTTTCTAACTTGGCCAGATTGAGGAAGCAGAGAAAGATTATTGCTCTGAACTCCTAACATAGGTAAAACTTCCCATATTGATCAGATTGCAGGAAGAAAACAACTTGGTTTACACAAATAAACACACAACAATAGTAAAAACTAGTAATGGAGCTACCAAAAAAAAAATCCCTTTTCAGGTCAATAGTGGGATTTAAATTAATTTGCTCTGTGTTTTAGTTATCCCCCCTCTGTCTAGCTAACACAAGGCTTCCTCAACCCCTCATGGGTTCTGAAGAGTGTCAATATCACTCTGATTACTCCCCAAACCTCCCCTGGGGGGGTCTTTCTTAAAGGAAAAAAAATGCCTTCAGGGGATTTACCTGGGCTTTGTGTTGCTAGTTATTTCCAAATTATCACACTGAACACAAAACGGCCACCCCGCCTGCCCCGCCCCCCCTCCCTCCCCCAAGACTGATGCAGAGAGACAAAATTAACTTTTCCTCCATGGGGTGCCTACCTTAAGCTCAAAAGAAATTGGAGTTGGGAGAGTCAGATTCCTGGCTGTAGTACTTCGTGGAAAAAGCAACCAGTGGCAAATTCCACTAATGAGATCTTGGGATTTTTTTCCCTGGAGGCCTATTTCATTTACTGGTTTCCCCAGTCCCTTCATGGGTCACCAATTATTACCTTTGAAAATTAAGGTAAACTGAGAGACAATATTCCAAGCATGATCAATTTATTAGTTAGGTTAGCAGTAACCAATAAATTGGGTCAATAGCCTCTCTCACTGACCAAAGACTCATAGTGAGGGCTAATAGGGACTTTTAAACAGAGACGTCTCTTGATTGGCCTGACTACATTATTTCAACCTTTTGTCGAAAAGATAATAGTCTCTATTGGTAGACATTTTAATGAGAAGATGAGTTAAGAGTCACCTCAACTCATCTCCATTACTTTCTCATTGGGGGAATGTATGGGGTATAGGCTTCAAGGGCTTTGATACAGTCAACTTGAATTCGGGGGTTGAGTGGTGGTCAATAGGTTACAAAGGAACTTGCATTTGAGTTGTTAATCCTTCTATTTTTTTGTTGGTTTTAGGTTGGACAATGAGGGTTAAGTGACTTGCCCAGGGTCACACAGCTAGTAAATGTTAAGTGTCTGAGGCCAGATTTGAACTCAGGTCCTCCTAACTCCAGGGCAAGTGCTCTATCCACTGTGCCACCTAGCTGCCTCCTAATCCTTCTATTTTCGAAGAGGATCAGTGACATCATAGGTGATGTCTTGACTTATACATGTATTAAATTTAAGTGAGGCAGTGCAGCTTCACTCTGTCTTCCCGAGTGATCAAAGTCCAGGGCCAGGACAAAAGTCAAGACGATTTTCAATGGGCAGGGATGACCTTGGCATCTCTGATGCCTGACTAAGCTCCAGCCTTGCTCCAGCTGCCTTCATGGCCATTGGAACAAATTGTTCTCATCTGCCCATTGTCTTCCCATACTTGGGGTAGACATCCCCCTAACTCACCAATGAGTTTGAGGCCAGTAGGTTACCCTCAACCTGGTTTAGCCTGTCTGCCAAGACAATTTTACTGGGGTGTGGCTGCTAGGTATACTACAGCTTCTTGGAGCCACAAGTGAGAGTTGGTTGAATCAGGTGGACACCCAAGGTGGATGAGCAGCCCTGAGAAGGGCTCAGTAAGTTCTCACACCCCACACACCCCTGCATTTGAGTTAAATGGGTGGTGGGTGAGGTTATTGTCCACAAAGGTGGAAAAAAACAGGGCAGAGATAGAAATTAAAATAATAGAACTGAGAGAACTGTGGGAGACATAAAAAAAGAAAACATAACTCTTGTCCTCATGGGGTTTACTGTCTAGTAGGGAAGGGTAAGACTAAGACATAAGTAATTTGAGATATTTAATGTGAAAATATAGTAAAATAGATACAAAATACTATGGGATTATAGAGAAGAAATACTTGTTGGCTGAGGGTTATCATGGAGAAGGCAGTGTTTGTACTTCTGAAGAATGGGCAGGAATTGAGTAGAGCTGGTGGGAAAGGCATTCTGTTAGGACTAAAGGGAGATCCCTGAGAGCAGGGCCTGTCTTTTTGTTTTTATTTGTACCTCTATCACTTAGCACACTGCCTAACACATAGTAAGTGCTTAATAAATCTTTATTGATTGACTGGAGTCTGGAAAGGGAAAGAATATTGGAATATTTGGGAGACTGTCTGATAATTCAGTTTAGTCCTGATTCCATTTCTCCAGTTTTATATTTATGACTACATTTATGTCCACTTAGATGACTTGCTTTCATCCTAAATAGTATTTCCTCAAAATAAACTTATTTTCTTGAAACTAAGTCTCCCTACCTTTCTTATTTTTAGCAGTGGGATTGGTATTTTTTTTTTAATTTTTCGTGGGGCAATGGGGATTAAGTGACTTGCCTAGGGTCACACAGCTAGTAAGTGTCAAGTGTCTGAGGCTGGATTTGAACTCAGGTCCTTCTGAATCCAGGGCTGGTGCTCTATCCACTGTACCACCTAGCTGCCCCCGGGGATTGGTATCTTTCAAGCTAGAAACATCCTTTGTGCCACATTAGTTACCAAATCCTTTTGATTTTTCTTTTTATTTTGTCTCTTGGATCCCTGCTGGGTCCATACAAATCATACCCCCATTTTCCTATTCTGTGATAACTCAACACCACCTTGTCCCTAACTCCAGTCTCCTCTACTTAAAATCCAGATACCATATTTTAGGATGGGCATTGATCAGCTGACATGTTTCTCCCTGGGGGTGGGAGATGGTAAAGAAACTTGAGTTCATGCCATGGTGAGGGTTGGTGGAGGGATCCAAAAATGGTCAGCCAGGAAGAATAGGGGACTTGTACATGATAGGAAGAGGAATTAGCTTTATTCTGCTTGATGTCAGAGCATAGAAAAGTGGACAAAATTAGGCTTGATATATGGAAAACTTCCTGACTAAAGCTGATCAAATGTGCAATGAGTTGCCTGGGAGGTAGTGGATTTTTTTTTTCCTTTTGGGGGATCTTCAGGCAAAGCTGAATGATTTTGTGTTAGAGTGGATGATGCTCTCTGAGATACCTTGCAACTCTGATGTTCTTTTTTTTTTTTTTTTTTTGGTGAGGCAATTGGGGTTAAGTGACTTGCCCAGGGTCACACAGCTTGTAAGTGTCAAGTGTCTGAGGCTGGAGTTGAACTCAGGCCCTCCTGACTCCAGGGTCAGTGCTCTATCCACTGTGCCACCTAGCTGCCCCACAACTCTGATGTTCTAATTGTAAAGGAGAGAAGGGTGAGCCTATTTTGGAAAGGTTGTTCTCAGATTGTAGGGGATATAGAATGTCAGTTAATCCCCCCCCTCCCCTTGCAATTTTATTGGTATTAGGAACTTTTAGTGAGAAGATCCTTTTATCAATGAAGATAGGTATCTTCTGCAATTTACAATCTTGGAGACTTTTTTGAGACACTGAGGGATTAGGGGTCAGAAAAAAGACAGTTTTAAATCTAGGTCTTTCTGATTTGTAGGCCAGATCTCTACATACTATGCTGCTTTTAATCTATATCCAGTAGTTAATGGAGCTATTTTTGAATGGGAGGATGACATATTAATCTGTCAGTATTGTGTAGAATTGATTGTACTGATCTCCAGTGCAATGAAATAGTGAAGTCTTTTTTAAAAAAAATTTTTCTTTTCTTTTCTCTTTTTAGTAGTGAGGGCTTAGGGGTGGGGATGGAAACAGGAAGGACATTCCCAGCCAGAAATGGGGAAAACCTAAGGCATATGGGAAATAATAAATAATACATCAATATGGCAGAGAGAAGATGGATGTGATTATCAATAATGCAAAGTATTACTGTTTTCCTTCAGCATTTGTCTTTTAATTGGGATTGGAACTGCCCAAATAAAGGAGTGAAATATTAATGGTAGAATTTTAAGCATCATTCATTATATAATAGGTCTTTTTCTTTTCTTTTCCCCTCCCCCTTTTCTCTTTCTCCCTCTTTTTTCTCCTTCCCTCCTTCCTTCCCTTCTTCCCTCTTTCCTTCTTCTTTCCCTCACTTTCTCCCTTCCTCCCTCCTTACCTCCTCCCTCCCCACTTCTGTCTCTTCTATCTCTTCCTTCTTTCCTTCCTCTCTTCCTTTTCTTCCTTCCTTCCTGAAAGTAAGGAGTACTTCTTCTTAGCTCTTGTAGGCCAAGGAATTATGAAGTGACCTGCTTGCAACCTTTCCTTCCCATGCCCCCAGTGATATAGTACAAAGAAGGAACATTGTAGAGCATTTAGGGGTTTCTGGGTTGGAATGACCCCTGCTGAACAATATGCTCTGCCTTGTGCAGCTGTTTTGAAATGATTCTGTTAAGCCCTTTATGGTAAATGGATGTATGAAAAAATCTTTACATGTTTTATATTGTTATCATCAGTATCATTCCACCCCATCTCCAATCCCTATATTTCTGATTTTAAACAAAACAAAACATAGTAAACTCAGAGCCCAAGTAGGCAGGGTTAAAAGCTCCTGGAGCTGATGGTGTGCACATGCTTACAGCGGGTGTCTGTCATGTATACAAACCAGCCCGTGTCCCTAAATTGGTGTCACTGGACCTATGCCCTGGCCCAGCTAATATCTATGGTTTTAAAAGAAGTTTTTAACCATCCCCTTCTCCCCCCAAAACCTGATTCTGTGAAATTAGGGGTAGGGGTGGGGCATGACCAGTGTTAGCCTTATGCAATCAAAGCAATAAATGGCCTCTGTCCATTTTTTCTCCTCTTGCCTCTCTTTCCCCACCATGTGATTTCATTGCTCAACATGGTGACAGTATGATGCAAGTGGACTGCCAGGTTGGCTGGAATGGGGCCTGCTGACTGTAGCTAGGAGATCTATACCATGCATGGTCTCAGCAGCTGCCACTGGTGCACAGGTTTTTTTTCCCCTCTGGATTGGTAGGAACAAGAATGTTTGCAGATCTTCAGAGGTATTTGGACAACACTTGCTGTAGTGGGATACCTTAAAATACCTACACAGAAAATCTGTTGCTGTGTGTGTGTGTGTGTGTGTGTGTGTGTGTTGTTGTTGTTTTTTTGAGAAAGCCTATTTCAAACACATCTTTTTCTCTGCCCACTTTTTGTGAGATAAGAAGTATAAAGCAGGAAATGGCATTCCTGTACCCATGTTTGCAGTTTAGTTAGGGAGATAAGATACGGATACCTACACCTACACCCCAGGTCTCCAGTTTTAAATGTAGCATGTTGCCAGATACCAGGTCTTAATTAACATTTCATAATATTGCCAGTTTCCATTTTAAAATGCAATGTGTTACTGGAAATAGATGGAATCTTAAAGCAGAAACATATGAGGCAAAATCCCTGATTTGTGTGTGCTGTGTTCGGACTTCATCAACAGTTGTCTTCAAATGAACAAGACATCAGGGTAAAAAGCAGATTAGCAGGTAAAAGTGGTGTGAGGTGAACCCCGAGTCTTTAGACAGAAAAATGAAGTGATAAATAGTAGTAGCTTGCATTTATAAAGTGGCTTATATGTATATTCAGTGCTCTTACTCACAGTAACCCTATGAAATCCTGGGTTCAAATCTCTCTCCTGTCACTAGTTTGAGTGACTGTGGACAAGTCTGAGGTTTCTTTTGTGAAATGGGGGTAACAATACCTGTAATACCTACCTCACAGATGGCTGTGTGACTCAAATGAAATCATGTGTTGCTAACCTTTTTTTTTTGGTGGGGGAAAGATCAGATCAAATTTTACTACTGTGTGGAAAGTCCCTCTTCTGGGACAGATTGGCAGTTCATCAATAACTTATGGCCTCAGGGAGCTGCATGGGCCCCTGACAGGTTAAGATCATATAGCTAGTATGTGTCAGACGCAGGTCTTAAACTCAGGTTTTCTCACTCCCCAAACCCACTCTCTGTTCACTAAAACATGCTGCCCTCCTTTGCAAACCTTAAATTACTCTTGGGAGCAGCTAGGTGGTGCAGTGGATAAAGGACTGGCCCTGGAGTTCAAATCCAGCCTCAGACACTTGACACTTACTAGGTGTGTGACCCTGGGCAAGTCACTTAACCCTCATTGCCCTGCCGCCTCCCCCCCCCCAAATTACTCTTATTATTCATTAAAGTATTAGCCTCATTTTGTAGTTGAGGAAACTGAGGTGCAGAGAACTTAAGTGACATGCCTGCCTAAGATCAATAAGGCTGGTAAGTGTCAGTTAAGACTTCAATCCAGCTCTTCTGACTGTAAAGACAGCATTTGTGGAGAGGGGAGAGGGGGGAGTGGAGGGAGTAATGATACAAAGTCAAATGACTAGTAACAAATATATTGACTATAGCGGAGCTTGTGCAGTTATCAGAATCACAGAATGACAAGATGAATTGGGTTAAGTCACTCCATCCCTTCTCAGTATCCCTACTTCTTCCTCTCCCTCAATGTAGGGGAAAAGTTTCTGTGGAAATCAAAGTGACTTTGACTCTTGTCCTCTACTGTTTGTCCTGATGTCATGGAGGGAGGTGTGATTTCAGTGCTATTTATTGATCTACTGTAGATATTTCCCAGGAAAAAAAACATTGTTTTGAAATGTTCCCAAATCACTGAATAAACTAGACTTGTTAAGTCTTCCCTTGCCAATCCAATCCAAAAAGTAAATTAAGGTTACTCCCAACCAGGCTTGCATTATTAACTCAGTCCCTGACAGATCAAGAAATTATTTTGGGAGCCAGTAGAGAAGAAAAGGTAGTATGACATTGATCCCCATTCACTGTAAGCATAGCTATTCATACTAGTATTCAATGGGAGTTTATATTCTGCCTAAATTGTGTTTCCAAATTTGGGGAATTGGCTGAGAGCCAATTGATTCTTCTTCATGGTGGCTGAGGGGCAGACCTGGATATCCTACCAGGGACCCACCCCCTGCATAGCCTGACACTTCCCTTCTCAATAATCCTTGATGTTTGTGCTTAGGTTGGATTGGGAGGAAGATTTAGCACTCAGGAAATGGAGTAGGCTACCCTATCTCTCCTTATAGGTGACATCCTCACAGGTAAAGAGTAAGAGTGAGACCACTGGACCCTGTTCTTTTCTCTTTGTTTTTTGTGGGGCAATGAGGGTTAAGTGACTTGCTCAGGCTCACACAGCTAGTCAGTGACAAGTGTCTGAGGCCAGATTTGAACTCAGGTCTTCCTGAATCCAGGGCCAGTGCTTTATCCAGTGTGCCACCTAGCTGCCCAAAGCTGTTCTTTTCTTTTCTTTTTGCGGGGCAATTGGGGTTAAGTGACTTGCCCAGGGTCACACAGCTAGTAAGTGTTAAGTGTCTGAGGCCGGATTTGAACTCAGGTCCTCCTGAATCCAGGGCCGGTGCTCTATCCACTGCGCCATCTAGCTGCCCCAAAAGCTGTTCTTTTCAAGCATGACTTTGTTTTTCTTTCTCTATCTGGGTCTTGACCAGGAGGCTAGTGGGAAAAAAACCCTCAATTATGGGTTGGCAGGAGACCCAAGTTCTATTTCTGACCTGTCACTAAATTGGTGTATGACCTTGGGCATGTAACTTCAGCTCTCTGATCCTGTTTCCTTTGTAATCTACTAATTTCGTGGTGTGAAGCAGACTCCTGGCCCAACTCCCCAGTGCCACCAAACTAGATTAAAATATAATTGGGAAATGGTTTTTTTGTTTTTGTTTTGCGGGGCAATGGGGGTTAAGTGACTAGCCCAGGGTCACACAGCTAATAAGTGTCAAGTGTCTGAAGCTGGATTTGAACTCAGGTACTCCTGAATCCAGGGCCAGTGCTCTATCAACTGCTCCACCTAGCTGCCCCCGGGAAATGTTTAACAAAAGAAATACAAATACAACAGAGATAATGTTAATTTTTAGTTTTCTGAGTCCCTCAGGGATCCCTTTTCTATTTGAGTTCTCTATGGACTAGACAGTCATTAAGGATTCTTCCAGTTCTAACATTCTAGAAATTCTAGGATGGAAACCAATTCCACAGAGGTAGGAGAGGAGAAAGAAGGTGTGACCTAGTGAGAAAAGAAGGCATCAAGAATGGGGTGACCGCTTATTTGATGTGAAAAAAATGTCTCCTAGACAAAAGTCATTAATGCCTGGAATCCTAACATCACTAATTCATTCCTCTGACTCAGTGCATAAGCATAAGTGGCGGCTCCCTATGTGTTAGGGTGTGAGGAACACTGAAAAGGCCCATCTTTCTTTCTTTTTCTCTTTCCCTCTCTCTCTCTCTCCCTTCCTTCCTTCCTGGGAAATAAGGGTTAAGTGACTTGCCCAAGGTCACACAGCTAGTAAGTGTTAAGTGTCTGAGGCTAGATTTGAACTCTGGTCTTCATGAATCCAGGGCCGGTGCTTTATCCGCTGTGCCACCTAGCTGCCCCCTACACCCTCATTTTCTAATTAGGCTTTTTTGAGATAGGAAGCAGGTTTCATTGTCTTCCTATGAAGTCACTGTATTGATTCCAAAGTCTTTTATTGTTGCTTTCTTTTACTTTATTGTGGTCATTTAATACTTCAGTAGAAATGGGCTTACCCTTTGTTTTGGGAAAGTGCTTGGCAATATGAGGTTATTGGGTGCCTGAAAAGGGGAGCGGAGATGAAGGTCTGGTTGGTGAGGTGGCCAAAAATGAGTACAAAAAGGGGAGGTAGCAGGTGTTACAGACAGATGATGCCGACTTTATCATTCTACCAAGGGGCCAGCAGTGGTCAGGAGCTCTGGATTCTTAAATTGGGTTGTTGGTTGTTTTGTCTGTTACCCAGGGCAAGTTATCTAACCTATCACTGCCTCCTGCCTGATGCCCTTCTTACTTCACCAGCCAGTGCTATAAACCCTCAGCTGACTTTTGGAATTTCTCTTACCCCTGTTTTCTGGGTGGATTCTTTCCCTCAAGTTTCCACCTCTGGGACTAGTTTGGAACAAAATGTTGGCACATTTTGTCTCCGGTTTCATTTATCTCCTCATAAATGGCAAGATATCCTACCAGGGAGGAAAGGGGTCTTTCTAATCAGCATATTTGCAACTGATGATGTGTTGGAATGAACAAGTTTCTCCTTCCCAGAAGGGTTTGATTTATAAAAGATGGGCCCACTGAGGGTCATGCTTAATCCAAGGGAATGAAATGCTAATTTTAAGCAAAATGGTATTTAGAATAGAGATTCTTTAAAGACATTTTGTGACATTTTAATTTAGAATTTTGAGTTCTAAATCTATCCCTCCCTGCCTCTACTACCCCCTCCCTAAAACTAAGCAATCAGATATAGATTATACATATGCAATTATGCAAAACATTTCCATTAGTCATTTTGTGTGTGTGTTTTTTTTTTTTTTTTTTTTAGTGAGGCAATTGGGGTTAAGTGACTTGCCCAAGGTCACACAGCTAGTAAGTGTTAAGCGTCTGAGGCCGGATTTGAACTCAGGTCCTCCTGACTCCAGGGCCAGTGCTCTATCCACTGCGCCACCTAGCTGCCCCTCCATTAGTCATTTTGTACAAGAAAACTTGAATAAAAGAAAAAAATGAAACAAAGTGAAGAATTACATATTTCAGTCTATATTCAATCAATATCAATTCTTTCTCTAGAGGTAGATAGTATGCTTCCATCATTTGTCCTTTGGGATTGTCTAAGATCATTGTATTGCTGAGAATAGCTAAGTCATTCATAGTTCCTCATCAAACAATATTATTGTTACTGTATACAACAATCTCCTGGTTCTGCTCACTTTACCATGCATCAGTTCATGTAAGCCTTTCCAGGCCTTTCTGAAATCATCCTGATTGTCATTTCTTATAGCACAATGATATTCCATTACAATCACATACCACAGCTTGTTTAACCATACCTCAGCTGATGGTCATTCCTTTGATTTACAATTCTTAGCCATCACAAAAAGAGCTGCTATAAATATCTTGTACAAATAGGTCCTTTTCCCTTTTTTCCCCCTTGGATGTCTGGCATACAGACCTAGCAGTAGTATTTCTGGTTCAAAGGGTATGCATATTTTTCAAACCTTTTGGGCATAGTTCCAAATTGTTCTCCAGAATGGTTGGATCAGTTCATAACTCCACCAACAGTGCATTAGTGTTCCAGTTTTCCCACATCCCCTCCAACATCCAACATTTTCCTTTTTTTGTCGTATTAGCCACTCTGCTAGGTATGAGGTAAATCTCAGAATTCTTTTAGTTTACATTTCTCTGATCAATAGTGATTGGGAGCATTTTTTCCTATGACTATAGAATAGTGGTTCTTAAACTTTTTTTGTGTCCTAGACCCTTTTGACAGTCTGAAGAAGACTCTGGAACCTCTTCCCAGAATAGTGTTTTTATTTTATTTATTTATTTTTTATTTATTTCAGAAGAGTGTTTTTAAATGTATAAAAGAAAATGCAAAGGAAACCATTTATAATGAATTGCAGTTATCAAATATTTAAATATTCTTGGTAAATATTAAATATATATATTAAAAAAAAAACAAGTTCACAGAGCTCAAGGTAAGAACCCCTGATCTAGAAGGATAATAATAATATAATAGCTAACAATTATATAGCTTCCATTACGTTGTTGTTGTTTGTTGTTTGTTCTGGAAGAGGACCATGACATCAGGGAGGTGATGTCATGACTTGCAATGAGTTGGATTTAAGTGAGGGAGGGCTGTGCAAAGTCATCAACCTCTCTCCAGCCTCCAGAGCCATCTGGGGCAGTGGCAGGATATTTATCAGAACAACTGGAGATGACCCCCTACTGTGTTGTAGGCCCTATGCTAAGCACTTTTAAATTATCACATCATTTGAGCCTCACAACAATGCTGGGAAATAGGTAGCTATTTGTATTCCCATTTTACAGATGAGGAAATTGAGGCAAACAGAGGTTGAATGACTTGCCCAGAGACACACAGTTAAATGTGTCTGAGATGAGATTTGAACTCAGGTCTTTGAGACTATGGGTCCTGTGCTCTATCCACTGTACCACTTAGCTGCCTTCAAGGTAGAAGGAAATGATTTGAGGGAGTTAGTTCATTTTGATGCTCCTCCCCCCACCGGCAACATACTGCCTTTATCTATCTCATCTATGCATAAAACGGGCCTAGAGGAAAGCAATGAAGTTGTTTGCCACAGAACCCTTGAAATGTTGAAAGCCAATACTGATTGAAACATAGTAATACTATAGTATTACTTAGTATTTACTTTGTAGTCAAAGGATTTAGAATTGGTTGGAAAGAAGCTTAGAGATAATTTAGTTCTCACCCCTCATTTTTCAGATGCTTTGAGGTTTATTAAGCACTTTCTTCACAATCATTCTCTGAGGGAGGTGGTGGAAAATATTCTCCCCATTTTGCAACTGAGGAAGTAGGCCCAGAGAGATCCAGTTACTTGCCCAAGGTTACCATTTAGTAAATGTTGGAGCAGAGGTTCTAACAGACCACAGCTGCCTCTTTGCTGAAAGCAAATGAGCTGGTGCCATTGGTTCGCACAATTCCCCATTCCATTCTGGCCCTGGATCTGTGAACCTATGATCATTCTGTGACATGTGGATGTATGTTTATAGTCTTGCTATTCTTTTTTTTTTTTTTTTGTCAGGCAGTTGGGGTTAAGTGACTTGCCCAGGGTCACACAGCTAGTGTTAAGTGTCTGAGGTCGGATTTGAACTCAGGTCCTCCTGACTCCAGGGCTGGTGTTCTATCCACTGCATCACCAGCTGCCCCTTAGTCTTGCTATCCTTGCTGACCAGGAACCACATTGTACTTCCTCTCCCACTGTGTTGGCAAAATTTATCTTTAAAATTCTTTTGCCTCTCTTTTCTATGCCTTTGGTCTCCTTTCAGAATTGTCATAAGTACTTCCTGTACTTTACGTGATTAATAAGCATTTATTAAGTGCTTACTATATTGTAGGCACTGGGAATACAAAATAAAAAGATAGTCCCTGACCTTAATAAGCTTATTTTTCTGAAGGGCGTGGTGGGGAGAGAAGGGAAGACAAACACAAAAAGGAAAGTTGAAAAGGAGTGGGGGAGAGATAAACAAAGTCCAGAGTCTGGAACATAGCCCAGAGAAGTATGAAGACATGGTTGACCTGGGGATCCTCCTTAAAATGGAGCCTCTTGGGGAAGCCAGCCAATCAGAGGGAGAGGATAGAGGGCCTGAAAGCAAAGTGAGCTTCCAGGGTGAAGAGGTTTCTATGGCATAATACAGAAAGTCCTGTGAATGTGAGTCAGCAGTGCCTGGAGGGAAATGGTTCTGTTGTGTCATAGTAGAAAGGCTATTGAATTTGGAGTTAAGAGCCCTGAATTTGAGTCTCAAAGCTGCCATACAGCTGCTTCCTAGTGAAATGGATTTGGGGCAGGTCATTTCTCCCCAGCGTCCTAATCTGCAAAATGAGGATATTAATCCTTCATGAAGATAATGTTCACTTCCGGAGAAAGAACTGATAAATGGAAGTTTTACATACATGCTATGGTTTTACACAGGATGGTTTATATATGTCTTATGGTACCTTCTCTGTAGTGTGGGGTGGGAGGAGTGGAAGGAGACAGTTTGGAATTGAAAGTGTAACAAAAAATTAATTAGATTAAAATACCATCATTACTTAAAGGGACGTTTCTAGGATCAAAGAAAATCATGTATGTAAATATATACATTTTATACTCATAAAACCTAAAGTGCTCTATGAAAATGCCAGTTTTTGTTCTTGTTCTATTCTAGGCTGTTCTAGTCTTGGACAAAAAGAACTTAAATTGTATTTTTAAAGAAGAACTAGAGTGCTTAACACTGAATATGAATGACTTTCTGAGGATGGAACTGGCATCTAGCTAGGCGGAATAACTTCTGAACAGGGGACCCTTTCCAGGAGCTCTCCTAGCAGGCTTCTGTTGCCCTGCATCATCTATGGATGGGATCATTTCTCGTGCCCAGCCTCAAGCCAGAATGGGCTTGCTTGCCAGATTCTTTAGCTTCTCCACTATGTGTTTTGATTTCTGCTCTGTCTGTACCCTTTGCTCTAGCTGGGTGAGAATTGAATGTGTATTTCCTTGTCTTCCCTTTTTCCTTCTTGGCTGGGGTAAGAGCATAAATCCTTGTAGGCTTAGGGTAAAGGAGAGTGGCTGCCCATAAAAACCTACCCCATTTGAATGAACTGAATCTTGAATTAGAGCCAATTTGGTTATTTGCTATCACCAGAGAACCTGGTATCTTGGTGAATTTAGGATTCTTATGAATAGGAATTACATTACAATAAAATATAATTAACACTCTATTATAGACAAAATTAATTTTTTTATGATTCCAAAGATTCTTTAGGATCTTTTCAAGTCTACAGGGTTAATTAGTGAAACTATTAGTTTTCATTGTGGTAGATATGAGCAAAAGTACCAGTTAATAGGAAGTATTGGCTAAAAAAAAAAATCTGCTTAATAGACAGTTCTTGTTCATATAGACTTCTGTTGAACAGAGAACCAATATATAACTCTTTTTTTTGTTTTGTTCTTGTTTTTTGTGTGAGGCAATTGTGGTTAAGTGACTTGCCCAGGGTCACACAGCTAGTAAGTGTCAAGTGTCTGAGGCCAGATTTGAACTCAGGTTCTCCTGACTCTAGGGCCTGTGCTCTATCCACTACACCACCTAGCTGCCCTGTATATAGAACTCTTAAAGGATTAATAATTTCCACAGAATTGTTGCTTAGTCGTTTTCAGTTGTGTCTGACTGTTGGTGACCCCATTTGGAGTTTTCTTGGCAAAGATATTAATGTGTTTGCCATTTCCTTCTCCAGCTCATTTGACAGATGAGGAAACTGAGGCAGACAGTGTTAAGTGACTTGCCCAGGGTCACACAGCTAGTAAGTGTCTGAGGCCAGATCTGAACTCAGGAAGATGAGTCTTCCTGGCTCCAGACCTGACACTATCCACTAGCTGCTGCCCCTCTTACATCTTACACCTTTCCATGTACTCTCTGATCCAGTGACACTGACCTTCCACATATCATGGCTCCAGGCATTTTCTCTGGTTGTACCCCATGCCTGGAATGTTTTCCCTTCTTGTGTTTGCCTCCTGGTTTCCCCAGCTTCCTTCAAGTTCTAGCTAAAATCTAGCCAAATTCTACAGGACACCTTTCCCAATTCCTCTTAAGTCTAATGTCTTTCCTTTGTCGGTCATTTCCAGTTTGTCCTGCATGTACCTTGTTATAAGGAGATAGTTATTTGTATGTTTCCCCCAATAGACTGGGAGCTTCCCAGGGCAGGGACTGCCTTTTACCTTTCTTTGCACCTCCAGCACTTAGCCCAGTGCCTGGCACAGAGTAGCAGATTAATAAGTGTTTGTTGACTGACTGATTGACTGACAACTAGAGCTGTGCAAGAGAGGAATTTACCATGTAGGTTCACTATCTACAGCACAGTATTGATGGGATAAGGCCTGGAGAGATTTTTCCAATTCAGACTCTGGCTGTCAATGCAAGTAGATGGTCATGGTCTGGATTTGATTGCATAGGCAGTAAGCTCAAAGCATTCTCCCCATATCATCCTTTTCTCCTACCAACTCTAAACCAGAGGCCACATATGAGGCCAGAATGGGAACTTAGCAACCGAGGCCTCTAAGGCAGAGTCCTGCCTCTCTATACACATGGCTGGGATGCTGCATCCTCACGTCCTTTGGGGTAGTGTCTAGGAATCTCAGTGAACCCTTACCCCTTAGTTTGGGGCATTTCTAACCTCCCATCATCTGCCAACAGTTGTAAAATGTTTTGTGGCTTCTTTGCATGACAGCCCATAAAAATAAGGTCAAGACCTCAAATTGCAGTGTTTAGGCTGCTGTTAAAACTAAGCTTCAACACAGAAATCTGAAGGCAACCCAATCTCCTGAGCTAAGTGCCATTTGTTAGGGGTTGGCAGAGGCCCAATCCTGGAATCCCAGAAGGTACCATTTGAGAAACAGACTGCCCCTGACCTAATGGCTGAATCTTTCCCAAAGTCTGGTAGCTGAGACTCAGCCCTTTTCTTCTGTTTTCCCCTGATCCACGAGCCAAGATGACTCTTGTAGGGATTAAAATCACAGGGTTGTTTGGGACAAAAGGGGCTAGGCCAAATCTAATCCAGTTCCTTTGTTCTATATAAGTAGAAACCAGGACCCAGAGAGGTGAAGGGATTTATTCAAGAATGCCCTCAAGGAGGTTGGTTAGGGAATAAAACCCCAAACTCTTGGTCTTTCCAGCCGACTTTTCCTTCGACCTTGTATGTAGTACACACCTAGTACAAACCTCCATATGTGAATCATCATTTGTCCGAAGGATGTGAAGTAAATTTACAGCCAATCGATCATTCTGCATGTCTCCCAGCCTGTGGCTTTTAGATGGTTAATTCCACGCTTCCTTTACCTCTATCCCTTGGGTGAAAATTGAAAGTTATGAACTTCAGCCCTGTCTGGTTCTTTAGGCTTGTTCCAAAGCTTTCTTTCTCCTGAGATGTTTTTACCCTTATAGTGACTTAATCCTGGAATCACTTGTTGCCTTCTATTCAGCCTGACTGCCCTCCTGAAGGACCTTGAAGCCCGGGAAAAGAGAGTGGCATTTCTGTTGTCATAGTGGCCACATATCTCTTCCATGTGTCTTCCCTAGGGTGCCATGACCTGGGAAAGATGAGGAAGAAACTGAAAGGCAGAGTCCCATGCTTGTCTGTTTCCATACTGTTTGTTCCAGGGACTCCAGTAGTTGCAGGCTGAGCTGCCTTGCCCTTAGAAAGCACTCAGTTCTCTACTCTCTCCCTTCCTTACTCAAATCCACAATCGTTTATTGAGTGTCTGTTACATACCAGGGGAGAAAAAGAGGTTAGCATTTGTTCATATAATTCCACATTTTCATTCATTCAATCACATTCTTTTTTAAAAATCTTATTTTTATGGATTTCTTTTTTTATATCACTTTCATTTCCCTTTTCCCTACTCATTGAGCCATCCTTTGTAAACAGAGGTTAAAATTGAAAGGGAAAAAAAAAAGCAATTTAACAAAACCAACACATCAGCCAGACCTGACAGTATATACAATTAATATTTCACACCTATAGTTCCTCATCTCTGCAGAGAAGTGGAGAAGTGCCTCTAATCAGCTCTTTTCTAGGACTAAGTTTGGTCATCATAATTCTAGAGTGTTCAGTCTTCTTTTTTTGGTCTGTTTTCATTATTGCAGTCATTGTCAATCATTCTTTTTCACTCCATTCACTAAGTTTCTATTAATGATCTGTACCTGGTGTCAAAGACAAAAATCAATACTCTACTGCGTTTTAGGTACAAGTCTGCCAGAAATAACTTCATTCAATTGAACATTAGCCACTTTTGCTTGTGAAAGAGAAGTGTACAAACTAACAGTTCCTCTATGCCTTTTTTTTTTGACAGGGCAGTGAGGGTTAAGTGACTTGCCCAGGGTCACACAGCTAGTTAAGTGTCAAGTGTCTGAGGCTGGATTTGAACTCAGTGTCCTCCAGGGCTGGTACTTTATCCACTGTGCCACCTAACTGCCCCCACCTCTATGCCTTTTTTTTTCTTTTCTTTTTTTTTTAAAGTGAGGCAATTGGGGTTAAGTGACTTGCCCAGGGTCACACAGCTAGTAAGTGTTAAGTGTCTGAGGCCAGATTTGAACTCAGGTACTCCTGACTCCAGGGCCAGTACTCTATCCACTGTGCCACCAAGCTGCCCCCACCTCTATGCCTTTTAATGTGTGTCTCTGCTCCTAGATAGTTTTAGGTAACATTTATAATGATCACAAAGAAGAAAATCACAGTATGTAAAAAATACAGTTGTTGGTTAACATACCAGAATAGTTGAATAACAAATGTCAACCACCCTATTCTTTCCCCAACCCCCTTGGAATCCTTGAGACTCCTGTAAGAGAATCTCTTCTGAATAATAGAATAGAGAATTTTCCTTTGAAAAGAATAAAGGACACTTCCTTTGGATGGGTGTATCTGCGGATCAGTATAACTAGGGGAAAGGTCTTTTTTTCCCTCTAAACTTCAGTTTTCATCCTTAATCTATTTCCTTTTGAAAGGTCTTTCTGTTCTCAATCTTCTACCTGGCCTTTTAGAAGGGGTGTCTGGGAAGACATTTCTAGAGAAACTAAAAAAAAGAGGTTTTGTATTTTATTTTTGAATCTCCCCATCTCAGTCAGGTTGCAAATACAGAGACTACTTACAGGCCTGATCCCATTTCTGATTTGCATGGAAGTTTTGAGTTCTTTTTCTGACCTTAGTTGGTTTTCCCTTCCTTAGGCAACCCGGTGGTCTCCCCAATTCCAGGGGCTTATTACTGTATTGGTGCTGGAATTTAATGTGGCCATTGAATCTGCTTAGTTTGGCTACAACTCAGAACTACTGACCTCAAGCAGTCTACAAGCCTCAACATCCCTGGCAGCAGGAATTATAGGTGTGAGCTATCACTCTTGGCTAAAGGAGGTTTTTTAGTTGTTTTTTTTTTTTAATTTTTGTGGGGCAGTGAGGGTTAAGTGACTTGCCCAAGGTCACACAGCTGGTAAGTGTCAAGTGTCTGAGGCCGGATTTGAACTCAGGCCCTCCTGAATCCAAGACCAGTGCTTTATCCACTGCGCCACCTAGCTGCCCTCAAGGAGGTTTTTAAAAATAGGATTCTACACTGTGTACATTGTGGCTATAGAAGTGAAGACATTATCCTTGCCCAGAAAGAAATTATCAACTTTTAGGTAGCTAGGTGGTACAGTAGATAGAGCACAGGGCCTGGAGTCAGGAAGACCTTAGTTCAATTCCAGCCTCAGAGACTTATTAGCTGTTTGACCCTAGGAAAATCACTTAACCTCTCTTGGCCTCAGTTTCCCCATCTATAAAATGGGGGTGATAATAACACCTCCAATCCAGAGTGGTCATGAGGATCAAATGAGATAGTAATTGTAAAGGGCCTTTACACAGTTCTTGGTAGGTAATAAGTGTTATAGCCACCACCACCACCATCATCATCGTCATATAGTGGGAGCTAGGGTTTTCAGGGAAGGCTTATTCGAAGAGGTAGCCATTGAGTAGGGCTCTGAAGAGTTAGAAAACCTTAGGTAGAGAGGAGGGGAGATGTCATTTCAGAGTAGGTGAATGAGATAAGCAAAGGCCCAGGAGCATGGCAGGCGTGGGGGTCTGGTTTAGTTGGATTAGAGAGGCTTAGGCAAGGATACTTGAGAGTGTGATGGCCTGGAAAGCACCCTTTGCACACGTTGGGATCCTGGGATTTGAGTTTATGCCTTTACCAGTGAGGCTGCCACACTAATGTAGCTGTGTTCCTTCCAGGCAAAACTTTCCGTTATGACTCGTCTTCTTGGCTACGTTGATGTCACAGATTTCAGCTTTGTGGCTGCTGTCCTCTGCATCATTTTCAATCCCCTTTTCTGGAACGTGGTAAGCTTGTCTGGCATGATGCATGTTTATACTACATGATTACATTCACTGGGCTGTCCTCACTGTCAGATAAATCAAATGATGTAATATTCCCAAGGACACTTTTCCTTTTTGGACAGATTCCCAAAAGACGGGTAGACAATGTTGCAATGGATAAAGTGTTATATAGATGACTGGTGCTATTATTTATTTTTTTGGGGGGTGGGGTGGGGCAATGAGGGTGAAGTGATTTGCCCAAGGTCACACAACTAGTGAGTGTCAAGTGTCTGAGGCTGGATTTGAACTCAGGTCCTCCTGAATCCAGAGCTAGTGCTTTATCCATTGTGCCACCTAGCTGCCCCATAAGCTTTCTTTACAGACATTAGAATTAGTACTTTTATTGGGTTCTAACTGGAAAGTTTGATGGATCTGTATCTAAAATTTGAAAATACAGCCCCATGTGTCCTATAAAACTTTGTGTAGTACAAATAACAGGTCCTGAGTGTCTGTGATGTATTATTTGTTTGGTGGCAATTGCTTCTTTTCACTATGTTGGAGTCACCCCCTCAGGAAAATTGTAAAGCTGTTAAAAGTTTGACTTGCCTCTTGGGTCTTCTCTCCATGAAGTTGTACAGTTCAGATGTTCTTGGTGGTGGTGGTGGTGCTGGAACAAGAGGAATCATAGAATTTAGAGCCTGAATGGCACCTTACGGATCCTCTAGTTCACCTCCTTTCTTCTTTTAAAATTATGAACATAAATATCAGCAAATATGGATATTCTCATACACAGAGAATAAGGAAAGAAGATTGAATGTGAAACCATGATCTCTTATGACATAACAGCATTTTTGAAAAGTGTACAATTTTGGTAATACCAGCATTGTTCTGCTTGTCTGTGATTCCTTCTGAACTTCCTTCTGTTCTCTTCTATTGATTTTTTTAAAAAGCATTTAATTGATATTCATTTCTTTTGGCATGATGACCACCTTTCTATACCTCCCCAATAAATCATCCATTTTTGTTGTTCATTTGCTTCAGTTGTGTCTGACTCTACATGATCTCATTTGGAGTTTTCTTGGCAAAGATACTGGAGTGATTTGCTATTTCCTTCTCCAGCTCATTTTTACAAATGTAGGACTCTGAGGCAAATGGTTATGTGACTTGCCTAGAGTCACACAACTAGTAAATGTCTGAAGCTGGATTTGAACTTAGGAAGATGAATCTTCCTGACTCCAGACACAACTGCACCTCCATCTCCCTCCAGCGCCACCCCCACCACAAAAGTCCTTGTAACAAATACCTAGACATAAGCAAAACAAACTGGCTGGTATGAAAATGTTTCTTTAATTCCATAGTTCTAGTCTGTGGCCTCTCTGACATCATCATCAGTTGGCTGGAGTCATGGTTGGCTGCTTCATTGATTTCCTAATTACTTTACAGTTCTTTCTTTCTTTCTTTCTTTCTTTCTTTCTTTCTTTCTTTCTTTCTTTCTTTCTTTCTTTCTTTCTTTCTTTCTTTCTTTCTTTCTTTCTTTCTTTCTTTGTGGGGCAATGAGGGCTAAGTGACTTGCCCAGCGTCACACAGCTAGTAAGTGTCAAGTGTCTGAGGCTGGATTTGAATTCAGGTCCTCCTGAATCCAGGGCCAGTGCTTTGATCCACTGCACCACCTAGCTGCCATCACAGTTGTTTTTCTTTATGATGAAGTCACTGTATAAATTGTTCCCCTGATTCTAGTTACTTCACTCTGCATTAGTTCATACAAATTCTCCTGTGTTTCTCTGAATTCATCTTTCTTTCTTCCTTCCTTCCTTCCTTCCTTTCTTCCTTTCTTTCTTCCTTTCTTCTGCTTCCGCATGGGACAATGAGGGTTAAGTGACTTGCCCAGGGTCACACAGCTAGTAAGTGTCAAGTGTTTGAGGCTGGATTTGAACTCAGGTCCTCCTGAATCCAGGGCCAGTGCTTTGATCCACTGCACCACCTAACTGCCATCACAGTTGTTTTTCTTTATGGTGATGTCACTGTATAAATTGTTCCCCTGATTCTATTTACTTCACTCTGCATTAGTTCATACAAATTCTCCTGTGTTTCTTTGAATTCTTCTTCCTTCCTTCCTTCCTTTCTTTCTTTTGCATGGGACAATGAGGATGAAGTTACTTGCCCAGGGTCACATAGCTAATACATGTCAAGTATCTGAGGCTGGATTTGAACTCAGGTCCTCCTGAATCCAGGGCCAGTGCTTTATCCACTGTGCCACCTAGCTGCCCCCTTTTCCAGTAGGTTTTTCCCCCCTTTTCAATAGTGTATCTTTATCCTAGTAGTTGTAGTCTTTGGGATTATTGGTCGTTGTGCTACTATGTTCACTTGCTTCTGGATGTTATATACAGTACCTCATTTGATCTATTGATCAACTTTCAGAGTTTTTAATCAGTACCAAAAATTCTTATGACTTTCACTGTGTAGTATAGTTCGAGGTCATCTGATGCTGCTAAGTTCCCTTCCTTTACACACTTTCATTATTTCCCTTGATATTTTTACTCATTCATTTCTCTAGATGAATTTGGTGATGATTTTTTTTTACATTTTATAAAGTAACCCTTTGGTAGTTTGGTATGGCATTGAATCTAAATTAATTTAGGTAGTAGTGGGGACCAATTTTGTCCTATAGTGGGCTGAGTCTATTTTGTTTTTAGGTCTTTGCTACCCAAAATAGTGCTGCTCTGAATATTTTAGTATATCTGCAATATTTCTGTCATTATCAGCCTCTTTGGGGTAAATGCTTAGCAGTGAATATCAAGGGGCATGAACTTTTTTAGTTACTTTTTTTTTAAAAGCATAATTCAAAATTGCTTTCCTGAATGGCTGGACCAATTCACAGTTCAATAGCATATTAATGCACTATTGACTATCTCAGTCCTTACCAGTTTGCTGGGTATGAAGTACAACCTCAGAATTGTTTTGTTTTATATTTCTCTTATTATTAACCTAGAGTAATCTTTCATATGATGGTTAATAGTTTGCAGTTCCTTCTTTCTTTCTTTCTTTCTTTCTTTCTTTCTTTCTTTCTTTCTTTCTTTCTTTCTTTCTTTCTTTCTTTCTTTCTTTCTTTCTTTCTTTCTTTCTTTCTTTCTTTCTTCCTTCCTTCCTTCCTTCCTTCCTTCCTTCCTTCCTTCCTTCCTTCCTTCCTTCCTTCCTTCCTTCCTTTCTTTCTTTTTTGGAGACTTGCTTGTTCATCTCTTTTGACCTCTTATTAGGGAATTACTTTGTGATGGTAGAATATCAGGCAGTATATCAGGCTGGAGGAGGATATATTTTCGGACTGGAGGGTCCCCAAATCATATCACCTAGGTGACCACTACTATAGGAATGGCCCTCACACTATTCATAATTTTGAATCGTTTTGTTTCCTTGCCCGAAACTTTTCCAATCAATTCTTTTTCCTCTTTTTACTTAAGGATATTGGTTGATTTGCTGTTGTTTGCATAACATCATGAAATCTCTGGAGGAATGATACTGTAATAGTTAAATCAAAGTAGAAGCAGGGAATGAAGCATTCTATCTGTAGCTTCATTAGAATTACAGAGGTGGAAGAGAATCTTTTCCCTTGTCTCTGGGCAGAACTGTAGGTGCTCAGCTATAACTATGGAGTACTGTAGGGATGATATTGTAATACTTTCCTTATCATTATTATCATCAGAAAACTTTGGAGACAGGCATTTGCAGTCTATGACATGATTTCCACAGGCTTGTGTTGGGGAAGCACATAGGCCAATTATGTAGGCCAAGTCTTCATCCATCCTTACCACTTGCCACAGTCATCCTCTTTCACCTGCCACGATGGTTGGAATATGCACTATTTCTTTTTTCCCTCTTCCCTCCTCTCCTAGTATTTCCTCCTCCCTCCTGCCCCTAATCCAGCTTACTTTTTTTTTTCAGGGCAATGAGGGTTAAGTGACTTTCCCAGGGTCACACAGCTAGTAAGTGTCAAGTGTCTGAGGCCGGATTTGAACTCAGGTATTCCTGAATCCAGGACTAGTGCTTTACCACTGCACCATCTAGCTGCTCCCAGCTTACTTAAAAAAAACAACAACAACAAACCACCTACTTTTGGAAAGTTGATAACCCTATTCTTTTACATGCCTCATCTAGGAAAAAACCCCAAACCTACTGGCTTTGACTGTGCCTATTTGGAGTATCTTGCTGCCAAAGGTTGGAGGGATCACTGATTAAGATTTGTTAAGAGTACCTTCCACAATGTAGTTGTTTAATTAATGTTTCTTGAGTTAAAGCAAATTAATTGAGTGAGACAAAGCTGGACTTTATGGCCCCATGTAGAGTTTTACCCTTATAAGTTTTGGTGCCTGGAATAATTTCTGTTGCTTTCTTGACAACAAGCTTGAGAGTGGGTTGTTATCAGGGGCAGCTAGGTGTCGCAGTGGATAGAGCACCAACCCTGGAGTCAGGAGGACCTGACTTCAAATCCAGCCTCAGACACTTGACACTTAGTAGCTGTGTGACCTTGGGCAAGTCACTTAACCCCAATTGCTTCACCAAAAAAACAAAGTTGTTATCAGTGATTAAGAATAGTGGAGATAAGGGGTAGGGTGTTGTATTCCTGTAATCATAGCCACTAGAAGGAACCAAGCTTTTTGTTGCAAGTGGTAACAAAACTAGGGGAGCCTGTCTGACTCAGTAGCTATGTTTCAGTGATTTCTCAGCCCAAGATCCATAAGTTGTTGTTGTTGTTGTTGTTGTTCTTCTTCTTCTTCTTCTTCTTCTTTTCTTCGGCAATTGGGGCTAAGTGACTTGCCCAGGGTCACACAGCTAGTAATTATTAAGTGTCTGAGGCCAGATTTGAACTCAGGTCCTCCTGACTCCGGGGCGGTGCTCTATCCACTGCGCCACCTAGCTGCCCCCAGATCCATCCTTCTTGGCCCCAAATTCCATGAAGCCTTCATCAATCCTCATCCAGACAAAAGGGACCTCTCTTCTCCTGAATTCTTTTTTCAACCAGTAAGTGTACAAATGACAAAGTATGAGAGAACTCTTACTTTTAAGGAAATTATGTCCTATTGGGAAGAGACATCATATGCAAAAATAAATTCAAACAGAATAAATATGTAGCTTTAATATGGGCTCTTCGGATCCTTATCCTAATTCCCATTTCTGTTGATCTCCAGAGGGCTGCTTACAGCTCCTCTTGAGAGTTTGAGGGATACCCCTATAAGATTGGCATTCTTTTCTTTTCTTTTTCTTTTTTTTGGTGAGGCAATTGGGGTTAAGTGACTGCCCAGGGTCACACAGCTAGTAAGTGTCAAGTGTCTGAGGCCAGATTTGAATTCAGGTCCTCCTGACTCCAGGGCTGGTGTTTTATCCACTACACCACCTAGCTGCCCCCCTGCATATACTTTTGAGGGCCTCATTGGGGTCTCAGCAGGCTTGACCAAGGACTCCTGTCACTGGACCTCTGATCCGCTCACCTCTCAAATCTCACAAGGTTATTCTGTCTCCAATACTTCTCCACCCAAGAGCAGGATAATGCTAGACACAACGGGTAAGGAAGCAACAAAAAGGCTATGTGTTTCTGGCTTCATGTTAACCTGAGCTAGAAGAGTGGGCCACTGGCTTTGATCCTGCCCTTCTTTGCAACAGGACTAGGCACTAATAGTTACATGCTGACTTTGGGTTAGAGAGGGCTCTTCCCCTATCCAGAAGCCCGTAGTAGGCTTGTCCTTACTGGAAGCCAGGGAAGGGAAAAGGAGCTTCCTTCTGAGTTAACATGGTTTTTCATGCATCTAGTGTCCCTGTCTTTTCTTTCTCTAATTGAGCCCGTTAGCTCAATTAAGGCAGAAACTTTCTATCTCCACTAACACCCAGCACAAGACTTTTTACATAGTAGGCATTCAGGAACTATTTGTTGAATGAATTGTGGAAGGCCTTGAAAGCTAGACTGTTAGAACTTGACACTGCAGGTAATTACTAACACTGTTTCAGTGACTTC
Organism: Dromiciops gliroides; assembly: GCF_019393635.1. Taxonomy (NCBI): domain Eukaryota; kingdom Metazoa; phylum Chordata; class Mammalia; order Microbiotheria; family Microbiotheriidae; genus Dromiciops; species Dromiciops gliroides. Next base: position 503,468,804 of record NC_057861.1, on the reverse strand, counting down.
CCTGTCAACCATAGCATCCTAAGAGCACTATAAGAGCCCACATCCAAAACTGAATGGATTTTACTAGAGACCGGGGGTGATTTAGGGGGAATGTTAATTTCTTGGCTGTGCTGCTGGGGCAGGAGATGCACTCAAGTGAAAGTAACTCAAGCAATGTATTCAAGAGAGCACATCCTCTGGGAGGCCTGGCTCCTGCCATGCACGGTGTTACCATTTAGGCTTTATAAGTGTACAGAGTGTGATATGACTAACAGGGCCTCATTGCCTTTGCGCTGTGAATCACGTCTTCACAAAGAACAGCGAGTGCCCTGTGTGCTAGCTGTCTTCCATCTGCTATGATCAAGTGGAAGGAGAGCTTGCCACCAGTCAGGGGTCCTGGGTTCTAGTTCTGGCTCTGACAGTCTATAACTTTGGGCCATTCACTACCATTTTGGACTTCAGTTTCTCAACTATACACATTTTATTGGTGGTTAGATTAGATCAGAGGTTCCCAACCTTTGAGTTTTATGGCACCTCTTGTGGTAGTGATTTGATTATTAAATGCTTTGATTGAAGAAGTATATAGTGACAAAATAACAATGGATGGTATGCATATGGAATAACAATCCCTTTATCCTCCTCCTCCTTACCTCCCTTCCTCCCTCCTATACTCTGAGAGTTGGAAATCCTTCTCCAATTTGTTAATGAGCTTTCAAAACTTCCCCTCATAGGCCTGCCTGCTTCCAGGCCAGTCTCAGCCCAGGGATTCCTGTTTCAGCCAGTCATTGTCACTTTTGAAATAATCCCCCATGAGATGAATTATTTCCTGGCTAAGCAGGAAATGCATTTGGCATCCAGACTCCAAAGGAAATAAAGACTAATGAAAATTGGGATGTAGTTTTGAAGTAACTTAACAAACTGTGTTCATAAGAAAAAAAAAGACATTTGGAGCAGACGATCTCCTGGATCATGTTTATCTCTAACATTCTGTTATTATTCTATGTACATGTGATTGCTCTTCTTCCAAAAGGGGGTGCCAAGGCTCGACTCTCTAAGACATATGAAGCAAAAATGATTGATGTAAGAGAATATATAATTAGGATGCTTAGTAGCTATAAATAGGCGTCAGTAGTCAATGGTTCTGTTCTTGCTAGAAGGGCTGGAAAAGACAGCACTGAAGACATGTATAACTGGAAAGGGAAGTGGACCGACCATGTAGTGAGACTGACTTTCATGAAATATTAAAAGAATCAGAGACAGGCCTCTAGTGTGTTGTGTAGATCTTTTCCAGAGGATTTAGGATGTATGTAAAGACATGGACAAGAATTACACTAGATGAGAAGCTGTGGATGGGTTGCAATCTGTACTGATAGAGGGAATGCCTACATCAGTGAGAGCATGGTCCCATCAGGTTACTGAAGTACCTAAAATCTTCTTCCTTTCCTTCCTTTCCTTCCTTTCCTTCTTTCCTTCTTTCCTTCTTTCTTTCCTTCCTTCCTTCCTTCCTTCCTTCCTTCCTTCCTTCCTTCCTTCCTTCCTTCCTTCCTTCCTTTCTTTCTTTCTTTCTTTCTTTCTTTCTTTCTCTTTCTTTCTTTCTTTCTTTCTTTCTTTCTTTCTTTCTTTCTTTCTTTCTTTCTTTCTTTCTTTCTTTCTTCAATGGGGGTTAGGTGACTTGGCCATGGCCACACAGCTAGTAAGTGTCAAGTGTCTGAGGCTGGATTTGAACTCTGGTCCTCCTGAATCCAGGGTCGGTGCTCTATCCACTGCGCCACCTAGCTGCCCCACTGTACCACCTAGCTGCCCCTGAAGTACCTAAAATCAGTTGGAAAAGCATAATATAGCAGAAAGAGCACCAAATTTAGAGTCACAAGACCTGGATTCAAGTCCTGGCCCTGTTATTTTTGTGACCTTAAGGAAGCTATTTTTCTCTCTGGCCCTCAGTTTTCTTATATGCAAAATGAGGGGATAGGGAGCTCCATGGTCTCTTTCAGCTCAGTCATTTTGTCACTTTAAGTTGGTGTGTTCCAAACTAAGTGTCATAGGGGTTCAGGTCCAGCGAAGTCAATAAGGACTTCCTATCAGAGCTGTCTAAAAAAAGGAAGGCCTACTGGGGGGTGGGGAGGGGAGTCCCTCTCACTGGAGGGCCCATTGTAAGGAGAATTCTTACATGGGTATGAATGGCTTCTCAGATGCATTCCAGCGCTGTGATTCTGTGATTCTTGGCCCATTTAAATCCACAGAAGTAAAGGAGAAATGAGTGACTGTATGTGTGTGTATATTTGTGTTTGTATGTATATATGTATGTATGTGTGAGGGCCAAAATTTGATATACTGAGTGTTATTTGGGTGACTCGCCTTAATATTGGGGTCCCAGAAATATGAGGGACCTTTAATGTTTAACCCTCCCCTCTGAACAGCCCTTTTTAGATATTTTTCCCAGGCCAATAAGAAAGGAGCCCCTAAGGTTTAGTTCACAAAAGGATCAGATTTTATTACTTGGGAATTAATTAAACAACAAAGGTGAAACTAATAAAAAAATCAAAGATAAGGAAATAGGAAAATAGAAATACAGATAGATATTCTTAACTCTAAGCTTAACCCAAACCCTTTCCAATTTAGCTAGTTCAAAGGAATTTAGGGTTTTTTGTAAGTAACTCACTGAACTTGAAAGTTTACAGTTGCTGACCAGAGACAGCAGTCACCTCAGACAGAGGACAAACATGCACCGCACACTACCACCCCAAGTAGAAGGACCGACAGGGAGCTCATGTACCAGAAGTAGCCCGCCTCCCTTCCGGGAGCCTTCAATCTCCCCTCCCCCAAAAGGGGAGGTCCTTCAAAAGCTGCCTTCGTAGCCTCGGGGTGGGCCAGGGGTGGCCCCTCCCAAATGAGTTAGCTAATAAAAATGGGAATATTAATCTTTACCACAAATAATTTTTACCACATTCGTATGTACATACATACATACATACATACATACACACACATACACACATACATACATATGCAGTAGCCCATATTACTGGTCACTATAGGTCATTGCCAATGCCAGTATTAGGACTGCTGATGTGGTTTCCTTCCTCTTGGTAGGAACTGCATAAGGTCACATTATATGTGTGTTAGGGGAAGGGCAGAGTGTGTCCTAGCCCGTAGCCTTATGGGATGATTGTGTCAGGTGGGGGATATAGGCTGAACATTGTGAGATTGGAGCAGAAAACGCAGCCATCATTTCAAAACAAAACCGAAATATTCTGACAGGCCCTGTTGCCTCTTAGTCTAAATCTTCACTGCTATAACTCATTTTCCTCCCTAATCTTAGTCCATTAACTATCATGGTTCAGAAGCTACTGACTTACCTTGACTCTTCTGTTTTTTTAATCTTTATATGGATGCTGATTCCAATCCAACCTCCTTTCCACAGGAAGGGATTGCCTTCTCTCCCTCTCCTACCATGCATGATCATTGGCATGTGATGATGACCATGAAAGGGGGCAGCAAGATGGTCTGATTTCTTTCTTTCTTTTTTTTTTTTTTTCAGTGAGGCAATTGGGGTTAAGTGACTTGCCCAGGGTCACACAGCTAGTAAGTGTTAAGTGTCTGAGGCCGGATTTGAACTCAGGTCCTCCTGACTCCAGGGCCTGTGCTCTATCCACTGCACCACCTAGCTGCCCTGATGGTCTGATTTCTTAAAGAGATACACTTAGCTGAGGCTTGCTGGACCACAGATGCCCAATAGCTCTTCAGAGACCACAATTTATGAAGACTTAGCTTCTGCTGCTATTCAGAAACATTCTTCTTTTTCTTTTCTTTTTTTTTTCTTTTTGGTAGGGCAGTGAAGGTTAAGTGACTTGCCCAGGGTCATACAGCTAGTAAGGGTCAAGCGTCTGAGGTCACATTTGAACTCAGGTCCTCTTGACTCCAGGGCTGGTGTTTTATCCACTGCGCCACCTAGCTGCCTTTTTTTTTCCTTTTCATTCAGAAACATTCTTGAGCTTCTCATTGATGCATACTTCTGGTCCAGAAACTGATCTTCATAGATCTTCACTCCTCTGAGATTCCCTTTAAATGGTCCAAGGTGCCCTTCGTATTTATCCAGTCTTATCAGGACACGCTGCTCACTGGGCTACCCTTCCCCTCCCCCTTCCTTCACGGAAAATAGACTCCTCCTGGGCAGCATGGTGTGGTTCCTTCAGGAGTCCAAGGAAAGTTATGTCCAACAATGTAAATGTGAAGTTTCTGATCAGCAGATTTTTCTACATTCAGCAACCGAGAGAATTGTGTGACTCAAATTAACTCCATCATGTAAAACTGACTCCATTTTGAGAAGTTTCATTTTCCTGTAAATTCCACTTGCTTGTTAATCATGAGAATTGAGTGATATCTCATATCACATCCTGAAAAAGCCACCTGCTCACTCTGCCCCCTCCCAACTCCAGAAACTTGCCTATCCCCCTCTCTGACTCAAAAAGTCTCAAATTTTCCCTCTAGTTAGAAATCAGATTTCCTTATCTTGTATCCTGATTTATGCCTTCTTAATTGTTTTCTTTTAGTGCACACAAATCTGTCTCCCTCTCTATTTGGGGTCCAGTGCCAAGCTGAGCAGGCCTGGTCCTTATTTGTTACATAATTGGCATGCGTTGGCTTAATACATTGATTTGCTTGGAAGCTCAAACCTTTGTTTCCTCAGTTATTTCAGATTCCATCTGTCACACAGGGACCCTTTGTGGCTCTGTTAGAACATGCCAGTGGCTTCCAGTCCCCAGTTCATGATTTGGTACTGAATATTCTTGATCTGATGAATCCATTTTTGGATGGCTTAGGTTGGGTAGGTGTGATACCAACCTGCTTCCATTTATCCAGCAATCTGGACCAGCCAATCAGGACACAGTTTCCCTCAAAGCCAAAGTTCTGGCAAATTTTATAACACTGAAACCACTCACTAGGAGCCAATTGCATGATGTTAGAGACCCAATTCAGCTTGGGGGATACTTTATATGGCCAAACTCTATTCTTCTGAGCATGACAGAGTACTGTCCAGGTAGGAAGCCACTTATGGACTGGTAGCTACAAGTTTATTGAGAGTTTATGGGACAGCTAGGTGGCGCAGTGGATAAAGCACCAGCCCTGGATTCAGGAGAACCTGAGTTCAAATCCGGCCTCAGACACTTGACACTTACTAGCTGTGTGACTCTGGGCAAGTCACTTAACCCTCATTGCCCTACCAAAAACAAAAAGGTTTATCATGTGCCAGGCACTGTGCCAAACACTAGTGATACAAAGAAAGGCAAAAAAGAGAGTCCTGCTCTCAAGGAACTTATGTTCTAATGGAGGAAATGGCATATAAATGACTAGGTGGATACAGACATACACAAAGTAGATGAAAGGCTTTCTCAGCAGCTGGGGGGCCAGGGATAGACTTGGCACAGGGGGGTTTGAAGCCAATTCCCTCCTCTCCTCCTCTCTTCTAGGTTTTTAGGATACCACTCTCTCCTGATTTTCATCCTACCTGTTGGACTGCTCCTTCTCAGTCTCCTTTGCTGGTTCCTCATCTAGACCATGACTCTATATAACCAGAGGTGCCCCTCAGGGTTCTGACCTGGGCCTTCTTTTCTGCTACTCCAGCCTACTCCTGGTTCTCAGCAGGGGTGAAAATTCCAAGTTCTGCCTCGGCACCAGCATAGACCCCTGTAGTCTCCCCCCTGCCCAAGGCTCAGCCCACTCACCAGACTGTGAGCTTAGTTCCAGACGACACTGGTGCTTCAGCTGGTTCAGGGATTCTGGGGGGCTCCCTCTTTGGCGAGGCCTTCCTGGGACTGGATCTGTGTCAGGGTGACTGTGGGGTTGGGCCCGACTCCTGTATCAGCACAGCAGCTCCCTCCTTCTGACCTTCCAAATCGTTCTTGGTTAGAAGATGATTTCAGCATATTCTTCTGTGAGTTTTGCTGCTCCGGGCATTTTCTTATGGCATTATTTGGATGTTTTTTGGAGCGATCATGTCATGAGTTTGAGAGCTTACTGCCTTTCCTTCACCATCTTGGCTCCACCCCCCGGGCCTTCTTTTCCCTCTGCACTATGTGGTGACCTCATCAGCTCTGATAGATTTAATTACCATGTCTATACTGATGATTCCAAAATCTTACCAATTTCACTCTAACCTCTCTCTCTCTCTCTCTCTCTCTCTCTCTCTCTCTCTCTCTCTCTCCCCCTCCCCCCCTCTCCCCCCAATCTTGCATCTCTAAGTGTTTTTCAGACATCTTAAACTGGATGTCCATTAGACCAACTCAACATGTTTAGAACTGTACTCATGGGGCAGCTAGGTGGCACAGTGGATAAAGCACCAGCCCTGGATTCAGGAGTACCTGAGTTCAAATCCAGCCTCAGACACTTGACACTGTGGGGACCAATTTTTAATTAGGGAGTGTTAGCTAAGCAGCTCGCCACAATATTGGGGCAAGGAAGGAGACCAGCAGCCTCCCTCAAAACAGAACAGGATTTATTTAATCAAGAACAAACTTAAAAAAACAACACACAAACAGGATCAGTAGGATCAAGGGAAAGGAAAAAAAATGGAGAAAGGGAAATTATACAACCTGAAAAAATACCACCGCCCAGGAATCAGCTGAGAATACACAGCAGAGCTCCTGTTGCCTTCTAGCTTCCAGCTAGAATGGCAAATTCTCCTCCCCATTCCCAGAAAACCCCACACAGCCCCCAGCCAATTGGCTGGCCACTCTGACAGTCACATGACTGCCCTCACTAGGCTTCCAATCATTATAATTTTGCCAGGCCCATGTAGGCGTCAGCAAGTGGTGATGATGTGAGGTATCAGCACCATGGCAACAGCTACAACCAGTGGGTGTGGTTTGTGGAGCCCCAGGCCCGTGCGCCTGGCATAAAAACCTCAAATAACAATTCTTTACAACACTTACTAGCTGTGTGACTCTGGGCAAGTCACTTAACCTCCATGTACTCATTATCTTTCTCCCTAAACCCTTCTCACCTCCTAATTTCCTTGTTTCTGCCAAGGGCACCACCATCTTCCCAGTCCCTTAGGCTCAGAACCCAGACATCATCCTATATTCCTCACTATCTCTCACACTACCCCCACTCCACCCCCTGCTTCCCCAATATCCAAGCTGTTGTGAAGGCTTGTCAGTTTCACCTTTGCAGCATCTCTCCAATATGGACCCTTCTCTCCTCTGACACCACCACCTCTCTCATCACTGAATGCCTGGAATATACTACAGCAGCCTACTTGTGGGTCAGCCTGCTTCAAGTCTCTCCCATTCCAATCCATCCTCCATTCAACCACTAAAGTGATTTTCCTATAGTGCAAATCTGATTGTGTCACTCACTCCCTTACTCAGTGCCTACAAGAATAAATATAAAATGCTTCGTTTGGCACCCAAAGCCCTTCATAACCTAACCCCCTTACATTTCCAGTCTTTTTGCTCCTTACTCCTTGATCCAATGACATTGGTCTCCTGACTGTTCTATGAATGAGACATTCTATCTTTTGGCTCCAGGCATTTTCTTTTATTGTCCCCCATGACTGGAATTCTCTCCCTCATCTCTTCCTGTTGCCTTTCTTGGCTTCCTTTCAGGCCCAACTAAAATTCCATCTTCTACAGGAAGCCTTTCCCAAACCCTCTTAATTCTAGAGTCTTCTCTCTCTTTAATTATCTTCTGTTTATTCTGTATATAGTTTGTATGTACATATTTGCTTGCTTGTGTCTCCCCAATAGATTGTGAGCTGTTTGAAAGCATGGGCTGTCTTTTTCCCTTTTTTGTATCCCCAGCACTTAGCACAATGCCTAATACATAGTAGGCACTTAATAAAAGTTCATTGACTGAATGGCTGTGGCCCTTGCCAGCTCCCCTCCTTCCTTGGACGGTTGTGATATCAGAATTTATCATGGACCTTATACCACTATCAGGTGCATGATGAAATGTTGCTTCTGGTAGATGCTCTAGTTGAGATTGCTCACTTTTCCCCTCTCTTAGACCCCACATCATAGCCAAAGGCTATGATCATGTTTCTAAAGTTAACTTCCTGGCTCTGTGACTGTCTTTGTCATATCACTTCCTCCTGGGCCCTTTGGTTGATTTCACTTTTCTTGGCTACTCTCTTCATAGCCATGCAGATCAACTCACCATTCCTTAGCATAACATTACCAACCTGATAGGCAGACAGCACAAGAACAAAAGCCTATATTAGTACAGTCAATCCTCAGTTTTTGAGGGGGTGATATTCCTAGGAGATGACACTAAAGTCAAAACCACAAATGTTGATATATTAAACCAATGAAAAATAAGAGATTAGGTTTCCATGGCCACTGAAAACTTTAATCTTTCACCAAATATTGCTGAAAATATACTTTTCTGTATACAATTCTTTGTAACAAAACATTGATTCTCTGATCATATATACTTTTCCTAACACAGCAATCATGAAATAACTCATCAAATGCAGTAAACAGAATAAAATTGGTAGCATGCAAAGCATTTTTCTTGCTAGGAAGTCCCAAGAATTCTTTGACCTTTTGAGCTAACATCTCAATAAAAAAACATTGATTTCAGATAATATTCACTTTTCATAACACGTGAAATCTACAATACTGTATAGCAAATGAAATTCTTAAAGCCAAAACATTTTTTAAGTTGACTCTTACCTTCCACTTTGTCAGATGGCAGTGTGAAGGCATTGCATTGTATGCTTTACTGCTGTGAACCTCTCTACCTTGGCTGCCCTCTGAAAATCAAGGGAGAGTTTGCTAGGACAGTAGTTTCTGCTGTCAGAAGACTCTGAGACAGGCAAGGTCTTGACATCACCTCTGACACTCTGCCCTTCATGGATGTCCATTCATTAACACCAGACTTGCAGCCAACTGCAGCTGCAGACATTCTGGTGTGAAGTTTATCTAACACCTTTATTCTCTTACTAAGCTGCATCACTGACCTTGCACACTTGGGCTTAGAGCCCAGAGGACTTGCACTATGCTTTGGGGGCATAATTGCAGTACAGAACTTGAGTTTTATAGGTAAACAATGAAAATATGCCACAAGTGCACAGGGAATTTTTAACAATGGTAGTATGAACAAGACCAGTGAAGCATCTGGTAGGATACCAGCCGCTCCACAAATTTTCATGCATCATGCCTCTCACTTTTTTCTCTAATGCACATAGCCATCAATGTGTGCACAGTTGCCAATGCAGAGGTGAAAATGAGGTTACTAATAAAATAATGAAAATGCCAAAGTCATTGAAAGTTAAATGCATAAATGTTGAGGATTGACTATATTTCTAATGCTATAACCTTTTCGTTAGAATGATGGGGAGGTGGGGTGGTCATCCTTCTGAAATCTGTGAAGCTTTGTTAAAAATAATTTAATCCATTTTCCACTCAAAGCCTCCCCCTCTCTGCATGAGGGTTCTACCCCTCCACATACACCTGTTTTTTTCCTGAACTCAGAGTTTCTCCATCTCCAATGATTAGAGAGAGTGAAAATGGCTTCAGCTGATTTGCAGCCTATTTCATTAGCAACCAAACGGTCTGTGAACTAGGGAACTGACCTCCAGCAGCCTCTGGAAGGCTTTGATTATGTAGATCTTGTTCTGACTATTTTCTGATAGCCTCCACACCAGCAGATTCCTCTGGAGGCCATGGGGACACTTGTTCAGGTGGTGGGTTTTGTGGTCTACTTGCTGAGGTTATATTCCTCACTTCATAACCTTCCAGAATTCTACAAGCCATTTCCATTACTTTGACTCAGAACTATACTGTCCAGTAGATTCTTGACTCGAAGAGGTGACATTTTCACTTGCAGTACTTAATTAACTGGTAAGGGTACAGACCTGAGAGGACAGAGGAGCCGGAACACAGTGTATGCTGGTAGAATTTTCTGCCAATGCTATTCCAGCATGCCATGACCTTGAGGTCTGGGGAGTAGGAACAATGTCTGAGTCTGTGATTTTACTGCTGTCACTGTGGAGAACGTAATGAACCCTGTCTGGGATCATACCAGTAGGTCAACACTGATGGCAGCATCAATTAGGGCCACTTCCTTTAGCAGGTTGGAATGAGGGCTCCTTACTTTTGAGGCATTTGAAAATGAGGAAGAGAGTTGATCAGTTCCTTCTGTCCATTTCAATTCTTTCATTTCCTAACAAATGTATCTCCAAATAAAATATATGGTAACACACGGCATCAGTAGTAGAGAAGGGAAAAGGGAAACCACACAAGACTTAGATGTCTAAAGGAGATGTATTAAAAGATATAATTCATAGCTAGCTGAAGAGAGCAGTTGGGATACTGTGGGCCTCCACATTGAAGCCATCACCAATATCCTAGATTATAGAGGTGGCAGCTCCAAAGATGGCTTCCTAGTGTTCCTTTTTTTTGTATATAGGAAAAGTCCCAAATCTGACTTGGGCTATAGATATTCCCTTCTTTTATTTTGGTTGGGGGGGGGGGGGATCCTAGCATAGTAATTGGTGGAGGAAAGTGTTATCTGCCAGGAATCAAAGGTCAAACTCATTATCTTTTATCACAGTGCCCTGTTTGAAAATAGAAACCACATTTGTCTGTCTCTAGTAATACCAGCACCTTTCCCATTCTTAGTCTTTTAAGAGATCACTACTGGCACCTCAGTTTGTCTTGTAGTATCCTAGGATGAGTACATCCAGAACTGTTGCTTTGACCTCATTGAGGGTAGGATTCTAGCACTTAACTTTGCATGGTCTTACTTTGTTTTGTGTGCCTCCCCAGCTAGATTATGAATCTCCCTCGAGGGAGAGATTGTCATATTTCCTGTATCCTACAGAGTTTGGCATGTGGCTGGACACAGAATAGATGCTCTGTATGTAATTGATGAGTGGTTGTTTCACCTATGTGAGTCTTTCCTTATCAGCTAAGTTTCTTGCAGGCAGAAACAAGTGTTTCCCCTTCATTTCTTGATACGGTCTTGTGGATTGAAATTCTATACCTTCATTTAGTCCCCTGGGGCATTAGCTGTTGTATACTGTGATAGCTACTGGATCCCAAGTAGCTATTTGAAGAAGGAGAAAATGGCTGGGATGGTTTGGACAGGTTTGTAAAGACTCAGGGACAGTATTCCTTACCTTCTGAGGATCACAGAATCATGGAACTTGGGAGTGAGAAGGGGTTAATGCAAACCCTTTAGCTAATGCAAATCCTTGCTTTGTCTATAAGGATGCTCGGGCACAGAGATTCTGACATGCTTAAAGTCACACATCTAGTTACAGTAAGCAGAGTCAGATCTCAAGCCAGTGTTGTTTGCTCTCCTGTCTCTCCTTTCCCACTTCTATCCAGTACTGTCCCATCTAGAGCCAAGCACCAAGGCCTACCTTTCCCATTTCCTGTAGCTGGCATGGCTGCATCCCAGTGCCTACCTTTCCTGTTCCAAATGCCTGCTCAGTACTGTCTGGAGTACAGGTGATTTCCCCTGGATGTTTTCCAGAAAGTTTTTTTCCAGCCATCTGCTTACAGGCAGGATCTGGCCTAGAGCTAAACACTTCAAAAGGGATCCTGCCAGATGATTCCCAGTCTGGTATAGCTTCCTGGAGGCTCATTGAGTGTAAAGCCTATTGATACACCTAACTAGTATCTTGTGATTCCTTTCTGGCTAGGACTGAATTCCTTTACATTCTCCGTCCTTTGAGAATATTTACTGTCAGTTCTAGAATCCTGACACCTGGAAAATATAAGGTCTGCCCTCCTTCAGGTTATGTTCATAATCCAGGAAGCTGAAACCTTGCCCTTCTCTCAGGCTGTACCAATTTGGGCTTGCCTAGCCACGCTCGAGAAACAGTGTCCTGCCATGGATAGAGAGCCAATCTTGGGGGGAGGAGGACTCAGATTCAAAACCCACCTTGTACCTGTGGAATCACTTACTCCCTCATTACTGTAGGTAGTTTACGAAGTACTTTCCCTACAACAGCATTTTGAAGAAGGAAAACCAAGTTTTGTTATTGCTCTTTTACAAATTAAGAAACTGATGGGGCAGCTAGGTGGCACAGTGGATAAAGCACCGGCCCTGGATTCAGGAGGACCTGAGTTCAAGTCCTGCCTCAGACACTTGACACTTACTGGATGTGTAACCCTGGGCAAGTCACTTAACCCTCATTGCCCCACCAAAAAACAACCACCAAATTAAGAAACTGAGACTTTGGGCAGCTAGGTGGTGTAGTGGATAAAGCACCAGCCCTGGATTCAGGATGACCTGAGTTCAAATCCGGCCTCAGACACTTGACACTTACTAGCTGTGTAACCCTGGGCAAGTCACTTAACTCTCAGTGCCCCACCAAAAGAAAAGAAAAAAAGGAAACTGAGACTTGGAGAGGTTCCATAACTTGCCCTTAGGCACATAGCTCATAAGTGGCAGAACTGGGACTCCAGCCCAGGTCTTTAGATTTCAAGTCCAGTGTTCTGTTCACTAGACCATGCTGCATCTTCCTTAATACTGAAGCCCCTGGGATCTCTGATTTCACTTTCTGTATGGAGTAATGCTGTTCATGTGACAGGAAGGTGAGGGCAGAGGAAGAGATGTAGGCTTTTGGAAATGTACCAAATGGGAAATAAAAACTAAACTGCAGTTTGGGGTTTGACTATTTGACTGGCTACAACTGCTGAATTCCTCTGATTCTAGTGCTGGCTGTGGGAGGTGGGGGGAGGGAGTGGGAAAGCTGTGAGGCTGCAGGAAGTGCCTGCCACTGCAGTCACACTGGTAACAATATATACCTGTATATATACCCCCACTCACTCCAGTGATGGCAGTGGGAAAAAGGATGAAGTCCATGGATGTCCTCCAAACTTCAGCCTCCCTCCCTCTGTCTTTTCTTTTACTAAATGTAAATGTAAATGTAAATTTTCTTTTTTTAAATTGTGAATTTAACAGAAAATTTGCAAACATAAACATTTTAGTATACAAAGAAAAGAAAAGGAGATTTTATGTGAACTCCTATTACATGCGGTTTTAAAAAGTATATATTAAATTTAACATGATAGCAACAATTGTCCTCTTGGTCTGAGTCTCCATGTTACATTGACACCTTTTTGTTTATTTGCACCACTACTTACTACTCACTGATTCTCCTCTCCTTCTGGTCCTGAAAATTAGTCTGTCTATCTGTCTGTCTCTCTCTGGTATAATACAGTTTAATTTTTGTTTGTTTGTTTGTTTGGTGAGGCAATTGGGGTTAACTAATTTGTCCAGGATCACACAGCTAATAAGTGTCTCAGGCCAGATTTGAACTCTGGTCCTCCTGAATCCAGGGCTGGTGCTTTATCCACTGTGTCACCTAAGCTGCCCCCAATACAGTTTAACTTTTAAAAAATTCTTTTCCATATCATGAACTTGATCGCCATCAAGAAATTTTTAAAAATGCATTTCATTGTACAAAGAACAGAAAAAGAAAAGTATATATGAAACTGTAAACTTTTATTGGGTTTCATTTTTGCGTGTATATCTTTAAATTTAACATGATCATAACAAAAATAACCTGTCTGTGTATCTTTCTGAACTTTCATCTGCTCTCTTTTGTGTATATTTAAAATGTTTCATTGAGGCTCTTTTTCTTCTTTTGCATCACTATCAATAACCAACCAACTCTCCCAATCTCTGATAGAAGGTTGTAAGTACAGTCAAACAAAACAAAAATCACACATTGACCTTGTCTCCAAGTGTATGACTTGCACTATTGCTCTAGTCTCTGCCTAGGTTGTGCCAACCATTTCATCATCAGTCTTTTTTCCATCATCAAGTTTTCTGAAGTCCCGTACAGTCCTTGCATTGCTCATGATCCTGAAGTCTTTCAAACCTATTTTCCTTTACATAATGGTGGTAGTTGGATATAAATTGTCCTTCTGTTTCTGCTCATTTTGCTCTGTATCAATCCATACAAATCTCAGGATTTTTTGAATTTTTTTATCATTATTCACATTTTTTATGATTCTCTCTATGTCTTGCTCAATTAAGAACTCTCCTGCTATTCATAGTTCCTTTGTCCTCTTAATTTTTTTTTTGTGTGTGTGTGTGTGCGTGATATGACCTTTTATATTTAGGTCATGTATCTAATGTAGCTTATTGTGGTGTATGATATGACATGTTCATTTAAACCTAGTATCTGACAGACTACTTACCAGTTGTTTTAGTGTTTTTTGTCAGATTACTGGAGTCTTGACTTTATTGGGCAACTAGCTGGTGCCAGAGGTAGAGCTCTGGTTCTGACAGAGTCAGAAACACCCAATTTCAAATCTAGCCTCAGACACTTGCTAGCTGTGTGACTCAAGGCGAGTCACTTAACTTTAGTCTGCTTCAGTTTCCTGGACTGTAAAAAATCAGGATGATAGTAATACCTACCTCACAGGTTGTTGCGAGGATCAAAAAAAATAATATTTGTAAAGCACTTAGCATAGCCCTTGGCACATGGTAAGTACACAATAAAAGCTTATTCTCTTCCTCCTCTCCCACTTTGCTATTGAATTGGGTGATAACTCTATTTATTTGCTTTTAGGGCTTGTGTATCTAATCTCTTCCACTGATTAACTTTTCTATTTTTTAACCCATATCAAAGTGTTTTGATAATATGGTTTGAGATCTGGGACTGCTAGGCTCCTATCTTTCTCACTTTGGAAAAAAAATGTTTTTTCTCTTGAGATTCTTGACCTTTGGTCTTCCACATGATTTTTGTTATTATTTTGTCTGGTTCTATAAAGTAATCTTTTGGTGATTTGGTTTGTCATTAAACCTATAAATTAATTTAAGTAGTATTTTTATTCATGATATCATTTTATTCAATTGTTCAAGGTACAACCATGAATAATTAATATCTATACAACTCTTTAGGTCTTGAGGTCTCTGTGACAACCAAATGAGATAGTATTTGTAAAGCATTAATCTTAGTGGCTGGTATAAAGTAGGGATCTAATTAATGCTCGTTTCCTTTTTTTTTTCTTTATTTCTCTAAAGAGTTTTTTATAGTATATAGTAGTCAGTGAATTGTAGTTGTTGTCTAGCCTTCATCCTCAGAGAGGGCCATGACAGATGTCATGACTTAAAATGAATTGGATTTAAGTGAGGGAGGGCTGTGCAAAGTCACTAGCCTTGCTTTTCTCCTCCAGAACCATCTGGGTCCAGTGGCAAGATGTACATCAGGATGACCAGAGATGGTGCCAGATATTTTAAGGCAATTGGTGTTTAGTGATTTGCCCAGGCTTTTACATAGATAGTGTGTGAGGTCAAATTTGAACTCATGTCCTCTGGACTTCAGGGCCAGTGCTCTATCTACTGTGCCAACTATCTGCCCCAGCAGTCAGTGAATGAGCATTTATTAAATGGCTACTGTGAGTAGTTTTGGGAAAGACCTCTTCCAGAAGATGGGATTTCAACTGAGTCTGGGAAGAAACCAGGGAAACTAAAAGGCAGAGGTGATCAGAGCATTGCAGGCATGGGAGACAGCCTCAACATGGAGGTAGAAGATGGAGTGTTGTATTCAATACTATCAAGTAAATCAGTGGAGCTAGATCATGGAATAGATGCAGGGGAGGAGGGTCTAAGAAGGCTGGAATAGTAGGAAGAGCCAGGTTCTGGCTTCAGGAAGAGCTTTGAATGCCAAACAAAGGGACACTGGAGGTCATTGAGCCAGAGGAGTGGAGGATGGATTAGAGAGGGGCTTGTGGCAGGGAGATCAGTTAGAAGGCTTTTGCAAGAGTCCAAGCAGGAGGACGATATTTCACAGAAGGCTTGAGGAGAGAGGAGAAGGTTTAGAACAGTAACTTTGGAGAGTGAGATAATTGATCATTGAGGGAGGAATAGAATGTTTGCCTTGCTGTAAAGAGTGAGGTCCAGGTTGCAGTTAAGAAACAAAAATTTGTAAGGGCCCATATAATTTTGTTTTGTAATTTATTTAGAAATTACTCCTATAGAACACTGTGCACGGTGACAGCAATGTTGTTTGATGAAGAACTGTGAATGACTTAACTATTCTCAGCAATACAATGATCCAAGACAATCTCAAAGGACTACTTACTGATGATACTATCCACCTCCAAAGAAAGAACTGATATTGATTGAACACAGACTGAAGCATGCTATTTTTCACTTTCTTTCATTTAAGTTTTCTTATACAAAATGACTAATATTGTAATGTTTTACATAATTGCACATATATAACCTGCTTCTGATTGCTTACCATCTCAGGGAGGGGGGAGAGGAAGGAGAGAAGGAGGGATAAAATGTGAAACTCAAAACTTTAAATAACAATGTTTATTATTATTATCATCATCATCATCATAATATTATTATTATTTTGCAGGGCAGTGAGAGTTAAGTGATTTGCCCAGGGTCACACAGCTAGTGTCAAGTATCTGAGGCTGAATTTGAACTCAGGTCCTCCTGAATCCAGGACCAGTGCTTTATCCACTGTGCCACCTAGCTGCCCCAACAATGTTTATTATTTTTAAAAAAAGAAGTTACTTCTTTAGAAGGAAGAATCTTATAATATGTTGTTTATAAGAATCTCCCATTTGAAACATGAAGACTTAAAGGCTTAAAACGAAAGTGTAAAGTATAATTTATTATTCCCTGGGTGAATCTAAAAAGTAAAAGATAGCAGTCATGGGCTCTGACAAGGCAGAGCCTTGTGAGAGGCACCTCCTTACTTAGCTCAAATTCCCTCAGTCCCTCAGAAATAGACATTAGTGAGTAGAAACCTGCAGAGCAGTGCTGTTCTCCTGGGAACACAAGACACCCAATCGGACTTCTTTGGGACTGAACATTTTAAAGATGAAGAAACTGAGGGAGGCTCCAAGAATGGGCATGGTTTGCTCATGGTCAAAATTCATTTAATGATAGCCAAGACTTGCATCCTGGTCTCTTGACTTTGTGTCAAAATAGTAATAGCTGACTTTTAAAAGAAAGTTCTTTAAAGTTTGCAAAATACTTCACAGATACCTCATTTGATCTTTACCCTGTGACCTACGTGTTATCATAACCTTCATTTTATAGATGAGGAAACGGAGATTGTCCAGGGTTACACAATTAGCAAGTGTCTGATTCAGGATTTCAATCTAAGTCCAGCACTTTCCTCAGTGAGCTTAAAGTTTAGTGGTGGAAAAGAAGGGACATTGAAGATGACTGGATACCTACAGGGCTAGGTCCTGTTGACCTGCTGGATGCTGATAGGGTGTGAAGCATAGTCTGAGGTCAACTAAATAGAGTGGGCTAGGGAAGATTTTTACTCATCAATCAGTCAGAACAACTTGGCTCTAGGACAGAGTCCCAAAGCTAATTGGATTGGAGTGGGTATGATTTCTGGAAGCCATGTTTGATATGGTTGGATCTTAGTGTGTATGTAGGGGAGTAAAGTGTGAGAAGACAGGAAAAGGAGGAAATGGCCAGGCTGGGAAGAGCTTTAAATCCCCAAAAGAGGACATAATATTTGTGGGCTTCAGCAAGATCACTGACATGAAATCTGAGTGGAGGCAAGGAGATCAGATAGGAAGCATTTCTATAGTCCAGGTGAAGGGTGATGAAGACCTGAGTTAAGATGGTGACTGTGTGAGTGGATGCAGCAATAGACGCTAGATATGAAGGTAGAGATGACAAGATTTGGCAGCTGATTGTATATGTGGGGTGAGTGAGAGTGAAGAGTTGATGATGAATCTTGTAAGCCTAGATGACTGGGAGATTGGTAGTGCTCTGAGCAGTAATAGGGAATTTTGTCAGACAGAAGCATTTGGGGTGAAAGATAATCAGTCCCGTTTTGGACATACTGAGTTTTATACCTATGGGGCATCTAATTCAAAATGTCCAGTAGGCAAGTTGGATGTGAAGGTTTGGAGTTCAGAAGACAGACTAGTTTTGAATCTATGGCTTAAGGAATCATCTACATAGAGAATATAATTTAAACATATAGGAAATAGAAATAATGAAGAAGTCAAGGATTACCCTGGGAAAAAATTTTTTGTTTTAGAATAAAATGGAATCATAAAGCTGGAAAGTACTTTAAGAGTTCATACAGTCTAATGCCATCATCATTGGATAGGAGGAAACTGAGACTCACAGTGGGGAAGTGACTTTTTAGGGTCTTCCAGTGTATTAATGTGAATTAACAAATATAGTATATAGTGGCACTTAAAAATTCTTTTCAAAATATGTGTGTTTGTATGTGTATGCATGTGCAACAATAAGAGGATGGAGAAATACATTAGTAAAAACAGTGATAAAAATCAAGCTAACATGAAACTCTAATTTTTGGGTCACAACCCAAAACCACTTTTTTGAAGAGCTCTTTAGATTGAAAGGAATGATAAACTTCATTGATGGAAATAGTATTCACACAGATGAACTCAGAGGTCTTTGAATTATTGAAATATTAAAGAAGATACACAAATACTGGAAACAGGGAAGGTGTGTGTGTGTGTGTGCATGCGCATGTGTAAGCTTGGTTCTTAGGCAGCAAGATAAGGCTTATCTTACCCAGAACCTTTTCTAAGTCATCGGAAGCTGATATGATGCTCTGTCCTTGGAATGACTTTCTGTTCAGGGAACACTTTACCCTGTGTCAGCAAGGATTTGACACCTGTTCCTACTGAACCCAGGGTGGGGGCAGGATAGAGATCTGATCCACTGGCTTAATTTTAAACCCTGGACCTACAAAGAATAAGAAGCAGAAGTCCTCCAACCACAATGTTTTGCTAATTACAAAATAAACAGGTTTCTGGGAGGGTGAGGAAAAAAGTCCAGTGTATGACTTGTATTTCAGAGCCGTTTAAAAATACCTTTTTAAATTGATATCTTTTGGTTTTATCTCAGTTTCCACAACATTCAGTTTTGGTCATTTTGTTGTGGCTTTTTTTTTTCCATTTACATGGTTCTAGTCATTGTGTATATTGTTTCCTTGGCTCTGTTTAGTTGGCATCATTTCATTTGAGAGAGCTTTGTCAGAGATACAATGAGGGAAGGATAGGGTGAAGGGCATACTTTGAAATCTGAACATCAGTATTGAAAAGCCAAACTAATCTGGAAATGTGAATGTGCTTCTCTGTATTTATCATATTTGTTGTTTTTTAGAGCCCCGATAATTATATTTATGTACCACAATTTGTTTAGGTGTTCTCCAATCAATGGGCTTCTACTTTTGTTTCTGCTTCTTTTCTAACACAGCAAAAACAAACAAACAAAAAACCCCAACCTATTCTAAATGTTTTGGTAAATACAGGGCCCTTGTTTTTGTCATTAACCTCTTTTGGCTTTCCTAGCTGGAGAATCTCTGGGTCAGAGGGCATGGACATTTTGGTCACTTTTTTTCCCCCGAGAATGATGGTACTAATTGACAGCTCTACCAACATGCATAGCCCTTGACACAGTCAGCACTGGACAGATCTATTTAAATTTGACTTTGGGGAAGTGGCTCACCACCTGGAAGGCAAGGATATAATGTAATATATGAGTAATATTGCAAGGTCTCTGACAGTTCAGATTTCAACAATCATTGCCATTTTTATCTTTATATAGCTCTAGAAAAATGTGCATCATGAATAATGACTTTTACATCCATGATTTTTTATTATCAGTGTTTCATTTGTGCCTAATAAGGACTCTCCCCCCCACCCCACCCCCGGGCCTTTTAGAATAAAATATGACCTTTCTAGGGGCAGCTAGGTAGCACAGTGGATAAAGCACCAGCCCTGGATTCAGGAGTACCTGAGTTCAAATCTGGCCTCAGACACTTGACATTACTAGCTATGTGACCCTGGGCAAGTCACTTAACCCCCATTGCCCCACAAAAAAAAAAATATGACCTTTCTCCTTGCTGAGTTGTTTGTGCTCAGATTTTATGAGGTAACAGATTGAGAAAATAGAAATACATTTAAAGGAGCACTGAATTCATAGCAGTAATTTTATCAATTAGTGGATACTAATAGTATAACTATATTCGAAAATTATTTGATATTAAAAAGGGATCCTCATGCTCAAAAAGGTTGGGAACCATTGTGTTAGGCTTGTATCTTTTTTTGTTTGTTTTTTTTTTTGGTGAGGCAATTGGGGTTAAGTGACTTGCCCAGGGTCACACAGCTAGTTAAGTGTCAAGTGTCTGAGGCCGGATTTGAACTCAGGTACTCCTGAATCCAGGGCCGGTGCTTTATCCACTGCGCCACCTAGCTGCCCCTAGGCTTGTATCTTTTAAAACTGCTCGGTCATAGTAAATTTCTTAGTTTAGGGAAAAGGTAGTATAGCTTCATATTCACATTTGCAGGTTAGTTTGACTTTCCAATATTGAAGTTCACGTTTTACTGTTGTCTCAATGTCTTTATGCCCTTCACCCCCATCCTTCCCTCGTTGCATCTCTGACAAAGCTCTCTCAAGGGGGAGGAAAGGTAGGGAAGGGAATAAGCATTTATATAACACCTACTTTACAAATATTATCTAATTTGGTCCTCTTTGCAATTCTGTAAAGTAGGTGTTGTTATTATCCTTATTTTGTAGTTGAGGAAGTGAAGGCAAATAGACTTGCCCAGTGTGAATCGGGTCTTCCTGACTCTAGGCTCAGTGCTCTCAAGCTAAATACAATGGTATTTCTAGATGCTACTCTGCCATAACAGCTGGACTATTAGGAACATCCGTTAAGATGATGGATATTAAAAACATTTTGTCAGTCTTATAGTATTTTTCACACATAAGGCATTGTTGTTGTTGGCCTTCTGATCATATAAGTTCTTGGAATCATGCTGATGTTTTTTGGACACAGTTGTCTCTCACTCCCAAGAATGTGACACATAACTTGGACATTGTATCGTATGCTGTCCTTTATTACATGTAATCTTGCGTTGCCAAGTAGGTTGTAAACCCCTAAATCAGTTAGTAAATTTGTATCTCGTTCCTACTTTACAGGTGCATGGGTGGTATGCAGCATGTGGGAGAAAGAAGAATCGAAGGCAGTGACTTGTATAATAGTACCTTATTTTTCCAGTGTTGTTGAATAGGAAGCTTTTTCACACCAGTAAAATTTCTAAATAGTCAAAAATTACTTCCTTAAGTGCAAGCAAAAGCTGTTTTTTTATTATTATAACCATGTTAATGCAGAGCTTTTAGAAAAAAGTATTATAAACTTCCCTACTTTCTTAGGTCCCAAGTATTGGAGACATGTTTTCTTGATGATACATCATTATGGATAGCTAGTATTTCTATAGTACTCTAGGGGAAAGATCAAAGGGAAAAGGAAAAGGGGCAGAGGATGAGATGGATAGATAGTGTCATGGAAACAATGAACATGAACTTGGATAGACTAAGAGAAAGGAGGATCGAAGGTCTTGGCATGCTATGGTCCACGGAGTCATGAAGAGTCTGATGCAACTGAACGACAACAAAGGTTTGCAAAATATTTTATGTGTATTTTTTCATTTGATGCTCACTGCTTGGTTAGATACTATTACTGTTGATAATTTACAGAACATCAGTTATATAATGATGCCTTCCAGGACTATTGAGATATAGAGTTATTTGCCTCCACATCCCCATAGTGCTTTTTTAATTTATGTCTGCTTTTTATAATTTTTCTCTTTGCTCCCTCATTATCAGACTGTCACTTTTGGCTGTTATCAATGCACCTGTTCCTAGCAGTTTCCTTCTATTCCCCTTTCTAAGAATGTTTTGTTTCTTATCTGATATAATCTGGAAACCACAAAACCAAACTTGTTAGAAATGTGAAATTTAAAGAGTAAATGTACTCAGAGTGAGGATTTGAGGGTTTCTCCTTTGAGTAAAGCTCAGGCGGCTTTAAGCTAGATTTTGAGACCTCTGTCTTTATTTAGAATTCTTGACAATATTCTAGATAATTACATTTTCTAGATGTATTATTCATGTAGAGGTAATTTATTAGACTTCTTTGTTGCTGGGTCACATGTAGAGGAACTATGTCTATGGCTGCTAATCCTCTACTCCTAGTTGATCTTGATTAAATGAATAATCCTTTTTTTAAAGGAAAGATTATTTTACTATACTTAAATTTTTTTTTAACATAAATAAGTTCCATATTTTGTCAAAATATTTTGTTGTGTCAATGGACATACTAGTTTGCTATTTTGTTAACAATATGCACAATTATACTAATAGTTTCCTCATTCCTGACACATTCCTGAATGGGCAATATTGATCAAACATGTGGACGCTCCCTTCCCTAAGTAGTGAAGCTCTCCTTGCTGCTCTTCAAAGCAATTTATTTTTTATTTTATTTTTTAACATATAAGGTATTTTATTTTTTTTCCGTTACATGTAAAGATAGTTCTCAACTTTTGTTTATACAAGCTTTCCAATTTCAGATATTTCTCCCTCCCTCCCCTCCCTCCCCCCTCCCCTAGACAGCAGGTAATATGATATAGGTTATATCTATATACATATACATATATATATATATATATATATATATATATATATATATATACACATAATAACATTAATCCTATTTCTGCATTAATCCTGTTACAAGAGAAAAAATCAGAGCAGTGATGCAAAACCTCAAAATAAAAAAAAAAACCAACAGCACCCAAAACAAAAGAAATAGTATGGTTCAATCAGCATCTATACTCTACAATTCTTTTTTTTTTTTTTTCTTAGATTTGGAGATCCTCTTCTATCATGAGTTCCCTGGAACTCTTCTGTACCATTGCATTGGTGAGAGGAATATAATCCATCACAGTAGGTCAACACTCAATGTTGATGATACTGTGTACAATGTTCTTCTGGTTCTGCTCATCTCACTCATCATCAGCAAAGCAATTTATTTTTAATTTTTAAATTATTCTTAATTCTTAAATTCTGGCTATCTTATCTCCTTGCTTTGCTGAATGTGAAACATATTATGTCCATTGATGCTGAGAGCTGTGAGTAGAACTGAGATGTAAAAATCCCACACATTCTTTCATTCATGATCATTCATTTATTTATTAATTTTATTTGTTTTAAAATATTTATTAAATAAAGTTTATTAAATAACCATACATTTCTGCTTTGTGACCTTGAGCAAGTCTCAACCTCCCTGGATCCCAGTTGCCATGTGGGGGGAGGTTGGACTATAAGATCTCTGGGGCCCCTTCTGCCTTTATATCTCTGACCCTGTCATCCTTTAAGTGCACGTATGGGAACTACAGAGATAAATAAAGACACGGTTTCTCCTTTAGTTAGTCCTTTTAGGACTATTCGGGGATAAAAATGTTTACATATACAAATATAATTCGAGAATAAAAAATATTAGAACATTGAGTGAAGTAGGCATCACTTTCATTTGGAGGAAGTCATGAAACTCCTAATATTAGATTTAGGAATTGAGAGATGGAGAGTGCAATCCAGATGCATAGGAAACAGTGTGAATAAAGGTGCCAAGACCTGAAAGTGTGGAATATGTACAGGAGATTGGAAGTATTACAGTTTGCTTCCAGCATAGTTTATATGTGGAACAGTGGTATGAAACAGGCCCAGAGAGTTTTAGGTATGGAGGAATCTTAACTGTCATCCTAGTTCTTCAGCGAATCCCCCAAAGGCCTAAGTTTTCTTTTTTTTTTCTTAGTTCATTCTGTGCCACAGCATGGTTGAACAAGGCAGTCCCCTGAGAATCCAAGAGATAGTACTCTCTGTAATAGGAAGAGATCACATTGTACCGTATTGTTGGCCTCCATGGATGAAAGCAAAACCGTAAACGTTCTTGTCCTCAGAGGTCCATGGGAAATGTTCCAGTGGGTCAATTAACACAGAACACAATATTTTGAACTGAGACTGTACCTAGCAGGAAGACAGAGTTCTTGTGCCTAATTTGTGCGTAGTCTATGGAGCTACCCATTATTAAATATTCTTTTCAGGTGAAGTCATACCACCTTGTGAGGGATATTGGGTTTCTGTCAGGGTTTTTTTGGTTTTGCTTTGTTTTGGTTTTTTGTAGGTGGGTTCAGATTCTCCCCCTTCACACGCTGTGGGAGAACTCATAAGTGTAGAATAAGCATGTAGCTGAAACTATTTGCAATACAGAAAATGCAATGAAACAATTTGCAATGCAAAAAAGCTCTGTTTGGCACCATGCTAACAAATGTGGAAACAAACACACAAACTTAGATTCTTTTAAGAAAGACCGACAAGCCAAAAGCACAATCACAGACACTGTGTAGGGCCTAGAAGCTTTTGATATGCATATAATACTCTCCTCTTCTGTCTGTCTAAATCTTATCCATCCTTTGAGGCTCCAGTTATAAGATCACAGATCTGGAGTTGTAAGGGATCTCAGAGGTCATCAATTCCAAGCCCCTCCTTTTACAGATGAGGAGATAAGCCAAGAGAGATTATACAGGTAGTAAGGATTTCAACCTGGGTCTTCTATCTCTATAGCCTATATGTTCTTTCCATTACCTTTTACCTCCTGGGAAGCTTTCTCAGAAGACCTCAGATCTTTGAGTTCTTATAGTAATTATTATCTATACCACTTAAATAGCATTTACTATCTACTACCAGTTCACTTAAGGCTTGCCTACACAACTAGTCTGTAAGTTCTTTAAGGCTGGGCCTATTTTTCCTTCCTTCCTTCCTTCCTTCCTTCCTTCCTTCCTTCCTTCCTTCCTTCCTTCCTTCCTTCCTTCCTTCCTTCCTTCCTTCCTTCCTCCCTTCCTTCCTTCCTTGTCTTCCATAGTGGTACTTGTACATGTAAGTTACAACAGTCAATCAACCATTACTATAAATCATCTAATATTTTTGGCTGTAACTGACTTGCAGGCCCAGTTGGTGACATATTTTACCATTTTGCTTCCTCCTTTCTGGTTGTCTTTTTCCCCATTGCTCTACCATCACAACTATCTGTGTGACCATAAACAGGTCACTTCATTTAACTTCAGTTTGGTGGGGAGGGTCTTCCTGTTTCTCCCTCTGCAAAATTCAGAGGAGGGAGTATTTTAAGTCAATTCAACAAACATTTATTTAAAGCCTCCTATGTGCCAGATTGGACTAGATAATTTCTAAGTGCTCTGTAATCTCTAAGGTCCTCTGAGTTATAGGATCATCAATGCAGATCTCAAAGGGAACTTTAAGGTCATTTATTGCCACCACTTTCAATTCGATAAATCTTTATTAAACGTCTGTTTTGTGGCAGGCACTGTGCTAAGTACTGGAGATACAAAAAGAGGCAAAAGGCAGTCTTACCCTTAAGGGGCTTACAGTCTAATGGGGGAAAAGATGTGCAAACAAAGCTATACAAAACAAACTATATGTAGGATAAACAGGAAATAAAAACGGGAAAGCATTGAGGAAGTGAAGTGCAGAGTGACTTGTGCAAGGTCATATAAGTAGTAAATAGCAGAGCCAGTATTTGAACACAAACCTCTTCACTACAAATTCATCATTCTTCCTGATGTACCATCCTGAATCTATGGTTTTCTTTTGAGAACAGTTTTAACTTGTCTCCACCAGTAATTGGATGTTGACTACAGTATGAATTAGATTATGTGTTCTAACTAGTTATGAGGAAAGTAACCTGCTTATGTAAGCACAGTGTTTTACTTTTGTAAAAAGGGTTCCAAATTGAGCCCTCTCTAAATAGTTCCCATTAGAAACCTTGCTGATCACCTGTTTGGTTGGCTGCCTTTCATACTGTTTTTGGGAGGGGGAGGAGACCTGATCTTCGGGAAGAGGCATGCTTTTTGCAGCTTTGGAAACCAAGCAGCTGGCCTCCTAATTTACTTGTGGTGAGGGGTTTGGATGGGGAGAGGTGTAGATTGATTTATTTACATTTGGATATGTCCCCTTTAAAACAAAATTTCAGTGCACACAGACTGCTAAATTCCTGTTAAATTAATTATGAGGTCTAGGTGCAAATTGCTTTGCCCCATTTTTCTGCATTGAAATGGGCAGTGCTAGTGTAGAACATTAGGTACCATATTAGGTGTAGTACCACATTACTGGCTTGCTGAAAAGCGTACTTAGAGTACTACTATTTGTGGTGTTTCTGGAGCAGGATGTATTTCAGAACAGAGCTGCCTTCTCTCACCTATTCATCTGGTGATCTGGGCTTTTCACACAGAGAAAGAAACTTGGAGCCTCACGGACTTGGTTAAAGACACCAGGATCCAACCACTATGACTGCATTTCTTTTTCTTTTTCTTTTCTTTTTTTTTTTTTTTAGAGAAAAGAAAAACAACCCCAGTAGGGAGGAGACTAGGTCAGCATGTGGCAAATGAAGTGATCCCAACTTAGCACTAGCTGCAACTGTGAGGATAATGAGGCAGGCTTAGCTGGCATATGAGCGGGGCAATTATGAGAGACAAATTGGATGTGTATAGTCTACCTCTAAAGCCATGGACATCAAGACTTCCTTGTACGTTGTATCTTGTCCTGAGATTTAGGTTTCTCTTGGCAGTGAGATGTGCCAGCTCATTATCCTAAATGGTCTCTTGGATCCATCCCTTCCTCTCTTTTCCTACTGCCATCAGCCAAGCTCAGGCTGTCAATTATACACACTCTGTCTTTGATTATTACAATAGCTTCCTAACTGGTCTCCTTGCTTCTGGTATTTAACTCTTTTAACCTGATTTTCACAACTTATCATTGATGTCCCAGCTATATATAAGTGTTTCCTGATTTCCCCCACCGGAATTAGTGTCTCTTACCTCTGAGATCCCATGAAAGTTTGTGTTTCCCTCTCTTGTAGAACTTACCTTCTACTGGAATTCAGCGGTGTCCTATGGTCTAATCTTCCCTTGGTAGGAAATAGCTTCTTGAATACAAAGATGACATCTTGGTCATTTTTGTATGTCTCCTCAATCCCCAGGCAAGAATTTTTTCTGGTCCCTGCTGCATCCCTAAGAGACCCCAGTCTGCTGTTGGAGATCATGTTGCTTCTGGGTCTCTTGCACACCCTTCTCCCTCCCATATCTTATGTTTATGTGGTCATCGAGCTGGAATTAGGCTTTTTCATGGCTCTTTGAAAGTTGATCTATCCTCTGCTGTTGCTTGATAAGCTTGGGTTGAGATCCCACTGGCTTCAGGTCCTGTTTACTAGTGCTTATATCAGCTTCTGCCTTCCCTGATGATGCCTAGCATAGAGATTCTGAATATTGGTTTTTTAAAATTTTAATTGATTTTTTAAATTTATGGAATAAAACAAGTATTTCCATGACATAGTACAATAAAAAGGTGACTACACATGAAACCACAAATTCACAATGTATAACTTGCTATTCCTTTTAAATATACAACAAAGTTATCATTTCTTCCCCCCCCCCCCATTCTTTCTTTCCTCCCTTCCCCCAAATGGCTCCAATTATATACAAGTAAGTATGTGTGTGTGTGTGTGTGTATAAAATTATTTTATACATCTATTTTAAGTTCTTTCTCTGAATGCAGATAGCATCTTTCTTCATAGGTCCTTTATAATTAATTTGGTTATTTATAACAGTCAAAATGACTTATTCACTGAATCATTCTTTTTTTTTTTTTTTTTTGGTGAGGCAATTGGGGTTAAGTGACTTGCCCAGGGTCACACAGCTAGTAATTGTTAAGTGTCTGAGGTCAGATTTGAACTCAGGTCTTCCTGAATCCAGGGCTGGTGCTCTATCCACTGTACCATCTAGCTGCCCTAACAGTCATTCTTAAAACAATATTGCTGTTATTGTATATGATGTTCTTTTGGTTCTGCTCATTTTACTCTTTATTATTTCATGCAGTCTTTCCATGTTTTTCTAAGATCATTGAGCTCATCATTTCTTATAGCACAGCAGTATTCTATCACAATCATATACCACAGCTTGTTCAGGCATTCCCTAATTGATAGGCATCCCTGCAATTTCCAGTTCTTTGCCACTACAAAGAGAGATATTATAAACATGTTAGAACATATAGGTTCTTTTCCTTTTTCGTAATCCTTTTTGGAAAGAGACCACATAGAGGTATTGCTGGGTCAAAGGGGATAGGCAGTATATAAAGAGCTTCCAAACATTTAAAGCCCCGAAAGATTGAGCTGTGTTCAGGACCCCACAGTGAGTCACTGCTTTGTCCCTGCAGTGGCTGCCTTCTTGTGTGTCTTGAACAAGATGGTAGAGCCTACTGCTGATTCTCTTTGGTCTTCTTGGTCACGGTTCTCCATTGTGCTCCTTTAGAAATCTGCTGGGGGGAGGGGGTGCAGTTAGGTGGCACAGTGGATAGAGCACTGGCCCTGGATTCAGTAGGACCTGAGTTCAAATCCGGCCTCAGACACTTGGCACTTGCTAGCTGTGTGACCTTGGGCAAGGCACTTGACCCTCATTGTCCCACAAAAAAAAAAAAAAAAAGAAATCTGCTGGAATGGATGTGGGAGAACTGAGACCCTCTTTGACCTTTCATATTGCCATGTTAACTGGAAGTGTCCATTCAGGGCTTTCTTTCTTTCTTTCTTTCTTTCTTTCTTACTTTCTTTCTTTCTTTCTTTCTTTCTTTCTTTCTTTCTTTCTTTTTTTTTTTTTGTGGGCAATGAGGATTAAGTGACTTGCCCAGGGTCACACAGCTAGTAAGTACCAAGTGTCTGAGGCAGGATTTGAACTCAGGTACTCCTGAATCCAGGGCCAGTGCTCTATCCACCATTCAGGCCTTTCTTAAGGATTTCCATCAAGACTACCTGCTTCCAGTCTTATGCTCTCATCTAGGGGAACTCATTCATGTACTCTTGCTAAGTGTTTAATTTTGTCTAATATTGAACATTGAAGCTTTAATATCTTGTGCCCTGTGAGCATAACCAAACAGCAAACAAAAGTCACCCCAAAGCTTTAGGTAATTTCCTAGCTGAGGGAATCTGCAGGAAGCTAGGAAGCCAAAATGCAGTAAGTGCTGAGGAGTTTATGCTTTGTCCAGCCCGACTTAATTCCTCAGAACTAAGGCCTTTTTTTTTTTAGCAGTGGCTTGTATGCCCTGCCTTGGCTAGTGCTGGCGTGCCTGTGTAATTGTGAACAGGGCCTCCTTTGGACTCAGTTATCTGCATCATCTGGGGGCCCTTACCTTTCCAATCCTTTCTGGGGCCAGAGAGTTAGGGTAGTCTTATTTAAGGCACTGTCAGAACCCTTGTTGCTTCAGTGATCTTGAGACCAGCTGCCTTGTTTCTGGGGAAGGCAGAATGAATTCCCATTGAACTCTGGATTTTTATTGTCTGTTCCTTTCTCCCTTCCTCCCTCCCTCTCTCTCTCCTTCACTGCCTCCCTCTCTTCCTCCCTCCTTCCCTCCTTCCCTCCTGGTTTTTTTTTCACTTCCTTCCTCCCTCCCTCCTTCCCTCTCTTCCTTCCCTTCCTCTTTTCTTCCTTCCTTCGTCCCATCCCATCCCATCTGATTCCATTCCATCCAATCCTATCCCATCCCCTTTTATAAGTGTACATGATTTCCTTGAGATTTTGTCCATAGGGTCAGGAATCCATAGGGTTCGTCATACCAGTATATACTTCAGAAGAGAAGGGTCCTCTAGTTGAGAACCCTATCTTGTTGATACATGGGTGTTGTAGGAGTAAGTTAGAGGTAAGTTTCAGACTTCTCAGGTCTCTGTAAATCAGTCTGTGATGAACAATGGCTTCAGGCTTTGTGTTTGAGAAGTGTCTGTGTGACATTTTTTTCTCATTAACATATTAGGTAGCCAGTCAGTGAATGTAAATTATATGCGAATTATTCACATGGCCCTCATGATTAATTAACAGATGGGAAGGTAGTACTTGGAGAAATAAAAGAAGGGTCCAAGCAATTATTTTGTCTTCTTTGGAAGTAGGTGATGGCATCTAGCCTACATAAATGAAGTAGGTACAATTGCCTTAGAATAGCTTACCCTAGAGACCAGGGACAGAATCATGTATGGGGGGGGCCAAAAGTCATGAATATTTATAAGTCCTTTATTTTTTATTTTTATTTACAACACCGTAGCATTGTGTGCAGTATATCTAGGAAATGGATTTACATTATGTGGAAAAATAAAGAAAAAATAATTTTCAGAAAGTTATTAAAGCATCAGACCCCTTTGTGACTTTCAGCCCACCCTGTATTTGTTTGATGAGTTCAGCACCCAGCACTTTGAGAGCTTGGCTCACATTGAACAAGAAAACCCAGGGGTGGGGATTGGATCTAGAGCAGTAGTAAGGATCTCTAGGGACAACTCTGTGCACCCAGTGTACATACATTCCAGAAACTTTGATTAGTGGTGATCAAACTGGGATAACTTCACAGCAGCTCAGGAACATTTTCATAATGCCAGGCATTGTTGAACTCAGTAAGTGTTCCTAATCTCCTCCAGCTTAAAATTGTTTTTTCAATCCTGTGGCATAAACAGTTTTATTCCTGTTTGAAAGCAGAGGAGGGACAGATTTACTTTTCCAATCCATCAACTTCCTGGAAGCTGTTGGTTTCTTTGGGGGAATAAATGGTTCTTGTACATCTCTAGTAGAGGAGGCAGCTATGTAGTGCAGTGGTTATAGTGGCCAGGCATTAAGTCAGGAAGACCTGAGTTCAAATGTGACCTCAGACACTTACTTGCTTTGCTACCCCGGGCAAGTCACTTAACCCTATTTGCCTCAGTTTTCCCCATCTGTAAAATGAGCTGGAAAAGGAAATGGCAAACCACTTCAGTATCTTAGCCAAGAAAACCCCAAATGGAGTCAGACATGACTGAAGCGACTGAACAACACCCTCATAAAGTAGATCCTCAGTGCTCCTATATACACACTCCCTCCCCCCTTGGTATTAGATGTTAACATTTTCTTTTTTCTTCCATAAACAACAGTACTGTATACAAAATAGACACGTTAAAAATGGGATTGGGGGCGGCTAGGTGGCGCAGTGGATAGAGCACTGGCCCTGGAGTCAGGAGTACCTGAGTTCAAATCTGGCTTCAGACACTTGACACTTACTAGCTGTGTGACCCTGGGCAAGTCACTTAACCCCCATTGCCCCGCAAAACAAACAAAAAAACAATAACAACAACAACAAGACTTTTTTTGCTTCCTTGCTTGGGTTCGCATCCTCTAGCTAGAAATAGTTCTTCCTTGTACACTCAGGCAGGGTGTTTTAGATCTCCTGCAGAAGGACATAAACACCATTAGAGAAATTGAATTGCTATCTGGATGTGTTATCACAGGTGAGGCTGAGGTGATACATCTTGCAGAGGTAATCCTGAGAATCCACTGTGAGGTAAATGCATTGCTTGCCCTCATCTGGGTTTACCTTAACAAGGGTTTTTTTGTACCAAACCAGGGGCTCCGAGGCCAGGAGACTGGTGTCATGTCAGTACAATTAATATACTCAAGATATTTTCTTCTTTTTTTTCAGGACTAACTGAAAGGCAGTTTAATTAAGCAAACTGTTTCCCTCAAAGTCTTTGCCCTAGAATAGTAAGATTAACTGCATCCAACCAATTCAGTTGCTAATATTCAAGGGCTACCACTGTCCCAGAATGACCCTTTCTGAGCACCAGGGCACAACCATGTAAAAGAGCTTTAGTGCAAGGCCTTAAATCCTAACTTCCCTATACAAAGGCCATTAAGTCCATTAAGCACCTACTATGTGACAGGCATTGTGCTTAGCACCAAGAATACAAAAAAGAAGCAAAAGCCCCTGTTCTCTCTGTGCAGTCTAGTAAGGGAGACAATATCCAAACAACTATATACAAACAGGTATATACAGGATTAATAGGAAGTATTCCACAGAAGGAAAGCACTAGAATTGAGGGGGATTAGGATAGGCTTCTAGCAGAAGGTGTGGTTTTAGCTGTGACCTGAAGGGAAGCCATTAGGAGCAAAAACATTCAAGGCATGAGGGACTGCCAGAGAACAGACCTGAAACCAGGAAATGGAGTGTTTTCTTTGAGAAACAGCAAAGAGACTTATGCTACTGGATCATAGAGTACATGGACATTGGTGGGGGAGCATAAGGTATAAGTAGACTGGAAAGATTCGATGGGGAAGGGGTTATCAAGGACTTTGAATGGCAAACAGATGAATGTATTTGATCCTGAAGGTGATGGGGAGCCACAGGAGTCTATTGAGTAGGGTGCTGACATGGTCAGATCTTCACTTTAGGAAGATCAATTTGACAGTTTGAGTGGAGGACAGATTAGAGTAGAGGAATACTTCTGTCAAGGAGACCCATCAGCAGGTTCTTGGCAGTAATCCAAGCATGAGATTATGGGGGCCTTCACCAGGGTGGTGACCGTGTCAGAGTCAAGAAGGGAATGTATAGAAGAGATGTTGTTATTATTATTTTTTTTTGGCAGGGCAGTGGGGGTTAAGTGACTTGCCCAAGGTCACACAGCTAGTAAGTGTCAAGTGTCTGAAGCCAATTTAAACTCAGGTCCTCCTGAATCCAGTGCTGGTGCTTTATCCACTGCGCCACCTAGCTGCCCCTGGGAAGAGATGTTGTAAAGGTGAAATTGACAGACCTTGGCAATAGATTGGGATATGGAGGGGTGAGAGAGAGTGTGAAGTCAAGGATGACACCTAGATTGTGAGCCTATAGCTGACTGGGAGGATGGTGGTGTCCTTTATATTAATGGGGAGGAAGGAAAGATGGGAGAATTTAGGGGAAGAGATAATGATTTCATTTTGGGGCATTTTAAGATGTACACTGTATGTCCAGTCTGAAATATCTAATAGGCAGTTGGAGGTGCAAGACTGGAGGTCAGCAGAGAGATTAGGACTGGATAAGCAGATTTGAGAATCATTAGCATAGAGATGATAATTGAATCCATGGGAGGTGATGAGTTTACCAAGTGAAACAGTGTATAGGGAAGAAGAGAAAGGTCCTTGTGGGACACCCATAATTAGCAGGTGTGACCTGGATGAAGAATCAGCAAAAGAGATGGCGAATGGGGGCCTTTCAGATAATTAGAGAACTAAGAGAGAATGGTGTCCTGAAAACCTAGAGAGAAGAGAGTATCAAAGAGAAGAGGTTGATGGACAATGTCAAAGTCTTCAGAGGTCAAGAAGCATAAGGTTTGAGAAAAGGCCATTAGGTTTGGCAATTAAGAGCTTGTGAGAAACTTTGGAGAGAATACTTTCAGTGGAATGATGAGATCAGAGACCAGACTTTAGAGACTTTAAGAGTGAAAGGGGTGGGAGGGAGGGAAACTAGGTTTAAAACTAGCTGTGTGAACTTGGGAAAGTCACTTAACCACAATTGCCTCACCAAAAAAAAAAAATACTGAGAGGAAAGGGAATAGAGGTACCTTTGTAGACTGTCTTCTCAAGGAGTTTAGCCACAAAAGGGAGGAGAGTTATGGGACAATAGCTAGCAGGGATGGATGATGCAAGGATGGGGAGACTTGGGCATGTTTGTAGGCAATGGGGAAGTAGTCAGGAGGTAAGAGATCGAAGATAAGTGATAGAGTGGGGATGACTGTTGGAGGACAAGGAATACAATTGGATCACTTGCACTAGTAGAGGGGTTTGTCTTGGCAAAAAGAAAGGCTACTTCATTGTGTGAACAGGTGAAGGGGGAGATAGCAGCAGAAGACATTTGGATGATGTGAGATAAGGAGGAGGGACAAAGAGGGAACTCTCAGTGAACAGCCTCATTTTTCAGTAAAATATGAGGCAAGGTTCTCAGTTGAGAATGTGGGGAGGAGAGTATCGCCTTACAAAAGTGAAGGCCCATTTGAGGTCATGTAACAAATTTGTAGTGGACCTAGTTAACATAGTTTTGTGATACCCCCCCAACACACACTTTTATGTCCAGCAGTACATGTGTACAAGTGAGGGCAAATAATGGTGGAATGATCCAAGGCTGAGGCTTGGCAGGGCAAGATGGGACAAGAGACTCGAGGATGATATAGAATTGAACCAGCTTACTAAGGCATCAAGATGGGCAAGGGAGGAGAAGGTAGCCAGTTCAGGGGTGATAACTGGAGAATGAACTGAGGGGTAGAAGACTTGGAGGTCACAATGTAGATGAAGAACAGGGTTTGGAACTGCAAGGTCGAGGGAGATGTGGAATGACAGTAGATTATGATCCGATGAGAAATTTCCCAGTTTATGAATGTAGAAGTGGTGCATAAGGGGGTGATGACAAGATCAAGAATATGACAGTCTGTGTGTGGCTTATGTGGGGTGGAAGAGTAGGTAATGGGAAATGAGGAAGTTGAAGAAATATGAGGTTAGAGTGCTTGAGGGATTACCTTAAATCACTTGTATCCTATATGCAGAGCCCTGTACCAAACACTGTTTTATAGGACTTGATCATATAGCTGCAAGGGATGTTAGAGATTATCTAGTTCAACCCTCTCATTTTATAAATAAGTAAACTGAAGCTATGGAAGGTAGATGGACTTTTGTTGATATCATTCAGTCATTTTCACTTATGTCTGACTCTTCATGACTCCATTTGGGTTTTGTTTTTGTTTGGGTTTTTTTTGGTAAAGACCCTGGAGTGGTTTGCCATTTCCTTCTCCAGCTCATTTTACAGATGAGGAAATAAGGCAAACAGGGTTAAGTGACTTGTCCAGGGTCACACAGCTAGTAAGTGTCTGAGCCTAGATTTGAACTCAGGAAAATGAGTCTTCCTGACTCCATGCCCTGCACTCTAGATAAGCCACCTAGCTGCTCATTAGATGGGCTTATTCATGCTCATACAGCTAGTTGATCACAGAAACAAAAGAGGTACCAGGGTATATTGGAAGGACTGCTGGACCAGGAATAAGGTTATCTTTGTTCCTTTGCTTACCTGCTGTGTAACCTTGGGCATATCCCTTAACCTATTTCCTTCTCTAGGAAATTGGGAATATATTGTTTGCACTCTATACCTAAGGGGTTGTTTTGAGGAACAAATGAGATAAAGTACGGGAAAGCACTTTGACAATGGTAAGTGCTATGAAGTCTATAGCATTAGAACACACGTCCCACGGGGTGTATTTGTATTCTCCATCCTTCCAGTTCCACCTTCTCCAAGAAGCCATCTCTGACTACTCCAGCCTACACTCCTCTTTGCCTTCTCAGCACTCCAGTAGCATTTACAGTCAGCAACATGCTTTCTGTAGTGCTTTTGAGTTCTACTAAACATTTGTCCTCACAACAACCTTGTTAAATAGGAAGCACAAATATTCCCATTTTATAGGTGAAGAAATAGTCTCACTGAGTTGTGAAGTGACTATTCAATTCAGTAAATATTCATTAAGCACCTACTATGTGCCAGACACCATACTAAGTGCTAAGGATACAAAAAAAAAAGGTCCAAGGACAGCCACTGCCCTCAGGGAGCTTATGATCTAATAGTGGTGATAACATGGCATTAGAAAGCAAGCTACGTACAAGATAAATAAGTAGGAAATCATGAGGAGAGGGAAGGCACTGGAATTAAGAAGGGTTGGGGAAGGCTTCCTTTAGAAGGTAGCATTTTAGTTGGGATTTAAAGGAAGCCAAGGAGATCAGTAGTCGGGGTGAAGGAGGAAGAGCAATCTTGGCATGGAGAACAGCAAGAGACAATGCTCGGTTTAGCACTGAACTGTTCTCTAATTGTTTCATGTGTGAAAATTAGGTCATTTACCTGTGTTCTCTTGTTACCTCCTCTCCACCTCCTGCACTCCATCCCCTCCATCCCCAGCAAACAGCTAGCCTTATTGAATGACTGATGGATGCTAAGAAAATAGAGGACCTATCCTTTTGCTGATACAAATGAAGAGGCGCTTACACAGTAACACACAAAAGATACAAGTGGAGGGGATGCACAGCTTTAGGTGCAAACCAGAGGAGGCATCAGACTGTGCAGTTAATTTGGGAAGATTCAGGGGCTATTGCTTGGGTGAATGCCAAGGAGAATGTCCTTCAATCTGAAAGCAAAAGAGAAATGATTTGCTACTACTTTAATTTTATTTTTTTTAAAGTAATAAACATGTTTATTTATAGTTTGGGGTTCTGATTTTTATCCCTCCCTTCTTCCCTCCTCTATCCCCTCCCTGACTCAGAAAGCAATCAGATATAGGTTATACATGTACGATTATGTAAAACATTACCATATTAGTCATTTTGTATGAGAAAACTGGAATAAAAGAAAAAAACTGAAAGTGGAAAAAATAGCATGTTCCAGTCTGTGTTTTCGCTACCACTTTAGAATATCTGTGCCTGCTCTTTGTTGGTGTGGGTAGTGGAAACTTGAGTGTGTATACATATATACACATATGCATAATGTGTGTATGAGAATCTTGATACATGAAAATCTCAATTTACAAGACAGATAATTCAAGTCCATTCAACAAAACACGTCGTAATAATGGCTAAATTAAGAGTATTAGAATATTCTTTATAGGACCGGTTTTTGCTTTACAAAAAATATTCACATCGAAATTCCTTTCATCATAGAGCTAGCTCCCCTAATGCATTTTAAATTGGATTGAATTTCTAGAGTTTCACTTGTTTGGCATGGCACTCTGGTAGGTGCCTGCAGCCCCAGGCAAGGACAAAGCTTTAGTTTGCTGGGACCATTCTTCTTGGAAATAACTTCCCCCCTCCTTATCCTACTCCCCTGGCTCTAAGGTCACCTTGACCTAGTCTCTGTGAGTCCTTCTCCTCCTATTCAGTGGACCTGAATTGGAGCAATACCTCTTGTTTATTTAGAGAGACACTTTAGACTAGTGCTCGCCCACCAAGACTTTGGGGAAACCCTCTTGCTTCACTTCCTCCCTCCTCTATTTCACTTCCTCCTTTTTCTTCTTAATCCCTCTATATCTCCTCACATTTCCTCCATTATCCATCTCCTCTTCTCATTCCTTTTTTAAACTCCCCTCCCTTCCCCTTATTTCTTTTTAGCACTTCCTTCATACTCCTCCAAAGAATCTTAACTCTTTCCCTTTAAAAACTAAAGGAAATGATAATTTATTTAGTCTGAAGAAATGTCGAGAATTTCCTTATTGCTTCTGAGATGAGTCAACACCTGGGGGTTTCATATGAAAAGACTCGTATGAACTGATGTCTAGTGAAGAGAGCAGAACCAAGAGAACATTGTGCACAGAGACAGCAATATTGTTTGATGAAGAACTGTGAATGACTTAACTATTCTCAACAATCAATAATCCAAGACAATCCCAGAGGACTATTGATGAAACATACTATTCACCTCCAAAGAAAAGAACTGATATTGATGGAACACAGACTGAAGCATGCTGTTTTTCACTTTCTTTCATTTTTTTCTTTATTAAGTTTTCTGATAAAAAAATGACTAATATGGAAATGTTTTACATAATCGTACATGTATAACCTATATCTGATTGTTTACCCGCCTCA
Organism: Dromiciops gliroides; assembly: GCF_019393635.1. NCBI lineage: Eukaryota > Metazoa > Chordata > Mammalia > Microbiotheria > Microbiotheriidae > Dromiciops > Dromiciops gliroides. The sequence goes on along the minus strand of NC_057861.1, from coordinate 503,431,563 downwards.
GGGAGGGGGGAGGGGGAAAGAGGGATAAAAATTGGAACCAAAACAATAAATAAAAATTTTTATTACTTAAAAAAAAAGATAGCACCTACCTTCTTGTATTGTGAGATCAAAGAAGATAGCATACATAGAGTGTTTTGGAAACTTTAAAGTGGTGCTTCTAACTATTTTTTTTCTCCCGATACTAGACCTCATGTTGTCTTGTGTGTGTGCATTCCCTTTTTTTTTTTTTTTTTTGAGGCAATTGGGGTTAAGTGACTTGCCTGGGGTCACACAGCTAGTAAGCGTTAAGTTGTCTGAGGCTGGATTTGAACTCAGGCCTTCCTGAATCCAGGGCCGGTGCTCTATCCACTGTGCCACCTAGTTGCCCCTTGTGTGTGTGCATTTCAACCCCAAATTCTAGGGGAGGAACTGAGGCAAAATGAGCTCTGAAGTTCTTTGCTTTCTGTCTCTTTCCTAGAAGGCAGCTGAGAACATTAAACCTAGCCAAGAACATCCTGTTCAGGCATAGGTATCTTAAGTATCTTCATTTTTTAAAAGTGTTATTGATACATTTTATTTTTACATCACAATGATTTCTGGATGTAATCCTCTGCCTTCCATATCCATGAAGCCTTTCCTTGTAAAAATTTAAAGGGACAGTAATAATTCAGCCAAGCCAACAGACATGTCCACTTGTCTGATACTGTAAGTAGTATTTCACATTTGAAGGAGGTAGATGCATTTTCACATAGAGTTGACTGAAGTTAATCTAGCTCCAGAAACTGAAGCAGCTCCACACACCTTAAATCTAACCATAGAGTTTACTGGTACTATACACACTACCAGTGCCTTTCACAGAAAAGATTTGACGTACTTATCAGCTCTGCCAGCCACCCAGTTTCTCAGCTGTTTGTCATGGTCTAGTACAAGCAAAATGACACCATTACAGGAAAACCAGCCCTGTCCTGAACTACAGGGTAGTCCCAGCTACCACACAGGCTAGAGAGAGCTCTGTGTTATCCTAAGGAGGGCAGAGGGAGATAAGGCCTTGTCAAAAGGCCCCAGCCGGGGATAAGCAGACCACGGCACCTTTCAAATCTACCAGTCCCAAGTAAGCTAAATGTAAGGTAAATGCAGGGGATGGTGGAGCTCCTTTGGTGTCAGGCATGGTTGTCACGCAGGGATTACTCAGTCATTCTAGCCCTTTCTGATGATGGCTAGATTGCACAGGTGGTGTACTTGTGTGCAGGGGGGATCTTCAGTTCTGCATTTATGAAGTACCCATGCTGGGCACAAAGGCATAAAAAGATAAAATTTCCCAGCTTTGAAAGAACTTCTGTTTAACCAGTCTTCCCATCTTGATTGGGCTAGGTGAAGGGAAACCTGATGGGGCAGAGGACAGCGTTCAGGACCACAGTGTTTAGAGCCAGAAGAGGGCAGCTCAGTAAAATGAGTTGCTGGGGTCAGAGATTTGTAGCTGAACGTTCCCCAACAAATGGTGATCTAGTCTGAAGCCTTCTGGTAGAAGGCAGCCCATTACCTCTCTTTTTTTTCTTTTTTTTTTTTCTTTTCTTTTCTTTTTTTTTTTTTAGTGAGGCAATTGGGGTTTAAGTGACTTGCCCAGGGTCACACAGCTAGTAAGTGTTAAGTGTCTAAGGCCGGATTTGAACTCAGGTACTCCTGACTCCAGGGCCGGTGCTCTATCCACTGCACCATTTAGCTTGCCCCAGCCCATTACCTCTCAAAACATCCCATCCCACTTTTACATAGTGTTCATGGTTAGGAGTATCAGGATTTACCGTTGAAGGAAGAAGACCATCTGGTACAGCCTCCTTGTTTTATAGACTAGGAAACTTGGGCCAAGACAGGTTGAGTTTAAAAGAGCCAGGATTAGAGTCTCTGGAGTATCCATTCTAGTCTACCACATATTCAAGGAAATGAAGGCCCAGAGATGATTAATGACTTTCTTGGGGTCACACAGTTACAGGTACCCTTATGGACTTTGAATTTTGAGGCCTACATAGTAACCACAGTTGTGGGTTTAATTACAAGTTTGCTTTTGCTATTTTGAGAACAGTACATTATCATACTAATATGTATATAAAAAGGTAAACAGGCAGCTAAAGGTGGATCAATGATTAGAGCATTAGGGACTGAAGTCAGGAAGATGTGAGTTAAATCCAGCCTCAGACATTTACTAGCTTGTGTGACCCTGGGGAAGTTCACTTAATCTCTATTTGCCTCAGTCCACTGGAAAAGGAAATGGCAAGCCACTCCAGTAACTTTGCCATGGGACAGTGGGAATAATGTGCCACAGGGTCACAAGAGTCGGATACAACTGATGATTGAACAACATCACAAAATTTACCCACAACCACATGTGAATAGGACTGCACAGGACCCCCATGTTAGTAGGCTGGTGAATTTGAGTTATTTTTTTTCTCACTAATGTGATAGGGCAATCACCATTTGGGACAAAGTAGCCTTACTGCTAGAAGGAGGGCTACAAAATAGGAGTTAATGAGAGGTGATGATAATAGGGTATGACTCAGATAGATATAGTTTTTATTCTTTCTTCTTGGAAAATAAATTCTAAGAAAAAGGATTAGTGATGTTTCTTTGTATAATCCAATGAAGTGACGTCTTTAAAAGAAAAAAACCAGCTTAATTCATTTCTGTCCTGGTCATCAAATGGAAATATAAATATAGCAACTGAAAAGTTCACAGTGAAGTTTATTTTAGGACTCATCTATTGGATTTTACTTACATCTATGACTGCTAGGCATCTAATAGCATCTCTAGCCTTCCCCATTTATTTTAAGAGTTGCTTTATTATTCCTCTTAAAGCATTCATTGCTTATACTTACTACAAAAGAGATTACTAGGCTAATACAATTTTCTGTAGAACCTGCAACATTAAAAAGGAAGGTACTTGAGAATCCTCACCTTGAGGATTATGCTCAGATCGAGTGGTGAAATTCAAAGCAATAAAAACACTCTGGTCCTAATGGAATCAGCATGCAGAAGAGGAATAAACCTGAACCAGTTTAGCTAAAGAGTCAAGGAGAAAAAGTAAACATAGATGAGGCTTAAGAAATACTACGTAGGGGGCAGCTAGATGGCGCAGTGGATAGAACACCGGCCCTGGAGTCAGGAGTACCTGAGTTCAAATCCAGCCTCAGACACTTAACACTTACTAGCTGTATGACCCTGGGCAAGTCACTTAACCCCAATTGCCTCACTAAAAAAAAAAGAAAAAAAGAAAAACTACGTGTAGGGCTACTATCTGACATGAGAAGCAGGATGGAACAGTGGAGAGAGAGGTGACCTTAGAGACAGGAAGACCTGGGTTCAGTCCCACCTCCAACTCCTAGTAGCTACAGGACCATTTCTGTGCTCTGGGCAGCTCTCTAGGCAACACCTTTCAGAGAAGGTGCTGAACTGCATTGGTAAAGGAAGTTCCTCCCCAGAGGCTCCTTAGTCAAGTCTACATCCCTAACATGGAGAGCAGGGATCAAGTGTAGGCCTATGTATCAGTAGCAGCTTCAGGTTGTTTATTGAGGGTGAGTGGTGTTTGGTTGGCACCAAGTGCTCTGATAACCTCGGTGATATGAGTTTGTCACCACTAAAAAAACAAAACAACAAAATCCCAGGTATAATTGACTGTTGCTACATCATTTTCTTCTAGGTGCTTCTTCTTCTTCTTTTTTTTTTTAAGAGTAGAAATCAGGGTAAGGGACAGGAGGCATATGGGATAACAAAAGCCCCAAGCCTCTCAGCATCATCCAGTTTTCAGAATATTTAACAGCATGCAAATAATAGCTAACATTTACATAGCACTGACTGTGTTGCCAGGCACTGTGCTAAGCACTTTACAGTTATTTTCTTCTTTGATCTTTACAACAACCCTGGGAAGTAGGTGCTATTATTCTCCCCATTTTCCAACTGAAGAAACTGAGAGGATAAGTGACTTGTCCAGGGTCACACTCCTAGTAAGTATCTGAGGCTGGAATTGAACTCAGGTCTTCCCTGACACCTGACCCAGCATTCTATCCACTGCAGAACCTCACTGTACTGTAATGGAACAGTAGTCAGTGTTGCCTGCAATAGTTACTTATTCAGAGTGACAGCAAATTGTAGTGGATAAAAGGCAGGCAGTAGAGTCTGGAAAATGTCTTTGTGGTTATTTACATAAACATAGTACTTCACCTCTCTGTCCCAGACAGCTGTCATTAGACTCTAAGCTACAGACATTACAGTTTGAGTTGCTGATTTCCATCCATATGGAAAACTTAACGCTGGTAAAATCAGAGATTCCCCCCAAGTCAGAAGGTACTGAATGTGTCCTTACCCATGCTGTTGTCACAATGGGAGTCGGTTTCCAACATTTATATTTCATTAACAAATGTTTACATATAATTCTAGGCATTGCTCTCCAGAGGTGTCTTTTTCCTCTCCTGTATTGTATATGTGAAGCTCCTGAGTGATGTATGGGTATCAAGGAGAGACAAATGAGGGAATTTATTAAATGATACTGTACCTTAGCTATTACTGCACTTAATTTACAAAATTCGGTAAGAAATTAAAACATTTTCAACTAAAGGACAATGTGATTTAACAGTTGTTATTTCAAAACCACAAAATAAGTTTATACATGTTCTCAGAGATAATAGTATTTATTCACTTCTATTCTGCCCTTCTCCAAAGTAATTTAAATGAGTGTGTTATCAAACACACTTAAAATAGTTAATTCAAATAGATTAGAGAATGTAGGGATGTTAATAAAATCTTATATTTTTAAAGTGAGGAAACATTAAAAGTAAAAAAAGGAATCATGGCCAGAAATTGTACTGTTTCTTTATGGGTTTGACTTTTATGCCATAGCTTCATTCTGTTGGAGAACCATTCAGTGTATTTTTTTTTGTGGGGCAGTGAGGGTTAAGTGCCTTGCCCAGGGTCACACAGCTAGTAAGTGTCAAGTGTCTGAGGTCAGATTTGAACTCAGGTCCTCCTGAATCCAGAGCCAGTGCTTTATCCACTTTGCCACCTAGCTGCCCCTTCAGTATAATTTTCTTTTTCTTTCTTTCTTTTTTTTGGTGGGGCAATGAGGGTTAAGTGACTTGCCCAAGGTCACACAGCTAGTAAGTGTCATATGTGTCTGAGGCCAGATTTGAACTCAGGTCCTCCTGAATCCAGGGCCAGTGGATCCACTGCGCCACCTAGCTGCCCCCCTTCAGTGTATTTTGATATAAACAAAACAATTTATCATGATTTCCCCTTCACCCCACACCAAAAAGACTCTTATTATACTGATTATTGGCAGGTAAATACATGATTGTAGGGAAATAATGGCATGGGACCTGGAATATATTATCCATTAGCACAAATTAATACTTTCTAATAAATGAGTCAAGCAGATTACCTTTTCATGCTTGAGCTCATAGATTTAGATCTGGAGAGGACTTTAGAGATCATCTAATCCAACTACCTCATTTTATAAATGAAGAAACTGAGGCTCAGAGAGGTTAAATACTTACCCAAGATCACACATATTGTAAATGGCAAGGCAGTGATTTGAACTCAGGTCCTGGAACTCCAGATCTAGTGCTCTTATCGTTCTACTGCAGTGTTAGGCCTGGCAAAAAGCTGAGCCTGTGAGGAAAATGAAATTCAAGTCCAATACTGAGTAGACATACCAGATTGATGGGGGAGGGAGGAGTGGGAAGAGGTCAAGAGCACAGGCATTTATGAGGAGAGCAAGCTTTGTCTTCAGACAGTAGGGACTCAACACAAGAGCACTGGTTTTCTGGAAGCTAGCACCCTTTGATGTGGCACTCTGACCTGAAAGGGAACAAGTACTCTGGACAAAACCCGAGATTGAGAGTAGAAATCATATAACTTAGAAATGGTTTAGTCTATTTCTTATTTTATATAAGAAGAGACTAAGAGGGGGCAGGCTGGGTGGCGCAGTGGATTCAGGCCTGAATTCAGAGGACCTGAGTTCCAAATCTTGCCTCAGACCCTTGACATTTACTAGCTGTGTGACCCTGGGCAAGGTCACTGAAACCCCAATTGCTCACCCCCCCAAAAAAAAGGAGGAGGAGGGGAGGGGAAGAAGGGGAGGAGGGACTTAGAGAAGGGAAAGTATGTGTACAAAGTCCTCTCACTACTTAGTGGGAGAACCAGGGCTAGAACTCAAGTCTCCTTATTCCCATTGCAGAGTTTGCCTCAACTCTGAAAGGCAACATTAAGCGGAACAAAAATGTCTTAGTGGCAAGGAGCTTATTTGGGGGACCCTCCCTTTGTGTTCTGCTCTCCTTTACCAGTATATCTTTCCTCTGGCTTCTGCTGTAAACTCTTCTGTTGAGTGAGAAATATTCATTGGCTGCTAAGTCTTATGCTTTCCAGTGAGGGATTTGTAATGGGGGTTGGAACCTCCTGACACTCAGGGCTCCATGAGGTTAATCCAGCCATGGACCAGAGGTGGCAGAAATGCCTCCTCACCTTCTTCAGAGAAGTCCTGCTAGGTCCAATCCCCGTCTCTCTGGCCCTTTCAGACATACACTACATGGACTCTCAGAGTTGGAAGGGACCTCAGAGGTTATCTAGTTCAAATGGTACTTGAACACAAGTCTTTTTGTACTAAGCCACAATGCTTATTTGCTTTACAATGATAACTTACCCACTTGAATCTCTGGCATCGTCGAGTACTATATTGGAGTCAGGAGACCTAGGTTGAAATCCTATCCTACTCACTTTGTCATCTTGGCTGAGTTATTTCCTTTGTCTGGGCCTCAGTAGGCTCCTCTGTACAATGAGGGGGATTGGAGTTAGATGACCCCCTAAAGCCTCTTCTCTTACAGACTTGTGCTTCTTTCTACCTCCTTACAGTGTTCTCATTCTTTCTTCCCTCTCCTTCCCACTGTCCCACCCTCCCTTGCACATGTGGCAGTGGCTTGCATGATGCTCCACGCGTCTCCCTGAACCTGGAATGTAAGTACCATATTCATGCTGTTCTCCGGAAGTGTCTTAAATGTCCCGGGTGTCTTTTGCACACACCTCAGATATTATATACTGTTTTGCTTGACAACTTGAAGCCCAAGTCCTGGTGCTGCCTGCCATGTATCTGTCCTCGTCTCTGCATGGAGCCACTTAGACTGGTTGAGGAGATGCTCTGGGGAGTAGTGGGGGAAATCACACTGTGTACTTACTCTTCCCCTCCCTCTTAGACTTGTGTGTAGGTGAAATCGGGTTAGTGATTATCAGAGGTAACCTTGGAAGGAAGAAGGCACAAAAAAAGGGATGTAAGAAGGAGAGATTGTCCCACCATTTTACTCCTTTGAATTAGTCTGGAATTCATTAGCTTCACTCATGTGGCTGCCTCCTCTCCATCCCACTGAACCCCACCCCACCAGGTTCTCTCTGATTCAGTGCTGTCAGCTGCCTGGTTCCTGGTTCCTGGTTCCTATAGCAATGTGGAGTAGTGGGAGTGAAGTACTGTTATCACTGTAAATATAGAGATGACTCTGGGGAGAGCAGAACACAATTTTGTTCAGAGGCAAAGGCAAAATTGTCTTTTTGAATCAACGTCAGAGCTCTACTTGTGCTCACTGGTCTTCTAATAAAAGCAGGTTCAGAAACATGAGTTGGTGTCATTTATCGAAAAACCCACAGATAACCAGAAAAGCTCCCCAGTCTGTTTCAGGCATCCTTGAAGTTTCCCTTTCAGAGACACGCTGGGGCTCATGATACATTTTTACCTAAGAAGGTGGATCATTTTTTCAGCTTATTAAATAATAGCTAAAGAATCATTTCTTTTTTTTTTTAAGTGAGGCAATTGGGGTTAAGTGACTTGCCCAGGGTCACCAGCTAGTAAGTGTTAAGTGTCTGAGGCTGGATTTGAACTCAGGTACTCCTGATTCCAGGGCCAGTGCTCTTTCCACTGCGCCACCTAGCTGCCCCTAAGAATCATTTCTAATTCTGATAGCTTAAACAGTCCTTAATGCCTTACTCAAAGGCATTTTGCCCTTATCCTGAAACCTAATTTTGTACATCAAATCTTATGTTAAACGCAACAAGGAGATTTGCTTTTTTAAAGCAGTCTTAGGGGTCAATCCTTTTGTAAGGTGGGTCATTTTTGTTATGTGGATGGTCAAGTCACTTAATTTCTCTGGGCTTCAATTATCCTTCTGTAAAATGAAGGAGTTGACCAGATGATCTCCAAGGTTCTTTGAGTTCTAAGGACCTTTGTCACTCTGATCTTAAATAAATTAAGAGAAGATTTTATTTGTTTAGATTGGGGGATTCATGTACTTTTCGCATTCTGTCACAATATCAATAATCATAACAACAACACAGCACCATGAAGCTTATCGAAATCATAGGTATTTATTGAATGCCTACTGCATACAGCACTGTGCATATATAATTACACTGTGGGTCTCCGTGGCTTAATGAGATTAGCTCATTGGTCTTTCAACATCGCTTTGAGATAGGGGATTTTAGGATTTTGAACTGGAAGGGATTTTGGAGATTCATTTTATTTATGAGAAAACTAAAGCCAAGAGGAGTATGACTTTTCTTTTTTTTTTAATTAATAAAGTGTTTTTTCCGTTACATATAAAGATAGTTGTCAACTTTTGTTTATACAAGCTTTCCAATTTCAGATTTTTCTCCTCGCCTCATCCCCGCCCTCCCTCCTCCCCTAGACAGCAGGTATCTGATATATGTTATATATATATATATAACATTATTCTATTTCTGCATTAGTCATGTTATAAGAGAAAAAATCAGAGCATTGATGAAAAACCTCAAAATAGAAAAAAACAACACACCAAAAAACAAAAGAAATAGTATGGTTCATTCAGCATCTAGAGTATGACTTTCTAACAAAGTAAGTAGCAGAGTTTGGGATTTAAACTCATCTCCTTGACTTTGAATCCAATGCTCTTTACCAGTGTACCACAAAATTCTCTCATTCTGTAAATGAGGAAATGGGATCAAGATCAAGTGAGTTAGGGGGCAGCTAGGTGGTGCAGTGGATAGAGCACTGGCCCTGGAGTCAGGAGTACCTGAGTTCAAATCCGGCCTCAGACACTTAACACTTACTAGCTGTGTGACCCTGGCAAGTCACTTAACCCAATTGCCTCACTAAAAAAAAAAAAAAGATCAAGTGAGTTAATTCCCTGAGTAGTGGTTAGATCTTGGGAGTAGAACTCAAGTCTTCCTGCGTTGGGGCCCAGGGATCCTTTTGAGGAGGATGGGAAATAAAATCGAAGAGATAAGATATTTTCAGCTAATGGAGGGCAGGGCTTAGACCAGGTAGGTAATTCTAGTGTTTATGGATGGTGATTTTGAATTTTTGTTGTTTCACTGTGGAATTTTGGCAAGGGGACCAACTCATTGAGGTTAAAGGGATTAGACTGTTGTTTGGGACTTTATTATGTGTAAAAGACTCCTCTAAGGGGAGAAAATGGAATTGAAATGACTGTGCTAGGCACCCTGGGCTTGGCAGACCCTTTCATACCTCATTGAGGATGAGTAACATTGTCATTTCAGCATTGGGGTTACTCTGATTGACTTAGGGCCATTGTGGATTAGAGGCCTCCTTTATTGTGTTAGGCCTATGAAAGGAAGCACACAGAACTATATGTTCTGTATAGAGTTGAATGGTCTGTTGGGAACACCCAGGAACTGTTTAGAACAGGTTAGAGACTTGAGTAGACTTTGGTCCCTTTGGATAGAGGAGTGGTGGTGAAGCCTTGGCACTGGAACAGCCTTCCAGGGACCACATACGCTGCCCATCCTGGGCCTGGAGAAAGCAGTCATGGAGAGTCAACATCAGTGCCTTTTCTTCTTGAAGCTGCATCTTGAGTATGAGTTATGGTGGATTCATTTTAGTTCTTGGGCCCTTGAGTTCCTGGACCAACTATGGAGAAGCAGTGGTGTGAGTACTAAGCCTGAGAGATGACAGCTGTAGAGAGGAGAACCACATCACTGAGTGGTGAGAGATCCTGAAGCTCAACCTTTTGGAGAAGCGTCAGGTATTCTGGGCTGAGGACTGAGCACTGAGTACGTGAGGCTAGAACTGGAGGGTCAGTAAGGTACTGATGCACAATGAGGAAGGACAAAACCTTGAATTTGCCCTTTGCTACTACTGTGAGTTAGTTTGGGTGGTGTAGGTCAGTTGAAGAGAGGGTTGCCTGGTAAACAATGCTAAATTCATTTTTCTACCATAAGGAATTTAAACCCTTAGGGTAATACTTTAAGACTGAGCATGGGGGCAGCTCGGTGGTGCAGTGGATAAAGCACTGGCCCTGGATTCAGAGTACCTGAGTTCAAATCCAGCCTCAGACACTTGACACTTACTAGCTGTGTGACCCTGGGCAAGTCACTTAACCCCCATAGCCCTGCAAAAACAAAAACAAAGACTGGAGGCTTACCTAGGTTCTGGAAGTGAAGGTAGAACTTATGGAATATTTAGGATGGGCTTATGTGTCCCTTGTGTTTTCTGCATTTTTTCTGAGGGGTGAGAATAAAATTGTTTTGTATCTAGTAGTGTGAGCTTTGGTGCTTGTGGCATACCTGGGGACTTTTTACTCACATTGTGGAGACCTAGACAAAACTTTTATTCTGAGGTTCCCAGGGAAAAATCAGGAAGGGGGCACAGTTGATTCAGAAGGATAAGATTTGGGACACAGGCCCCTAAGATGAACTAGTCTTTATAAACTCAGAGCATAGGATTCTGGACCACAGCTTCCATTGCTTTCACTGGAAAGACAGATTGGAAGCAGAAGAACATGGAAATAAGAGGACCAATCATAGCACTAATCTAGGCATTAATGAGGACCTAGACTAGGCTGATGACCATAGAAAGAGAGAAGAATGGGGAGCTAGGTGGGTACAGTGCATAAAGCATCAGCTCTGGATTTAGGAGTTCAAATTTGGCCTCAGACACTTGACACTTACTAGCTGTGTGGCCCTTGAGCAAGTCACCTTAACCTTTACTGCCTGCAAAAAGAGAGAGAGAGAGAGAGAGAGAGAGAGAGAGAGAGAGAGAGAGAGAGAGAGAGAGAGAGAGAGAGAGAGAGAGAGAAGGAGAAGGAGAGAGACAAATGCAAGTGTCATTTAATGAGAAAAAACACAGGACTTGGTGACAGAATGTATATAGAAAATAAAGAAGGAAGAACCCGAGGTAGCAACAGTATTTCTAGTAACATCCCCTGGAAGAAGTTTATCCTTGGCAGAAGTGAGATGATTAGGTATAGGAGAAAATTTAGGGCGGAGAGATGATGAATAACTCATTCTTGGAACTCCTGCCCTGGGACCCAACCATCTTGATTGGTGACTGAATGAGTACAAAGTAGCACAGGTAGTTCCCTGTGTCTAGCTGGTCCCAAAATTCAGGCCGTGCTTCATCTTGACATCCCATCTTGCCTCCCCCTGCTGTTTTACAAGTAAGCTGCATCCTTCTCAACTTTCCTCAATGAATCTGGGCACAGAATCAAATAAATTGCTTCTGGAAAGAGGATGTCATTTGACTATACTATGGATCAGCTTTACCCTTTCCTGTACTTTTCTAGACCAATAATTCCCTCCCGGCAACCAAGTCCCCTTCTTGTTGTTGTTTTCCCCATTAGAAGGCAGACTTCTTAGAGGCAAGGTTTGTCATTTTTAAATTTTATTTTTGGCCCTAACATAGTGCAAGGCACCTAATAAATGCCATTCGTTCATTTTCATTTATTTCTTTGTTTGTGGGGCAGTGAAGGTGAAGGTTTAAGTGACTTGCCCAAGGTCACACAGCTAGTGTCAAGTGTCTGAGGTCGGATTTGAACTCAGGTCTTCCTGAATCCAGGGCTGGTGCCACCTAGTCTGCCCCACCACCTAGGGTGCATCCACAACTTCTCTTACTCAGGGTATGTTGATTAAGGCCTGCTTAAAGACAGGTAGAAAGGTGGATTTCTCCAAGTATTTTGTAAATACTGCACCTTTGTGCCTTCCCAAGTTGTTGTTATTCTCAGCTGCAAGCTACAGGCTAAGACTGTAATCATAAAGAAATAATTAAAAAAAACCAAAACCCAAGACTAACAGACTTTGTCCCAACTTCCAAGCCTGTCCTGGTTTGTTTCCAGAATCAGCTGTTCTAATGGGCAAAGTTGAGCCTTTCCAACTAATGGAGGTAGCATTAATCTGCAAAATCAATTCTTCTAAATCAATTCAAGAACACTAGAAGTGTCAGTGGGACCTTGATAGATGCACTACTAGCGTCTCCCGAATGTGATGGAGATGAGATTGTTCGTAATTAGGCGAAAGCAGCAACAGTCAAGTATTGTTTCAGCAGCTAATTAAGGTTCCCCAGACAGGACACAGACAGCTTGCATACCATTATATCATCTGCCCAAACACCTTGATGATATTTTAGAAGAGCTGGCCATGGGGAGAACACATTTAAATCATCTCATTAGAGGCGGGCACCCAGGTGGTTATTATTGTTCCCAGCTTGGATGAATTAATTTTCAGTTTGTTCTGTTCGTTTTCACCTGTCTTTTGGCCACAGTTGAGTAAGGGAGGCAAATGGAGTATAGTTTCTTTGGACAGATGGTGGCAATGTCTTTAATTCCTTTTTGTTGGGGAGGGGGGAAGGGACTTGAGGGTGGGTTGCCATAATTATCCTCAGTCTACAGCAATGGTGTTTCTAGGTTGAAGGAGGCTTTTTTTTTTTTCTTTTAAGTATAGCCAAGATGAGAGATGAGCATGGAACCCCTAACTCTTCAGGCTCTCTCTTCCTGGGTTGGGACTAGCTTAGAATTTTTAGAACCCTTCAGAGGTACACTCAAATACCGCCTTCTGCAGGAGGCTTTCCCCACCCAACAGCCCTGCCTCCCAGTGCTAATGTCCCCTCCCCTTACTTTGCATTTACTGTATTTTTATCTGCTTTTCCCTCTGTGAGCTCCATAGTAAGTGCCTTTTCAGTTATTCCCAACACTTTGTGACCCCATTTGGGGTTTTTCTGGGCAAAGATATTGGAGTAGTTTACCATTTTCTTTTCCAGCTCATTTTACAGTTGAAGAGCTGAGGCAAACAGGGTTAAGTGACTTGCCCAGGGTCACACAGCTAGTAAGTGTTAAGTGTCCGAGGCCAGATTTGAGCTCAGGTCCTCCTGACTCCAGGGCCGGTGCTCTATCCACTGAGTCACCTAGCTACCCCTGTGCTAAGTACTTTCATAAAAATATGAAAGAGAAAGACCTTGCCCTCAAGGAGCTTACAATCTATTAGGGGGAGGAAAAAACACAAAAGGATGCAGAAAATAGGGGAGGCAGGGTAAGGAAGATGCTCAGCATGGAAGATATCCAAAGGAGTGCAGCCAGCTGGGAAATGAAGAGATAGCTGACTTGGATGACCTTCTGAAGTGGAAGTTTGGGCAGGATCTCTCCATTGCACCCTCTATTCAGAGGGGAGCAGAGGGGAAAGATGAGGCGTGAGTACCAGAACTAAAGGAATCTGCTGACGATGAGTTTCCTGACGACATGATGGTCACCCTTACCTATTTGCAGGGTGTGAGGAAGAACCTGAGTTGTTTTAAGGAGCATCTTTTTTTTTAAACTATCACTATTTGGTACCTATTTTAAATGACCATTTATGGTCTGTGATTCCTCTTTTGATAACTATTTGTATATAACTATGTGTTATAGAATAGTTCTTGGTATCAGTATTATATCAATTTCCCACATTTCTTGGATATCAGATTTTTGTTGGTGAAATTTGATGGGAATATTTTTTCTCTATTCTTTCTCTTCTATTTTTACTTATTTTTTTATGAAAAATATTTTTAGTTTTATAATAAAATTGAATCATAATAATGGTTGCTTCTGATAACTGTATCAATTTTTAAATTAATATATCATGTCTACCAGTTTGTCTTTGAAATTACCTCTAATAGTTCTTTTTTCCTGTTGAATTTTTGAACTCCTGGCTAGGACACACTAAAGATATTTAGCTTTAGTTTGAAGCATTCAATTTTCCTTTAAAATTTAGGGGTTTTCTCCCTATTGGGATCTCTGATTTCATTCTTCATTTTTTCCTTCAATTCTTTTAGTAGGCCATTTAGATATTCTCTTCTGTGGTTCTAGTTATATTTATGGCAGAATTCTTTTCTTTTGGTGTTTCATCTTGTGATTCTCTTATCCCCACAGCAATTTATCATTGTAATTTTTCCTCAGTCCTTCTACCTTTCCTGTGGTTTAGCTGTTGCTATGTCCTTTTTTGTTTTTTTGTTCTGTTTTTTTTGTTTTCAGTTTTGGTTTTGCCCCCATTTTTAGAGGTATTGTGGTGTTATAGTGGCTAGATTGTAGGACTTGAAGACTGAGGTTTGAATTCTGCCTCAGACAGTTACTAGCTGTGTGATCTTGGGCAACTCAGAAAACCAGTTGCCTAATCTGTAAATTGGGGACAATAATGGCATCTATCTCTTTAGTGGACTAAGTCCACTAAGGTAGTCGGTAGAAATTGTACAGAGGCAGATTGCTCACTGCTATAATGACCCACCCTTGTTCATGTTCAACTCCAGGCTGAACTTGATGGTTCCTGAGGTGCCTTCTAAATCTGAGATCCTGTGGTTGTGGTCAGGGAAGGCATCTTAAAGGATCTAGTTTAAAGGATTCATATGGGGAGTTGGAGACATAAGGTTAGAGATGGAGATTTTAGAATTATTCCTGCCCCGCCCCCCCCCCAGGTGATTACAAAATTCGCCTGTCATCCATATGTGGGAGGGGAAAATCGGAAAGAATGACAGTGCTTTTGCAGCAGATTCTCCCAAGCACAGTTCAGCTTGGTGGAAATCCTGATCTCTGGCCAAACTATATGGGGACATAGATAGGGTCTGTATTACAGATTGGTATGTTGTTTAACCTTTAACCACAAATTGTTCATTGGTCCAGGTTTTTCAATCTCATCAGCTACAAATTCCCCAAAGTTGGGGTAAAAACAGTTCCTTTCTTCACTCTTCCCTCCTTCCCCTAAACATAATCACAACATTTCAGAGTCTGTGATGAAGGTGCTTAGGGTCCAAGCACTTACATTTGATGGCAAAGTACCTATAGTCTCACAACCTCCATCTTTCCTGGGGAGTAGAGTGCAAGTCAGGACTCCATTTGAAAACTTACCCCACCTCCCTAGTCTTAGTTGTTAGCTTACCTCAGGCATATTGAATACTTCATCTTTGTAACTAGATTGTGTCATTAATAAGGTAAGGAAGGACAGGGAATGGAGCATTAGGACTCCTGGGGCCATTTTGCTCTGGAGATAATTTCTAGCAGTGTCAGTAGAACCTGAGTTACAATCTGCTTTCCTTTGGGGAAAGAAAACACTACCACCCTATTACCTTTGGGAAAGGACTCTCTAAACTAATGGCCTTCCTGACATTTGTATGAGGACTTGCTACCACTTTGTTTCAGTTCCCCCCCCATCCCCCTTCCCCCTTTTCCACTCTTCTCTTCCCCTGTTCCAGAGCTAAAGAGGCCTAAAACACCTCAGGGCAGCTCACCCGTATCTCCAGCCATCTACCATATCCATTTAGAGAAAGAATCATGTTCATTTTAATGTCCCAAAGGATGTGAGTGAGTTTGCATGAGAGAAGTTATATAAACAGCACAGTTTGGAGACTCAGGAGCACTTTAAGCCAGGAGCCATTGAGTTCATTTGGTTAGCCCAGGATTTATTAAGCACCTGGAGAGTGCTGTCTTAGTGGTTATGGGGTATATAAAGAGAGATGGATATAAGACAGAGTGTCTGCCTTTTTTTCCACTGTGTTCAAATAAGACATGTATAAAAGTGAATGAAAAATAAGGCAGTATATTAATGATACATTGTCATTCTTCAGTCGTTTTTCACTAGCATCCAACTCTTCATGACTCCATTTGGTTTTTTGTTTGTTTGTTTTGTGGGGCAATGAGGGTTAAGTGCCTTGCCCAGGGTCACACAGCTAGTAAGTGTCAAGTGTCTGAGGCCAGATTTGAACTCAGGTCCTCCTGAATCCAGTGCTGGTGCTTTAGCCACTGCGCCACCTAGCTGCCTCCTGGTTTGTTTTTTGTGGGGTTTGTTTGTGGCAAAGATAATGGAGTGATTTGCCATTTCCTTCTCTAGCTTTTTATACATGAAGAACTAAGGTCAAGAGGGCTTAAAGTGACTTACCCAGGGACACATAGCTAGCGTCTGAGGCCAGATTTGATCTCAGGAAGATGCATCTTCCTTATTCCAGGCCCAATGCTCTATCCACTTGCAACATATAGCTGCCCCATAATATGGATAGAGAATACCCTAGGAGCTCAGAGGAGGGTGGGATGGCATAGGTGGTCAGGAGAAGTTTCACAGAGAAGATGGGATTTGAAGATGGGGCAAAATTTGGATAAATGGTTAAGAGGAAGGAGGCATTTTAAGTATTAAAAGGAAGATGTGAAGTGGATAAAGCACCGGCCTTGGATTTGGGAGGACCTAAGTTCAAATCCAGCCCCAGATACTTGACACTTACTAGCTGTGTGACCCTGGGCAAGTCACTTAACCCTCATTGCCTCACCAAAAAAAAAAAAATGTGAACACAAGGTAACAGATGGGAAAGTGGCAAGGGGGCTAGAGTAGGCAGAAGGTAAGATATTTAGCCGATAGAGTAGATTATGTATGCTGGATGACAGAGAATTTGTATAGGGGAGGAAAGGGTGGTAGGGAAAGAAGGTCAGAAGTACAGGGTAAGGTTAAAATTGACTGCAGTTTCACAGAAGTCAGGAATGACAGAGCTTGAAAGGACATCAGAATCAACCCTCTGCCCAAAGTGTGCATCTCTTCTACAGTATCATGATCTAGTAGGAAGAGCACTGGGATTTGAAGTCAGAGGTCTTGGGTTCAGATCCTTGATCTCCTCCTTATGACCTGTGTGACACTGGACTAGTTATTTAACCTTTCTGGGTCCCAATGTTCTTATTTATAAAATGATAGGGGAAGAAAAAAAAGATAGGGTTGGATTACATGATAAGCTTTAAGTGAATTTAAGTGATCATCTGTTTTCTGATTGAAGAAGGTCCTCAGTATAACCCATTCCATTTTTGAATATCTTTAATTTAGGAGGTTTTGTTTTGAGTGGATAGAATACCAGGTGTGGAGTCAGGAAGAATCATCTTCCTGATTCAAATCTGGCCTCAGACATTTACTAGCTGTGTGACCCTGGGCAAGTCACTGAACCCTGTTGGCTTCAGTTTCCCCATCTGTAAAATGAGTTGGAAAAGTAAATGGCAAACCAAGCCAGCCAGTATCTTTGCCCAGAAAACCCCAGCTGGGGTCATAAAGAGTCAGACTCAACTGCAACAACCAAACTACACTACTCACTATTGTGGTCACTTTCCTCTGGATACTTTTCAGTTTGTTAGTGTCCTTTGTAGAATACAGTTCCCAGAATTGGAGCCAATATTCCATAGGTATGGGCTAAATTGGAAGAGTACAGTGGGGACTATTATCTCCCCTGTCTTTGCATAATACTATTGATGATGCCCAAGATTAGACAATGGGCAGCGAGGTGGCCCAGTGGGTAGAGTACCTGGCCTGGAGTCATGAAGAGTAATCTCCCCAAGTTCACTTCTTAGTTGTGTGACCCTGGGCAAGTCACTTAACCCTGTTTGCCTCAGTCTCCTCATCTGTAAAATGAGCTGGAAAAGGAAATGGCAAACCACTCCAGTATCTCTGCCCAGAAAACCCTGAAACATTGGACATAACTGAAATGACTGAACAACAAAAGATTAGATAGTATTTTGTTTTACTCGTCACATCACACTGAGTTGATTTCTATTGAGCTTACAGTTGAGTAAAAAAGTAGAGTTCTAGGTTTAAAAACTTTTTTAAAAAAAGGAACTGTTTTCTAGTTATCTCTTTTACCCTGTAAAGTCAACTCTTTGAACCATACTACATGACTGTTCTTAGCTTTGATTCTCTCATACAGCGCATTAACTAGCCTTCAAAGTGTTATGTCGTTTACACATTTGATAAGTATGGCATTTATTCCTTCATTCCAGAAACTAACGAAAGTGTTCAATACAGCAGGACCAAGGCTGATGTATTTCAGAGATGTTTATCTCTGAAAAATCTTCAATGTCTGGTTAAAGGGTTTGGATTTATAGCACTCCATGATTTTATTCTGTGGACGCTGGAGCCACTGAAAATTCTTGAGAAGGAAAGTACTTCAATGAAAGTGCTATTTTCACAAAATTTATGTGACATTGATATGTGAGTTCATTGAGACGGGAGAGAGGGAGGCCTGTTAGGAGACTATTGAAATAGCAGAGGCATGAAATTCAGTGATGGCAGTGGAGATGGAAAGGGAAAGGTGAAAGAGGTGGAGATACTTCCTGTCTCCATCTCTATTGCCCAGTGCCAGCAGAAGGTTATTCATGGCAGCTTCTTCTCCCCTGGGGGATGCCTATATGGCTGCCTGGTTCAAATAGTGTACTCTACTAATAAATTCCCTGTTCAGCCAGCAGGCAGAGCTCATGCTTATAACCCTCAATTCCTATGCCCTCCCTTGGACCTCATCCTAATGCTCTATGCTGATATTTTAAAACAAAACCATCAGCATGCTCCCTTTTCCAAGTAAAGTATTAGTATACAAAATAAATCCACAAAAATCTAAAGATTTTTAAAATCACCACAGCAGAATTATTAGGAGCAAACAAAGGAAAGGAAATCCCATTCAAAAGAGCTACAAAATGCATAAAATGTCTGGGAGTCAATCAACCAAAGCACATGCAACACCTGTATAGATACCCCTCCCCCCAATAACAACCAGAACACCCAAAAAACAAACCCTCAAAATGAAGAACAATTTTCAAAAATGGAGGGATATTCAGTATTCCTGGGTGGTCCATGCTAATAAATTAAAATGACAATACTACCAAAATTAATTTATAGATTTATAGATCAGACTATCAAGGTGATACTTCACAAAGCTAGACTAACAAAATTCATTTGGAAGAAAAAATGAGTTAGAATATAAAGGGAAACAATGAAAAATAGGAATATGGGGGCAGCTAGGTGGCGAAGTGGATAAAGCACCAGCCCTGGATTCAGATGGACCTAAGTTCAAATCTGATCTCAGATATTTGACACTTACTAGCTGTGTGACCCTGGGCAAGTCACTTAACCCTCATTGACACCACCCCCCCACCCCCACCTCCGAAAAAAGGAATAAAGGGGCAATAGCAATTCCAGATGTCAAATTATATGATGGCATAATAATCATCAAAACTATTTGACACTGGTTTAAAAAATAGAAAAGTAAAATCGGTGGAACAGTTTGTATAAGGAAGATTCACAAACTATTTAACTTAATAACCCAGATTCAAGTTTAATAAACTTGAAAACATAAATTCCCTATTTGACAAGAATTTCTGGGAAGAGGGGAAAGTAGTTTGGCAGAAGTTCGGTGTAGACCAATATCTTATTCTATATAACACAACAAACTCAAAATGGATATGCGACCTGAAAAAAATTAGGAGAACAGCAGTTCAGGTACATTTCACAGTTTATGACTATGGAATGCATTCTCTACAAAATATAAATAATTTTGGTTATATGAGGTTGAAAAGGTTTTGCACAAAAGCTTTGCACCTTAATTCATCTAGGATAAAAGGAGAGTACCGGCCAAAACAAAACTTTGTAGTAAATGTTTCTAATAAGGATCTGATATACAAAATTTACAGGTAAATAACAAAATATATGAAACCAACAACTATTCTCCCATTGATACCGATATAAACAAGTAGTTGTCAACAAAATTAAAACGCCATGTGAAAGAATGCTTCAAATCACTAATGATAAGAGACGTGCAAATCAAAATAATTCTGAAGTTTTTACCTTGTACCCAAGTTGGCAAAGATGACAAAAGATCAGAATAATTGGTGTTGGAGGATTTGTGGAGAGGCAAGAAAGGACATTAATGTACTGTTGTGAATTGGTACGACCTGTGATGAAATAATGGGATTTAGCAGATACTCAAAGACCCACCTGGAGAGTAATCTATACTGATTGAATCAAGTGAGAGTGATGACTGCTGATTAAGCCTACTTCAAGTTAATTGGATTGTAATCACATCTGGCTCTCCCTTAAGAAGGTATTGTTCTCAGAAGCTAGACTGTGAACTCAACTTGAGAACACATTCAAAACCAATGGATTTGGATGATGCCAACCAATCAGCTTGAAGCAGTGTGTAAGGACCGCCTCTGTTCCAGACCTATAAAAAGCTTCCACAATCAGCTTGCTGGGGAGTTCCTGATTAAAGCAGGCTCATGGAGGAGGACTTCAGGAAGAACCCAACTAGGCTGGAACTCTAGGCTAGATAGACCTTTTCTTAACTTTCTGAACTCCATGTTAATACCTATATGCTTTAATAAATGTTTAATGCCCAAAGACTGGTTCTAAAGCTTCTAATTTAAGGCGACCACAATTTAGATTTTAAACATCACAGACCATAAAAGCAATTTGCAATTTTATGAAGAGAGTGCCTAAAATATCCATACCCTTTGACCCAGAGATTCCATTGTTAGACATATACCTCCAAGGACTTTAAAGTTTGACCTGAAAAGTAAATACTTATTAAATGCCTACTGTGTGCCACTCACTGTACTAAGACCTGGGGATATGAATTAGAAAAAAAGAAACATAGTCCCTAGCCTCAAGGAGCTTACTATCTAATGGGGGGAGACTGTATACAAAAGCAAGCTGGAAAAGACTGGATGATATTGTGGGGTGGAGCAGAGCGGAGACATGGTAGAGAGGATTATTTTCACCAGGGAGTAAGTGGAGCTGTAGATGGAAAATGGAGAGTTACCTGGAAAATTCTGAGCTCTTTATGAAGGAAGACTTCAGGAGGAGTTTACTACTCACCCTCCAATCAAAGGGGAGAGGCAGCTGAGAAAGTATCAAATATCCAAAGTTGAGTCAGTCTGCATGGTGATGAGTTTTTATAGACCCCCAAAGGACATTAAAAACAGTCCGAAAAGATTTACATTTACCAAAATGTTCATCCTAACAAGTATTTTTTTGTAGTAACAGATCTAGAAATAAAGTATATTCCTATCAGTTGGTGAATGGCTAAACAAGTTATGCTACATGAATGTGATAGAGTATTACTCTGCTATAAGAAGCTAGGTGGCTCAGGGGATAGAGCACTAGGTCTGAAGTCAGGAAAACCTTAGTTCAAATCTGCCTCAGACACTTACTAACTGACTGCATGACCCAAGGCAAGTCACTTAGCTTCTCTTTGCCTTAATCCACTGGAGAAGGAAATGGAAAACTACTCCAGTACCTTTGCCAAGAAAACCCCATGGACAGTATGGTCCATGGGATCACAGAGAGATGTGACTGAACAATAACGATAAGAAACAATAAATACAAAGAAGCATGAAAAGACATATGAACTGATGCAAGTGATAGAAGTAAAACCAGGAAAACAATACATTCTGTGACCACAAAATAAATGGAAAACCAATAACAAACCAGTTGAAACTTGATGTGAAATTATAATGATGAAGATTGGCACCAAAGAAGGGAATTGAAAAAACAACCTACATTGGTTCATGTAGATCTTTCCACTCTTCTTTGTATAGATGGCATTTCATGATAATGTATTCGTGAATTCTCATTTATTAGAAAACAGTACAATTGCATCTGCGTACCACAACTTGTTTAGCCAGTTCTTGATCAATGAGCATCTACTTTGTTTCTAATTCTTTGCTATCAAAAGAGTGCTGCTATAAGTTATTTGGTGTTCATAAGGATTTTTCTTCTTGTCAGTGGCCTCCATGGGACATAAACCCTAGTAGTGTAATCTCTTAAGTCAAAGGCTATGGATATTTTAGTCATTTTATTTACATGCTTCTAAATTGTTTTCCAAATGCTTGTACTGTTTAAAATGCTCTACCAACCATGTGCTATTGTATTTATCCTCCCACGATCTCCTCAACATCACTATTCCCATCTTTTGTCATCTTTGCCCAATTTGCAGGATGGAGGTAAAACCCTCAGAGAACCTTTCCTTTCAAAAAGAAAAACAGTTAAGCAAAAATAAACATGAAATAGATGTCATACGACAGCATATACACATCCTGTGCCATCTCTCTACTAAGAGGAACAAAGTGTGTTCATCAGTCCTCTGGAACCAAGATTAGTCACACATTTATTCTGAGTTCTTCTGTCCTTTTTTAATTGAATGTCCTCCCCTCCCCCTCCCTGAGGTGGTAAGCAATCAGATATAGGTTATATATGTGCAGTTTTGTAAAACATTGCCATATTAGCCATTTCAGAACAAGAGAACCTTGAATAAAAGAAAAAAATGAAAGAAAGTGAAAATAGCATACTTCAGTCTACATTTAATCAAAATCATTTCTTTCTTTGGAACTGGGGATTAGTATGTTTCATCAATGGTCCTTTGGGATTGTCTTGGATCATTGTATTACTGAGAATAGATACGTCTTTCACACTTCTTCATCAACAATATTGCTGTCTCTGTGCACAATGTTCTCTTGGTGCTGCTCACATTTCACTATACATCAGTTCATACAAGGTCTTTCCAGGACTTTCTGAAATCATCCTGCTTGTCATTTCTTATAGCACAATATATTCCATCACCATTATGTACGACCAGCTTTTTTTAGCCATTCCTCAATTGATGGGCATTCCTTTGATATCCAATTCTTAGCCACCACAAAAAGAGCTGCTATAAACCATTTCTGTACAAATAGGTCTTTTTCTCTTTTGGGGGGATGTCTTTGGAATAGAAACCTAGCAGTGGTATTGTTGGATCAAAGGGGCATATGCACAGTTCTATAGCCCTCTGGGCATAGTTCCAAATTGCTCTCCAGAATGGTTGAATCTGTTCACAACTCCACCAACAGTTAATTAGGGTCCCAGTTTTTCCACATCCCTTCAACATCCAATATTTTCTTTTTTTTGTTATATTTCCCACTCTCTGAGAGATGTGGGTGATACTTGCAGTCTTCTCTGCTTTTTCAGCAGGTAAAGCACATAGGTCTTTCTGTCGTGTTGCTGCAAGTCTTAATTTTAGTTCCCTCGCATCTGGGTGACTCCTTTTACTTCCCCATTCAATGCAGCTCTGGGAAAGGATACCTGAGGGATCTTGGAACTATGCCCAGAGGGCTATAGAACTGTGCATACCCTTTGATCTAGCAATACACACTGCTAGGTTTCTAGTGGGAGGGTACATAGATGGATTGGAGTTAGAGGCACTCATTCTCAGGGGATCACAACCACTTGTCTACACCACCACATCTGGGACTAGGATGAAGACTTTGGTTTACTCAGAGGGATTCCCAGGAAACTTAAGGGAGCCGTAACAATGACCCTAATTTTAAAGATGAGGAAATGGAGGATCAGAGAATTGAGATGATTTGTCCAATGTTATTTGGCTAGGAAGTAGCAGAGACTAGATCATAACCAACTTTTGGGGTTCTAAATTCATTGCTTTCCCTCATAATGCTGTGACGATTCTACATGATATATTCTCCTTCAGAATTGAACACTCTGGACATGGGAAGAGGTTGGCCTTTGTTTCTAAAAAATCAGGCCCCCATCCCACCCCAAGGAAGGGTTCTGTCATTAAGTCCCTTGCAAGAGAGGGAGTTACCAAGGACTTCCTTGGGTTCTAGGGAGCTTGATCCTAACAGCCCAGAATGGAACTTTACCTTTTCTACCTTTCCTTAGAACCAGAGAATGATTTCACCTTTGTTTCCATTACAAAAGCTTACTCTTGAGGTAAGCTGTTGGCATGACTCTCTAGCTTAAAGCCGCTTTCATATCCCTACCATGATGCTGACAAAGCATGGATTAGTGTGATGTTTCCGTTTTCCTATCTGGTTATCACACATTCTGTAGTACTTTCCTGTGTTATCCTCATCACTTGTATGACTCAAAATCCCTGCTGATACATTTCTTATTCGTTCTTATATGTAACGTAAAATTATACTTGAACACCACCAAGTTAATGAGGTTGTTCTGGTAAGGGTCACATTGACATTTATCTTTTGCTTACATAACAGCTTCCAGATGGGCTCAGCTGCCTCATTGCATATATTTAAGCAATAGAAGCTTAAAATAAATACTTCTGGGGTCTGAGAACTGTCGCCAGCAGAATCCCATGGCGGACACTATTGAAACATTTTCTCTCTTCTCTAGACATAGTTTTTTGATTCATTTATTAAATGCCTTGCAATGCACCATGGCCTACTAATGCCTACTATTCTAGGCAACTGGGGCTATCAAGACAAAAAATGAAATGGTTTCTTCCCCTCACGGAATTTATATCCTACATAGGTAACCAACCCGTAAATAAATGCGAATGAGTATACACAGGATAGGTAGAAAACAAATACAAAGTAATTTGGGGGGCTGAGACATCAGCAACTGGGCTTCAGATAAAGCCTCTTGTAAGGTAGGTAGCCCTTGGGCTGAACTTGAAAGAAAGCAAGGTGTTCTAAGAGGTGGAGTTGAGAAAGAACAATCAGAGTTTAAATGGAGTTAAAGTCCCTGAGGAACTGTTGGTAATGATCATCCTGGCTCCCTGGCCATCCAAGAGTGATAAAATATGAAGTTGCCATGTCTCATTTGGTGGCATTTTTGTTTGCCCACTGCCCTCCTGAGCCCTAAAGTAATCTAGGGTCCTCTCCAATCAAAATAATATTATACCTCACCTCCCTAAGAAAAAATCCCTAGGGCCAGATGGGTTTACAGGTGAATTTTACCAAACATTTAAAGAACAATTAATTCCAATATCATACAAATTATTTGGAAAAATAGGTGAAGGAGTTCTACCAAATTCGTTTTATGACACAAATATGGTGGTGATACCAAAACCAGACAGAGCAAAAACAGAGAAAGAAAATTATAGACCAATTTCCCTAATGAATATTGATGCTAAAATCTTAAATAAGATATTAGCAAGGATATTACAGCAAGTGATCACCAGGATAATACACTATGACCAGGTGGGATTCATACCAGGAATGCAGGGCTGGTTCAACATTAGGACAACTATTAACATAATGAACCACATCAATAAGAAAACTAACCAAAATCATATGATTATCTCAATAGATGCAGAGAAAGCTTTTGACAAAATACAGCACCCATTCCTAATAAAAACCACTAGAGAGCTTAGGAATAGGTGGAACTTTCCTTAAATAATAAGCAGTATCTACCTAAAACCATCAGCAAGCATTATGTGTAATGGAGATTAAGTTAGAGGCCTTCGCAATAAGATCAGGGTGAAACAGGGATGTCCATTACACCTCTATTATTATATATTGTACTAGAAATGTTAGCATTAGCAATCAGAGAAGAAAAAGGAATTAAAGGAATTAGAATAGGCAAGGAGGAAACAAAACTATCACTCTTTGCCGATGATATGATGGTATACTTAGAGAATCCTAGAGAATCAACTCAAAAATTACTTGAAACAATTAACAACTTTAGCAAAGTAGCAGGATATAAAACAAATCCACATAAATCATCAGCATTTCTATACATGACCAACAAAGTCCAGCAGCAAGAGATAGAAAGAGAAATTCCATTTAAAGTAACGGTAGATAATATAAAATACTTGGGAGTCTACTTGCCAAGACAAACCCAGGAACTCTATGAACACAATTACCAAATGCTTTTCACACAAATCAAATCAAATTTTATAGAGCTAGAAAAAATAATAACAAAATTCATCTGGAAAAACAAAAAGTCAAGAATATTGAGGGAAATAATGAAAAAAAATGCACAGGAAGGTGGGTTAGTGGTACCAAATCTGGAGCTTTACTATAAAGTGGCAGTCATCAAAAACTATCTGGTACTAGCTAAGAAATAGAGTGGAGGATCAATGGAATAGGCCTAGGCACAGGAGACACAGTAATAAATGACATTAGTAATGTAGTGTTTGATAAACCTCAAAGACTCCGGCTTCTGGGATAGGAACTCAGTATTTGACAAAAACTGCTGGGAAAACTGGAAGATAGTATGGCAGAAATTAGCATAGACCAACATCTGACACCTTATACTAAAACAAGGTCAAAATGGGTACATGATTAGACATACAGGAGGTGATACCATAGGTAAATTAGGAGAGGAAGGAATAGTCTACCTTTCAGATCTTTGGAAAGGAGAACAGTTTATGACCAAACAAGAGATAGAGAATATTATGAAATGCAAAACGGATGATTTTGATTACATTAAATTAAAAGGTTTGTACAAACAGAAGCAATGCATCCAAAATTAGAAGGGAGGCTAGAAAGCTGGGAAACAATTTTTATGGCCAGTACTTCTGATAAAGGCCTCATTTCTAAAATATATAGGGAACCAAATCAAATTTATAGAATGCCAAGTCATTCCCCAATTGAGAAATGGCCAAAGGATATGAACAGGGCAGTTTTCTGATGAAGAAAATCCAAGCTATCCCCATATGAAAAAATGCTCTAAATCTCTAATGATTAGAGAGATGCAAATTAAAACAACTCTCAGGTACCACCTGACACCTGTCAGATTGGCTAAAATGACAAAAAAAGGAAAATAATAAATGTTGGAGAAGCTGTGGAAAAAATTGGAACCACTAATGCATTGTTGGTGGAGCGGTGAACTGATCCAACCATTCTGGAGAGCAATTTGGAATTATGCCCAAAGGGTGATAAAGCTGTGCATACCCTTTACCCAGCAATACCACTGTTGGGTCTTTTCCCCAAGGAGATCATAGAAAAGGGAAAAGGACCCACATGTTTCAAAATATTTATAAGCTGGCTCTTTTTGTGGTGGCAAGGAATTGGAAATTATGGGATGCCCATCAGTTGGGGAATGGCTGAACATGTTGTGGTATATGAATGTAATGGAATTCTATTGTGCTTCAGAAACAATGAGCAGAAGTTCAGAGAAAACCTGGAAAGACTTGCATGAACTGATGATGAGTGAGATGAGCAGAACCAGAAGAACATTGTACCCAGTATCATCAACATTGTGTGTTGATCAACTGATGGACTGGATTCTTCTCACCATACAATGGTACAAGAGAGTTCCAGGGGACTCATGATGGAAAAGGCTCTCCAAATCCAGAAAAAAAAAAAGAACTATGGAATATGGATGCTGATTGAACCATACTGTTTCTTTTGTTTTTGGTGCTGTTGTTTTTCTATTTTGAGGTTTTTCCTTTTGGCTCTGATTCTTCTCTTATAGCATGACTGATGCAGAAATATGTTTAATGTTGTTATGTATGTGTATGTGTGTGTATATATATATGTATATATATGTGTGTATATATATAAAACCTAAAAAAAAATTATACCTCCTCCAAACCTTACAGTTTTGCTAATCTGATCATTTACTTTGAATCTCTATTCATTCAACAGATATTTATTACATGCTATGTACAATGCAATGTGGTACCATGATGTAAAAGTTGGTAAACTATGAAATATCATTTAACCTAGTGATACATCTATTAGACCTAGACCCCAAAGAAATCAAAGTGAGAAAGGACCCATATCTGCAAAAATTTATAACATTTCCTTTTATACCAGCAGAGTACTGAAACTAAGGGGGAAGGGGTGCCCATCAATCAATTGGGGAATGACTGAACAAATTATGCTATGAATGTTCTTGTGCCACAAGCAATGACAAAAGGGAAGGATTCAGAGAAACTTGAGAAGACTTTTATGAAATGATAGAGTGGAATGAGCAGAACCAAACAATTTATACAATCACAACATTGTGAAGGTGAACAATTTTGAAAGACTTAAAAACTCTGTTTAGTCATGATTCTAGAAGATCCTCGATGAAGCACCACTCCCCGTCAAGAAGAAATAGACTCAAACATTTTTGGACATGGCCAGTGTGGGAATTTGTTTTACTTGACTATGTATATTTAGTGGAAGGATTTTCTTTTTTCTTTCTTTTTTCAGTTGAAGGGGAGTTGGGAGGGAACTAAAATAAATGCTTATTAATTTAAAAAATAAATAAACTCAGACACTCCCTCCCTCCTCTAAAATAAAAACTGTGACACATTCATATGATAGAATATTATTTATGCTATAAGAATTTATTAATATGGAGACTTCAGATAAGTATGCACAAACTTAATATGATGCAAACTGATATAAGCAGGACCAGAAAAATATATACAAGTATCAGAATGTAAATTAATCCATATAAGTAAATAGAAAAAAGGAGAGTGCTGAATTTAAAAAAAAGAAATGTAAGTTGAAAGAAAAAGAACCACAACAAATAAACCTAGTAGGCAAATTTGACTCCAAAGAAGAGATGAGAAAAAATGGACCTTCCTCCTTTTTTTTGAAGAGATGGGGAGCAGTGGCTATGGAACAAGTCATATACTACTGGACCCAGTTTATGTTTTGGTTAGTTTAGCTGAATGGCTTCCCTTACCCGCCCCCCCTTTCATTTTTATTCTTTGTTATTTGGAAATGCAAGAAGAAGAAATACCAGTAGAATATTGTTTAAAAGATGTATACACATCAAGCAGGAAATAAGACAGCATTACATAATGTTATAACAAAGTGTTAAAGTAGACCCTTCCTACCTTTATTTTTTATTATGAACTTAGCAGTTATCAACAAGCACAAACATTTTAATATAGAAAAAAATTTTAAAAACAACAACAAGGATGCTTGGTAGTAACAGAACTGCTCTATTTATGTCCTCTTCTGAATTATTGTTTTCTTCTGTGCATTTAAACAATGTTTTATTGAATGTTTTTGTGTGCCAATTACCATCCACTAATTTACCACTCTGGCTGGAACATTAGAAGTCCTCCCTTGTAACAAATTCATCATGTCTGAGAATGTCTATCACATGCTGTATGTTGAGCTCATTATCTCTTTATCAAGGGGTGAGAGGTATGTTTCATCATCAGTTTTTGAAATCACTATTGTTCACTGCTTTGATCAGTTGTTATTATTGTTATCATGATTACATAATTTTTTTCCTGGTCCTGCTCATTTCATTCTGCATCAGTCTGTACAAGTCTCCCTGTGTTTCCCTGAATCTATTATATTTGCCAGTAATTATAACATAATAACATTCCATTACATACATATACCTCAAAATGTGGTTTCGAAAAGTGATTAGCTAATTGTCTCTGAAAGATATTTGCTATTTGAATCAAAGGCCCAAAAGGAAGGTCCACTTTATATCATGTAAGCATGTTTCCCCACTCAAAAGAAGCAGACTTTGAAGTAACTCAATAAATAGATGGAGGTTTTCCAAAATATGAAGAATCAAAGAAATCTATCAATAACTTATTATAGAACACATCCTGAATCATCTTAGATCTCCCTATCTAGTGTATCCCTAAAAACTTCTCTGGCTCCAAGAAACTGTAGCATGTGCAGTGACCACATGCTGGTAAAACTGTCTCAGCACAGGGGCTGCTAGGTGGCACAGTGGAGAAAGTACTGGCCCTGGATTCAGGAGGACCTGAGTTCAAATCTTGCCTCAGACACTTGACACTTACTAGCTGTGTGACCCTGGGCAAGTCACTTAACCCTCATTGCCCTGCAAAAAAACAAAACCAAAACAAACAAACAAACAAAAAAACTGTCTCAGCAGATGAGTAAATGACAGGCCTCAAACCAGTCAGTGAATTAGGGGGATGCCCACCCCAAGCATGTGAAGACTTCCTCCAGGGCAATGGGCATTTGAGAACAATTTGTTCCACCAGCCATGAAGGTAGCTGAAGCAGGCTCTGTGGAAGACTTAGAGCTTGGTCAGACATCGAGTACATCCCAAGCCATTGCCAGTCGTTTTAACTTTTGCCACCAGACTTGGATGACTGGAATAGAAAATGAGACTGATGGCTTTGTGCAACTCAGCTTCATTTAAATCTAATTCACAAGCAAGTCAAGACATCACCAGTCCACTACCCCAATATAGTTATGCTATTGGTCCTTTTCATAAATGATGAAGAACAACAACATCTCTAAAAACCTACCTGGGCAGGGTCTCTCCCATACTATGTCCCTTATATGAGGCACCATCTGGTCTAGGACCTCTGCTACCTCAGCTTTATCCAGGTAACATTACACTGTCATTATAATGATGGACATCAATGCCATCAGGAAGTGAGGCCTCTTTTAGATTTCTCCACACTTAGTTGTGGCAAAATAAAGAATTTTAAAAGCCTTTCTGAACTATAGTGAAAGTATACAGAACTCCTTCCCAAGTAAAAGCAAATTGCTTTTGACTGGCCTTAGCCACAAGAACGGAAAAGGCCTTGGCCTATACTTCCTGCCCAGGTGCTTGGTTTACCTAGTCTACCATGTAACCAAGTCAGGAATGACCACATCAATAGGTATAATTTTATCAGTCACCATTCATAAAAGGGAGCTTGTATAATGAAGTACACTAGCTTCCTTCATCTCCATTACTAGGGAAGACATTTCTTTCACCCTTTTCCTTCCAGGAGCTGATATTATTATAACTACACAGGATTACCTCACACCTCTCAGAGTGGGAAATATAACAAAAAAAGGAAAATATTGGATGTTGGAAGGGATATGGGAAAGCTGGGACCCTAATCCACTGTTGGTGGAGTTGTGAACAGATTCAACAATTCTGGAGAGCAATTTGGAACTATGCCCAGAGGGCTATAGAACTGTGCATGCCCTTTGATCCAGCAATACCATTGCTAGGTTTCTATCGCAAAGACATCCCCCAAAAGAGAAAAAGACCTATTTGTACAGAAATGTTTATAGCAGCTTTTGTTGTGGGGGCACTAAGAACTGGAAATCAAAGGAATGTCCATTAATTGGGGAATGGCTAAAAAAAAGCTGTGGTACATAATGGTGATGGAATATTATTGTACTCTAAGAAATGACAAGCAGGATGATTTCAGAAAGGCCTGGAAAGACTTGTATGAACTGATGTATAGTGAAATGTGAGCAGCACCAAGAGAACATTGTGCACAGAGACAGCAATATTGTTTGATGAAGAACTATGAAAGACATAACTATTCTCAACAGTACAATGATCCAAGACAATCCCAAAGGACTAATGATGTAGCACACTGTCTACCTCCAAAGAAAGAACTGATATTGTTGGAATACAGACTGAAGCATGCTATTTTTTCACTTTCATTTTTTTCCTTTTATTCAAGTTTTCTTATACAAAATGACTAACATGATAATGTTTTACATAATCATACATGTATAATCTATTTCTGATTGCTTACCACCTTAGGGAGGGGGGATGGAAGGAAGGGAAGGAGGGATAAAAATTGGAACCCAAAATTATAAATTAAAATTTTTAATACTTTAAAAAAAAAGAATTAAGATGGGAAAAGAAGAGCTTCTTGGGAGGAGGAACAAAGGACAGAATAAAGCTTAAATGTCTTCCCCCACCCCCCAAAAATACTAACTACACAGGGAGATTTGTGTAACTTCAAGGGTTTCCATTTATTCCTACCCACAGCCATCACAGAAGCCACCAAAAGTTCCAATCCAGGTACTGACTCCCAAGAACTCATACTATCAATGCCAAAAATATACTTTCCCTGAATAATCACCACAACTAAGGCCCAAACAAGGCATCTTTCACCCACTTTCCTTTGAACAAGGGTACTCCTCTTGTTGGCGTACTTCTATGAAGTTGTTAAGGGACCTGTGGTGTAATAACAACATGGTGGCTAGTTTTTGGTAGTCTCATCCCCTGAAAAAGGGGAGTCCCTTTCAGTCACCAGTTGCCCTGGGGTGCTGCACTTAGAACAGTACTAACCTAGGGGAACTTTGACCCTCAAGCTAGGGGGATTCATTCAGCCATCCCTCAAATATAAATACAAAGACTCCAGTGAGTCTTTTTTTTTAATATTATTTTTTCCAATTGCATGAAAATTTCTAACATTCATTTTTTTTTATAAAATTCTGAGTTCTACATTTTCTCCCTTCCCTTACCCCTCCCTAAGGTGGGAAGCAGTTTAATATAGGTTTATATAAGTGTAATCATGTAAAAAATATTTCCATATTATTCATGTGAAAGAAACAGAACAAAAGGGAAAAAGCCCAGAGAAACATAAAGTGAAAATTGTATGCTTCGATCTGCATTCAGACTCCATCAGTTGTTTTCATTATATAAGAACAAATTATCTCTAAGCTTTTCCAACTATGGAACTCTGTAACCAATAAACACCCATTAGACCACACCCTCAGTAGTTATTGTTTTAAGGATTCTTTGACTTGCTGCTTAAATTTGTTTTACAGTTGCCAATTCCTTAATGTTAAAAACCTGTCCTCTTTCAGACTTCTTACTTGAAGTCAGCCCCCCCCCCCCAAGAATTAATCTGGAGGGTGGGGTAAGTAATAGAGCAAGCCTGGGGCTCTTTTACCATCTGCTCTAATTCCCATTTATGATTACCCCAGCTTTTATTTTCATGTTTTATAATCCTAATTTCTGTAGGGCTCAAGGCATTCTTCAAAGAAACCTCAGGTAGGGAGTATGTTTTCAAACCTGTCACCTATCACACCCTTCTTAAAGGGGCCAGCCTAGTTTGCTGCTGAAGCAACCACCTTGTGTATGAAGTACTAGGAGAAAAGAGAAGCGAAGTAAGGGATCTGATAAAAAGGGGGTGGGGCAGCTAGTTGTCGAAGTGGATAAAGCACTGGCTCTGGATTCAGGAGGACCTGAGTTCAAATCTGACCTTAGACATTTGACACTTACAAGCTGTGTGACCCTGGGCGAGTCACTTAACCCTGATTGCCCCACCAAAACAACAACAACAACAACCAAAACAAAACAAAAAACCCCAACAACAAACAAACAAAGGGAAAAGTGGTATAAGGGGTACTAGTTTCAACCTGATGGCTCCTTTTCAACAGCTCTCTAGCACCCCACTTTGCTGTGCACAGAAAACTAGTACAGCCCCTGTCATAGATACCGTGACGTGCTCTATTAAAATGCACAGCATTTGTGCATTGTGAGGCAGCTAGGTGGCACAGCAGATAGAGCACTGGTCCTGAAGTTGGAAGGACCTGAGTTCAAATCTCACCTCAGATGTGTACTGGCTGTGTGACCTTGGGCAAGTCACTTAACCCCAATTGACTTAAACATCCAGTGCCATCTCCAGTTTTGCCACTGGACCCCCAGATGGCTCTGGGGGAAAGAAAGAGTGAGGCTGATGACCTTGCACCTCACTTAAATCCAATTCAGTGTAAGTAATGATACCCCCGATGTCATGGTCCTTTTTGAGAATGAAGGACAATCATCAACAACAATAGCCCTTTGCATCCAAAGACAACACTATTGACTGTTCCACTGGTTTTCCTTTACTGAAGATAGGCTCTTACTGATATCTAAGTGAGTGCAAACTTGCCTACTATACTATACTTGGCTGAGTCCACACCAGACTATGCTTTTCTGTCTTTCTGTTTGCCTTTCGATCACTTAGGTACTTTCCCCACTGCATACATTTGCTAGGTGACATAGAGCTCTGGGTTCGGAGTCAGGAAGACCTGAGTTCAAATCTAAGCTCAGTTTCCTCAACTGTTAAGTGGAAATAATACCACTTATCTCCCAGGGTTTCTGTAAGATTCACATGAGATAATCAACAATCCATAAATATTTATTAAGCACCTACTATGTGCTATGTACCAGGGATACAAAAAGAGGCAAAAGGCAGTCCTTGCCCCCAATGAACTTGCAGTCTAACAGGAGAGAAAACATACAACAAATATATATGTAAAGCAAGCTATATAATAATTAATAGAGAGGAAGACACCGGAATTGAGGGGTTGGGGAAGGGTTCCTGAAGAAGGTGGGATTTTGGTTGGATTTACAGGAAGCCAAGGAGGTTGGTAGTTGGAGGAGGAGTTATGAGAAGGGAAAGTATTACAGGCTTATGGAACAGCCAGAGAAAACATTTGTAAGGCATGTAGCACAGTTGCCAGGCATATAGTAGGTACTCTGTAAATACCAGCTGCTGTTAATTATTATTATTACCCATTCCCCAGGAGATTGGCAGGATTACCGCGCCTACTAGTAAAATCAGTAGGATGAGGGGCCTCAGGCTACACCTCTCTTTTCTTCCTGTAAGCCAGGGGAGAATCACTTTTTGTGGCGTTCACCGGTTGGTGATGCCTCAACAATGTCTTTTCAATATAATGTTTTTAAATGCATAAAATAAAATGCATAGGATTACAAAAGAAACTAATTATATTGAAATAAAAGTATTAAAATATTAAAACAAATCTGTGATATAGTGATATGTGTACTTATTTCCACTTTTGGATAACTCTAATTGAGAATTTGGCCTTACACTGAGGTTTTGAGGTGGCACATCAGAGTTGTTTAAAGTCGAATCTCTTTGATTTTTTTAGTAAGGTCCAATTTTTTTTTCTACATTAACTGTTGTCTAGTCAATCTTTCTACATTTGTGCAGTTGATTCCTTTGTCACCAAAGTGTTCAAAGAATTTCACCTTGTATCATCCCAAGAGAATGACCTCTGAGGGCCCCAACGAACTCCAGAGAGTGTAATTTTACAGATGAGGAGACTGACGACTCAGAAAGGTGGTCATACAGCCACTTACTTAGTGGTGAATAGGACCCAGCCACAGGTCTCTTGATTTCTTTCCACTCATCTGTTCTTTTCATTATAGCAGTGATTCCCAAACTTTTCTCAGACCTTCCTCATGATAATTGCTATTGAGAAAAACACATGCTTGGGGGGCAGCTAGATGGCGCAGTGGATAGAGTACCCGGCCCTGGAGTCAGGAGGACCTGAGTTCAAATCCGGCCTCAGACACTTAACACTTACTAGCTGTGTGACCCTGAGCAAGTCAACTTAACCCCAATTGGCCTCACCGAAAAAAGAAAAAAAAAGGAAAGAAAGAGAAAACACATGCTGACTAAATGCTCTTAGGGATTCAGCATTTACTTTACAAATTAATTTGTATTTTATTTATCACAGGAGCATCTAGTTACATTTGAAAAAATAGTAATGCAGATCTTGTGAGATGTGTATCCCTATTTAGTCTGTAGAAATATTATTCAAAAATTTAACAAGCATTAAGTATTTACTATGTGGGAAGTAGTATGCTAAGCACTTGGGATATAAAAGCAAAAACAAAACAGCTTCTCCCCTCAAGGAGCTTATATTTCATTGGGAAGGGAAGAGGGAGGAAGCACTTAAAATAGTCTCTACTATGTGCCAAGCAAGCATTGTGCTAAGTGCTTTTTTTTTTTCCTCTTTCGGGGCAATGAGGGTTAAGTAACTTGCCTAGGATCACATAGCTAGTAAGTGTCAAGTGTCTTAAGGCCGTGGTGCTAAGTACTTTACAAATAATCATCTCATTTGATCTTTACAACATCCCTGTGAAGTGGGTACTATTACTATCCCCTTTTTACATTTGAGGAAATGGAGACAGAGGTTAAGTGACCTGCCCAGGGTTATACAACTAATAAAATGAGGCTAAATTTGAACTCAAGTCTTCTGACTCCAAGCCCAGTGCTCTATCCACCACCACCACCAGCTGCATGGGAGAAAAAGGAAGCATCATATGCAAAGTAAGAGATGGAATTGTTCTGTATGGGGAATGTCACATAGTCCCAACCTGGCTAGAGTGGAGATAGATATAGAGTAATGTGCTAATAAGCTTGAAAAGGTTGGCAGCTTTTGAAGGGCTTTAAATGTCCTAGGCAGAGGAGTTCATATTTTATCCTAGCTCTATACAAGAAGCTTTTGAACAACGGGAATGTTCCTATGCTTTAGGAACATCACTTTGGTGCCTGTGTGAAGGATTAAATTTGGGGAGGGAAGAGACTTGACACAGATAAATTAATTAGGGGGCAACTGCAATAATCCATATGAGGGGTCATAGGGACCATAGTGGTGGTCATGTTAGTGGAGAGGAGGGGGTCGGATTGAGAAACCTTGGCAACTGATGAACTCTGGGATCTCAGGGGATCATGAAAGTGAAGAGCTAAAGAGGACTCCAAGTTGCAAACATGGATGACTAGAACGATGGAGGCACCCTCATGAGAGATAGGGAAGGTTAGGAAGATGGGTGAGTTTGAGAGGAAAAATGAATTCAGGTTCAGATTTGTTGAATCCAGAAGTTAATGTAACATGCAGTTCTTCAGAGCATCCATAAGACTTTGGTACTATAAGTGTTTTTAACAAATGAGACAAAGGTGAGTTCAATGATGTATGGAAAACACTTGATCACTAGAGATGTATGACAGATGCTTCTCGTGAGATACTAGGCTATCCCTTTCTGGAGGTCTTTGGTAAAGGCTGTATTGTTTGGAGACTTTAACAAAAGGATTCTTGATCAGATTTGGAGTTGGACTGGCTGGCTTCTGAGGTGCCTTCCAGCCCTTTGATCCTTTTGGTGACTGGCTCAATATCTTGTGGCTAGTAAAACATGAAGCAAGAAGTGGAATCTAGTCTGTCCAAAGCTCTTTCCATGATACCAGACTGAATATAATATGAAGTCTAAATTATGAAATATGGCATTTTAAGTAATTTTTTTTGTTTTAAGTAACATTGCATCATTTAATGAAGGTCCTTAGTCTGTTCTAATAGATAAACATGATTTGTAATTAGCATATCCCATTTCTGTATAGTAAATGGTGATTCTTTTTTTTTAATTAAAGTGAGGCAATTGGGGTTAAGTGACTTGCCCAGGGTCACACAGCTAGTAAGTGTCAAGTGTCTGAAGCTGGATCTGAACATCAGGTACTCCTGATCCAGGACCGGTGCTTTATACACCTGCACCACCTAGCCAGCCCCATAAATGGTGAATTCTAAGTACTTGGAAATAATCAGTATTCCTAAATAGTTTAATATACTGCTACTCCCATACAACTTACTTAAGCTGTTCATTTATTTCACAGATAGAGTGAAGACAACCCAACTCTTGTCCAAAGGACTATGCTTTTTTGCTTCCTTTAACTGCAGTATGTAACAGTACTATTTATTGTAGGCAACTGATCTCCCCCTTTCTAATTTGCTCTGCTCTGTGAAAACAGATAACTAGAGTTTTTAATGTTGTCTATACCTAAGAGCCAGTTGACTAAAGAAAGACCTCTGAATGAAAGGCATGAACTTTAGCTCTGCTTGGCTGCTTCAAGGACTTGTTTTGTTTTCCTTTCTAGTCTTTGGCTATGTCCTAGATAGTCCAGTTCCTCTTAGAGAAGTATCCCCAGCCATACATCGTGTTACCATAATAGAAATCATTATGTCACCTGTTTTCCATGAATAAACATGCCTGATGATGAGCCTATCACTTTATGTAGAATATATTTATTCATTTAATAATATTTATTTATAGGTTTTGAGTCCAAATTTTATTTCTCCTTCCTTCCCTCCCCTCCCCACTCCCTGAGGCTACTGGTAAGCAATCAGATGTGGGCTATACACATGCAATTGTGTAAAGCATTACCCATATTATAGTCATTTTGTATAAGAAAACTTGAATAAAAGAAAAAAACTGAAAAATTAGCATGCTTCAGTTTGTAATCATCAATATATCAGTTCTTCTTTGGTGGCGGATAGGATGCTTCATCTCAGTCCTTTGGATTGTCATGGATCAGTGTTTTGCTGAGAATAGTTTAGTCATTCACTGTTCTTAATCAAACAATATTGCTGTCTCTGTGCACGACATTCTCTTGATTCTGCTTTACTATCCATCAGTTCATACAAGTCTTTCCATGCCTTTCTGAATATGTAATATATTTTATTAAAGTCACTGAATGTTTCAGATAAAGTGGAGTAGCAGGATTTCCTGAAATGTTTCTCCTTTTTCTTTCTTTTCTTCTTTTACATGTGTAGGTTGCAGATGGGAACACAAAACACGAAAGCTGAGCAGGCCTTTGGATCCCCTATGTGGCATGTTACTGTCTGGGTACAATCGTCCTGCTGCTGAACTTCCTCAGGTCTCACTGGTAAGCCATTGACTTCTTCTTGAGTGGTCTTCTTTTCTAGATCTCCCAGCATAGAACTTACCGACCTGGTTGGTAATCTCTTCTCCTGCCTATCTGGTGTGCTTCAGCTTTTCCTCAAAGGTGAAATTATTCCCAATTGCCCCCTGGTTGTTACTATCTCTTCTCCCATAAAAACAAACAAGCCTGGCTTTAATTTAAATAGCAAAAAAGACTTTTTTTTTAATGGCACAGTACCGAAACAAATATAGGGTATATATATAAATAATAACTCACATTTATGTAGTGCTTTAAGGTTTACAAAAAAAGCACTCTTAAAAAAAAAAGCAGGGGGCAGCTAGGTGGTGCAGTGGATAGAGCACTGGCCCTGGAGTCAGGAGGACCTGAGTTCAAATCTGGCCTCAGACACTTAACACTTACCCAGCTGTTGTGACTTGGGCAAGTCACTTAACCCCAATTGCCTCACTTGGAAAATAAATAAATAAATAAATAAAAATTTAAAAAAGCACTCCTCAGAGTGAAGTCTGTATGGTAGATAGAGCATAGTTGTTCTGGAGGATGGAGAATTTCATCACTCCATTTTACAGATGAGATAACTGAAGCTCAGAAACTTAAACTACACTTTCCTGATTACATAGCCAGTAAATGTTCATGGCAAGATTTAAATCTAGGTATCCTAGACTCAAATCTAATTATTTTTCCCTTCTTCAGTGCTGCCTTTATAAAATAAAATAGTTAGCAATAGAAAGATGTGACAAACACAAGGGTTGGCCATCGATAATGTAAAAAGCATTGCTGTCATCTCACATTTGAAAGCGGAGCACTCAGGAGGCTCAAAATGTAGAAACATCCAAATCTTAGCTTCTCCACTCATACTGGGCCTTCCCTTTTATCTCTCTGTCAAATGGCTATAGCTGTTCTGATCTCCATTGCCAGACTGTGAAGATAAGCAGCATGACAGTGCTCTTTGGGAATGAAGGTGCTTCAGGGCTGATGTTGAGTTAGAAGATGAGAGCCGAAAGACCTTGGGACCACCGAATGCTGCTCTCTTCTTCTATGAGGAAGAAGCCAAGATCCAGGGAGAAATTCTCTTCTCCAAGGTCACCCACTAGTTAGTAGCAGAATACTTGGTCTCTTTCATTCACAGTAGGATTTCTTTGTATCCCTATATTTATATTCCTAATTATGGTCTTGCTAATAGGGCCAGAGATAGATAACGTGAATAAACAAAATCCAGATAAAATTAAAAACAAAACAAAATAAAACAAAAAATTCAATTCCATCCCTCTGGCAATCTCCTAGGAGGTACACGCATAAATCAAAGGAAAAAACAAATAATCTACCCATTGAATAAATCTTTCCTTTTGTATCTGAACATCACAACTTCTTACTGAATATTGGGGCTTTTGAAATCATTCCATTCTTCTGCTTCTAGAAACCTCTGGCCCTCCAATCACCTCAGAAAGATGAGCCAAAATAGTACCCCTCTGGCAATAGAAGGTAACCTGAACTTAGCCCTTCCAGGTGTATTGTTTTGGGTTTTCTGTGTTACCTGGAGTGAATCTGTCCTTGCAGTCTCTCCAACTACTTCTTTGGTCACAATCAGTTCTTGTCCTGTTTTTGTTCCCCCTCTACTCCCACCCCAGG
The DNA here is from genome assembly GCF_019393635.1 of Dromiciops gliroides. Lineage (NCBI taxonomy): Eukaryota > Metazoa > Chordata > Mammalia > Microbiotheria > Microbiotheriidae > Dromiciops > Dromiciops gliroides. The sequence goes on along the minus strand of NC_057861.1, from coordinate 503,391,971 downwards.
TACTCAGGGGCTCTTATTCTGCATACCCAACACTGTACTTCTTCCATTCCTCAAGCCACATGAGATAGACAGCTGTGTAATTTGGTAACTGAATTCAAGACTAATCTACTCTTGAGGCCAGTGGTTTAATGTGTAACAAGCCAATTTTAAAAGGGAGGGCATAGTATCTTAACCCAAAGTAGAGGTAGTAGAATATTCAGGCCTGCTGGAGATTTTCAGATATGTGCCTCCAATGTAGATAAGCCTCTCCAATGTAGGTGACCATATATTCTGCTTATGTGTAGGGCTAGTTCTACCTATTTGGGAGTTAGAGGTAGAGGCAGGACCTTGGGTGGAAAGAATTTAATTGTTCATAAATGTATATTTCTTCTATACTACTCAGGTTAGCCCAGAGCAGGTTCAGTGTGACTGAAAAATCTCAAGATGTCATTCCCATTATCGCCCATACAGAATGTCACCTGTCCCAGAGCTGTAGGTTTCTTTTTTTTCGTTTGCAGTTTATTATGATAATAAAATATAAACATGCATGAGCAGGAAGAACAAAGTGTACATCTGTAGTTTCAGGTACCCTCGAAAATGGAATCTCAGGTCCTTTGAAGTTGCCTAAGGATGCATGGGATAGTGCGGTACTGGACAGTAGCATCAGGACCCCTTTGTTAAAGCTAAGAATTCCACCACTGATGATCCTTTCCTTTGAGTAAAGCATCGCCCTCTCTCTGCTTTCTATTTTAAAAATGTAAATATTACTAGGAGGGTGTAACTTAAGGACACTAACACACATTTTTCTGAATGAGGATATCAGAGCTCTTTGTCTTTGAGGAAGACTTAGTCCTCTTATGTTCAGAACCTTTGCGTGACCTTAGGCAGCTGATTTCCCCTCTCTGGGTCTCTGTATCCTCCTCAATAAAATGAGAGGTCTGAATTAGATAATCTAAAAGGGTCTCTTGCAGCTTACCATACATTTTCACTTCACTGTTTTCCTGGGCTCACTTCTCTCTCATTACTCCCCTGGACTACTAAGATTTCCTGTTTCTTTCTCTTCATTCCTACCTTCGGCCCAGTTTCTGACATTTGAGGGTTGTGCTGTGCCCAAAAGGTACAGAGTGTTTCAGAAACTTGTTGCTTTTTAACTTCAGAAGATAGCATTAAGCCAGTCCTGATTTCAATTACATGTTCTTCTATTTCAATCTCCCCGGAATGAAGGGAGGGAAAGAATGAGAGAAGATGGGTCTAGGAAGAAGGTTCCCCTGTGTCCAGAAAAACTGAATGTGAAGTACCCTATGTGAGTCAGCCCTATTAAGGGGGTTTCTCAACAGGACTGTTTTATTCAGTTATGAAGTACAGATATCTTTTGACCAAGGCATACAATTATGTTTTTAAAAGCCTTTGCCGGAGAGTTTAAGCTGAATTCTTCCCATAGGTACAACATTCTCTTGTGTCCACAGTGCTGTACAGAACATTCTCAGTCACAGCAGGAGTCGGTGCAGCCAGTGGGGGTAGGGATTAGGGATCTGGTTCTCCCTAACCGTTCTCGTTGTTGCCAAGAAAGTGCAAATCTGAGAGTTCTCTTCTGTTCTGCCCAGATATTGGTTTTAATAGATGACTCTGTGACATTCATGTTCTTCCGTATTGTGTCTGTGCTGGCTGAAAATAGTAGAGTCCTTAGTAAGGAGTGAGAGAGAATGCCCAAGTTGACCCTGGGTAACTTTTTTTTTAATAGTTTTTTTATTTTTTCTAATTCCATATAAAGGTAATTTCTAACATTCATTTAAAAATGTTTTTTGAATTCTAAATTTCTCTCCCTCCCTCTTTTTTCTCCTCCCTCAAGAAATAAAGAATTTTATTCATTGAAATAATTTAAATTCATTCATTTTTTTTGTGGGGCAATGAGGATTAAGTGACTTGCCCAGGGTCACACAGCTAGTAAGTGTCAAGTGTCTGAGATCAGATTTGAACCCAGGTCCTCCTGAATCCAGAGCTGGTGCTTTATCCACTGTGCCACCTAGCTGCCCCAAGAAATAAGAATTTTAAATAGGTGATATATGTACAATCATGTAAAACATATTTCCATATTGGTCATGTTGTAAAAGAAGAAACAGACCAAAAGGAAAAAAACATCAAAAAAATGTAACAGTGAGTGAAATAGTTTGCTTTGATCTGCAATTCAGACTCCATAGTCCTTTTTCTGGATGTGGAAAGCATTTTCCATCATGAGCCTTTTGGAATTGTCTTGAATCATTGTATTACTGAGAAAAGCTAAGGCTATCATAGTACATCATCACACAATATTGCTGTTACTGTGTACAGTGTTCTCCTGGTTCTGTTCACTTCACTTTGCATCAGTTCATGTAAGTTTTTTCCTGGGTCATTTTGAAGGCCACAAAGCAATTCCTTGATGTCTGTGACTATATGTTCTGTTAGAATAAGGAAGAAAAATTTCAAAGTGACAAAGTTGAAGGTGGAATAGGCTCACTGTCTTGTCACAGCCTTAAAAAGACATGTAGGGGGGCAGCTAGGTAGCGCAGTGGATAGAGCACCAGCCCTGGAGTCAGGAGTACCTGAGTTCAAATCTGGCCTCGGACACTTAACACTTACTAGCTGTGTTGACCTTGGGCAAGTCACTTGACCCCAATTGCCTCACTAAAAAAAAAAAAAAAGACATGTAGGAACATTGGAATTTAGTTAGAAGGGGATCTTAGAGATCATTTAATCTGACCTTCTCTTTTTCGAGATAAAAGAACCAGAGACTTGGAAAAGGGAGGTAACTTGCCCAAAGTCACACAGGGAGTAAGGGGCAGATCCTGAATTCTTCACTATCTCTCTCTGGCAAATCAAATCCTACTTGTCCTTCAGGGCCCAGCTCCTTCTGATTTACTTGCCTAGCCTCCTGTCTCTCCCCTGAATTCTATAGTACCTGTGGTTAGACCACAGAATGTAGATTTTAGTCATGGAGGACTTTTATGTTCTTCCTTGTTCTGGGTGCACAAATTTTGTCTTCCCAATTGGATCATAAGTTTTTGAGGGCAGAATATGTCTCCACTGTATGCTTGAAGGCTGAAAAAGCCTCCCTCACTGCCACAGTGCCAAAATTTGTACCATTAGAAAAGTGATATCGCTGGGGCAGCTAGGATGGCGCAGTGGAATAGAGCACAGGCCCTGGAGTCCACCAAAAGGGGAGGGACAAATCGTACCTGAGTTCAAGTCCGGCCTCAGACACTTAACACTTACTAGCTGTGTGACCCTGGGCAAGTCACTTAACCCCAATTGCCTCACTTAAAAAAAAAGGGGGGGGGGCAGCTAGATGGCGCAGTGGATAGAGCACCGGCCCTGGAGTCAGGAGTACCTGAGTTCAAATCTGGCCTCAGACACTTAACTCTTACTAGCTATGTGACCCTGGGCAAGTCACTTAACCCCAATAGCCTCACTAAAAAAAAAAAAAAAGTGATATCCTAAGCTTTGGAAGGCTAAGGGGTGGGGGGAGGACAGCCCCAAAGACAAATTTTTCTAGATTCCCAAGTTTGCTAAGAGCTCCTCCTGCTATGTAGATAAAACCAGTCTCTCTCCCGATCTCAGTTCTGGTGCTAGTTTTGGGTAGAGATGAGAGAAGTTAAAAAGGTAACAGTTTTATATAAAATCCTCTTCTGTGATTTGTATGTTGAAAGGGTTGGGTTTGCTAGTGTTAATTCAGTAATGAAAAAGGCTAACTTATTAAAAAAAAAAAAGGAAGAAAACGGAGCCAACATGCAAAGAAATCGCATGTCACCCACCTCTTGCCTACTGGCCTGAAGGAAGTGCTAAATTGCCCCAGACAAGTTGAACACCAGGTGGTGAAGTCACATGGCAGGAGAGAGGTAAGAGGCTACTTTGCTGAGGGTCTGAGCTTTGTCTCCCAGCCTAGTGCCTGTCATAGGGATGACAAAACGTACATAGAAGGTCTTGTTTATTGTTTCCCAGTCTTTGCATGAAACGCTTCAGGATGCCCAGAAGGTACAACCTGGCACATCAAAAAGCCTTAAGGTTTGTCCCTCCCCTTTGGCCCCTTTTGACTAGAAATGTGCTTGTATGTAAATACACACATCCTCACCCACGCATATACACCTACATACATATAGATACATACACATGCCTACATATATAGGTAGGTGATAACAAGTAAGTATACAGTAAAATCTTGAATAATCAATCAGTAAATCAACAAATATTTATTTAGTATCTACTAGGTGCCTGCCACTGTGTTAGAGCCTAGGAATACAAACACAAAAACCCAGACCCTAACTCACTGACTTCACGAAGAGGGAACTTGAGCTGAGGATGGACGATCAAACTCGGATAATCAGAGAAGAGAGGGGGGAACATGTTCTATGGGAGGAGAATAGTTTTCACAAAGAAGTGGAGGTAAGAGGGAACATGAATGATCTTGGTATATATAGTGAGGCAGCTACCCTGGTTGGAGCAGTGAAAGATAAGGCTGAGTAGGTTAAATGGGGTACTGAAATCCAGATTAGACTGGGTCCTGGAGGGCAACAGTTTAAAGATTTTTCTGCATGGGGATGACAAGCTGTGTAGAATGCTATTAAAACGGGAGTACTGTTGAACCAAATGTCTGTTGTCGATGCTTTCCTATGTTATTCAGAGCTTCAATCTTTCACTCCTTTACTGTTTCTTTGGGGAGCACAGAACACTTTTGGTTCAGCAGCCCTGGAACACAGGGACTGGGCAGAGAAGGAGGTATTTGCATGATAACCTAGAAACCTGTGAATAATTGACTTTGATAGGCAAAGCAAAAAGCTCAGTGGATGACGGGAAGCAGTGGAGAAAGTGGTCTTGTTGGAAGAAACCTTTGTATGTAATTCTGTTTTTATGAAACCTTATTTCCTGGATTGGCTGTTTATAGTGCAATTGGTTTGCCTCTTGCCAGTCAGTCCTGTTTGTCCAATTACTCCTCAATAAAGTGCTGCTTTTTGAGAGTCAGCTGTGAGGAAATTGTAACAGCTTTTTTCCTTACCAACCCCAACATTTTGTACTATTGAACTCATCTTATATAACCTGACAATGTTCCTGGCAGGCTACAAACTAAGTAGAACAAATGACCCATCTACCCCTAAACTTTCCCTTCTGCTTGCTTGATATCACTGCCTTTCAGGTGAAACACTTCTTGGACACTGGGAAGAAGTTTGTTGTTCAGTCATTTTCAGTTGTGTCTGACTCTTTGTGACCCCATTTGAAGTTTTCTTGGCAGAGACACTGGAGCAGTTTGCCATTATCTTTTCTAGCTTATTTTACAGATGAGGTAAACAGGGTTAAGTGACTTGCCTAGGGTCACACAGCTGATTAAGTAAGTGACTGAGGCCAGATTTGAACCTAGGAAAATGAGTCTTCCCAGCTTCAGGCCTGTCACCCTATCCACTGTGGCACCTAGCTGCCCTTAGGAAGAAAAGAGACATGCTAATTTGGGCAGAGCTCAGAATTTCCAGCCTAGAGCTTTTCTAGCACCATAAAATATTTCTGCTTATTTCTAGGCAGGTGCCCTCTTTCCTGAACTGGTAGTTCAAATAATTGCATGTTGCTGTAGTCACTGCTACCTCCCACCATTTTGCATGTTAAGAAAAATGGAAGAGATGGGGGTAGCAACAGAGGCATTGCTCTGCAGAGCCTGTTCCATGCTGCTCTGAGGGTCATGGTTTATCCATTGGGAAGGACCTGTCTAGAGGGTATTTTAAGTTCTTTTTGTATAGACATGTAATAACATCTTCTCTGGGGCAGCTCCATAGTGCCTGCAAACCTGGATTCACTCTCTGGCAAGGGCTCTGAAGAACAGGTAATCAGAGAGCAAGATTGTCTTATACCCACGTTTCTGACCAAGGATGGCATCCTCCTTTTTTCTTCATGACCTCTACCAAGATTAAGACAAAGAAGTTATTAAGACAAGATGGAAATAGTTTCCTCTCTGACATTTTTGCATTATTAAAGTTTTGCCTTACTGTCAAATTTTTTCTTACAAGTATTATTACTTTTTTCATTATGAAGTTAAGGATCCCAAAATGAATATATTTTATAACAAGATTCTGTCAATATAAATTGTTTTCTCTCATATCTTCCACTGATTCAATTGTTGATCTTTTAATAATCTGTGTTAGGGAATCAGAGTATGCTTCATAAGGTTCATAATAAATCAGTAAGTATTTGTTAAGTGCTTATTATATGGCAGGCACTGTGTTAGGCCCTCAGGATACAAATACAATAATCACCTCTCCCAAATTACCTTAACTTCCCTTAACAACAAGATCAAGGGATATGTAGCCAGTTTTTGAATTTTCATGAGTAACAGGGGAAAAAATTAAGAAAAATAATTGAAAACTTCAGATAACGTAAATCTTCACTGAGCTTTTTCCCTCAGTCTCCTGCCCCCACAAGACCATTGTTGATCATTGAAAGCAATATTCAATCCCAAATCTGCCATTTCCACGTGACCTTGGACAAATCAC